>NC_134486.1:156762803-157070303 GCF_040206685.1 Ascaphus truei | reverse complement strand
AACCGCTATGGTGATTAAGGGGTTAGGGGACATTACTTTGTATGTTTTAATTTTTGTGTCTGTTTTGCAGAAGCGGAGGGGCCATGGCCAGGATGGGGGGGGGGGTAACGGTATGTGGGTAGGGGGTGAGGGTGGTTAGCAATGCAGGGAGGGAGATTTACTGGTAACAGAAACATCTCTCTCCCTTCAATGTAATCTGTTTAAAGCCCCCTCCCCCCTAATGTGTGTTTCTGTAAAATCTCTCTCCCTTCAGTGTAATCTGTTTAACAGAAACATTAGGGGGGAGGGGGCTTTAGGCCTTTACATCTCTCTCCCTTCAATGTAATCTGTTTAACAGAAACATTAGGGGGGAGGGGGCTTTAGGCCTTTACATCTCTCTCCCTTCAATGTAATCTGTTTAACAGAAACATTAGGGGGGAGGGGGCTTTAAACAATGCTGTGTATAATGTATAAGGTTTTTTACAATTAGATAGATGTAATCCTTGGTATTGTAAGGGTTAGCTTTGGTTTTAAATTGTGTTTTCTGGTTGGTACTTACAGTATACAGTATATTGATTTTTGTATACTTGATTGGTTAAAATAGTTGAATTGTTTGGAAGTGTTTGTATTTACTGGTAGAGTAGCTTGCAATTATATTGTTAACATTCATTTGCAGAATGTATATGGTGCATAGATTTTATGCATCATTTATACAATGTAAATGCAATGTACTGTGTGGATTGGAATGTTATGTTTTATATTGTAAAATAAGTTAGGATTATTAAATGGATTATTATTATTGTCTGTATAGAGAAGCGTTATCTGTAGGACAGTATGATTTTGATAACCATTCTACATGTATTTGTACTATTGGTTCATCATGTGTGTATATATACTGTATCCTGTATATATATATATATATATATATATATATATATATATATATATATATATATATATATATATACAGTGTATATATATACAAAGTATATACTGTATATGTATAGGGATTATTATTATATATATACTGTATATATATCCAGTATATATATACAGTATATATTTATTTCTCTTCATGTATTTATTTATTTATTTAGATTTATTTATTAATTGTGGGGCTGCTGTGTGTGTGTATTTTTTTTATTGTGGGTAGCGGGAGGGTGGGTGAATGGGGTATTAGCCCCAACGGTGCTTGTTTAGGGCTTGCAGGGGGTAGTGGGTGGGCTTAACCCCTTCATGACCGTAGCGGTATTAACTGCTACGGTCGTGAAGGGGTTAAGTGCACCCGCAACCCCCCCGCAAGTCCTAAACTCCCACCAAGGGCCAAATACCCCCCCTCACCCATCCCCACTACACACAATAAAGCGGGCACGGTGGGTTAACCCCTTCATTGCCTTAGCGGCTATCCGCTATGGTAATGACGCAGCATTTCTGTATTTTTAATAATATTGAGCAGGAGCAGGGGGGGTCCCTGAGCATTAATTTCTGGCTCAGGGAACCCCCTGCTCACTGTACAATATTATTAAAATACAGAAATGATGCTTCTTTACCATAGCACATAGCCGCTAAGGTAAAGAACGAGTGTTTATTTATACTGTATATTGTATGTGTTTTATTGATACTGTACATGTGCAGAGGGTCTCCAGAGCAGAAGCGCACAGGTTTCAGGTCTGGGGACCCCGTGCCCCCCGAGATACAGGCCCCTTTAGGGGGTGCCGGTATCCCTCTGCTCTGCTTGGTTTACAGGTCGCGGTCACGTGATCGGACCTTTAAACCAAGCAGAGGGATACCGGCACCCCCTAAAGGGGCCTGTATCTCGGGGGGCACGGGGTCCCCAGACCTAAAACCAACGCGGTTCAGCTCCGGAGACCCCCTGCACATCTACACTATCAATAAAAATGTATTTCAAATGTATTTATTGTCATTTATTTATTTATTTATTTAGATTTATTTATTTATTTTTTGGCGGCTGCTGTGCTGTGCTGTGTGTGTGTATTTTTTTATTGTGGGTAGCGGGAGGGTGGGTGAATGGGGTATTAGCCCCAACGGGGCTGGTTTAGGGCTTGCGGGGGGTAGCGGGAGGGCTTAACCCCTTCATGACCGTAGCGGTATTAACTGCTACGGTCGTGAAGGGGTTAAGTGCACTCGCAACCCCCCGCAAGTCCTAAACTCCCACCAAGGGCCAAATACCCCCCCTCACCCATCCCCACTACACACAATAAAGCGGGCACGGTGGGTTAACCCCTTCATTGCCTTAGCGGCTATCCGCTATGGTAATGACGCAGCATTTCTGTATTTTTAATAATATTGAGCAGGAGCAGGGGGGGTCCCTGAGCATTAATTTCTGGCTCAGGGAACCCCCTGCTCACTGTACAATATTATTAAAATACAGAAATGATGCTTCTTTACCATAGCGCATAGCCGCTAAGGTAAAGAACGAGTGTTTATTTATACTGTATATTGTATGTGTTTTATTGATACTGTACATGTGCAGAGGGTCTCCAGAGCAGAAGCGCACAGGTTTCAGGTCTGGGGACCCCATGCCCCCCGAGATACAGGCCCCTTTAGGGGGTGCCGGTATCCCTCTGCTCTGCTTGGTTTACAGGCCGCGGTCACGTGATCGGACCTTTAAACCAAGCAGAGGGATACCGGCACCCCCTAAAGGGGCCTGTATCTCGGGGGGCACGGGGTCCCCAGACCTAAAACCAACGCGGTTCAGCTCCGGAGACCCCCTGCACATCTACACTATCAATAAAATGTATTTCAAATAATTTTTAATGTGCGGATGTTTGCGCAGAGAGAGAGCAGCGGATCTCTCTCTGCTGCAAACACATCTCGCCCCCGCCGCCCATACAGTAGTATCATTTATGTATGTGCATATACAGTACTGTATGTGTACAGTACTGTATGTTAGGGCTTATAGGGGTTGTTGTTATATATATATATATATATATACTGTGTATATACAGTACTGTATATATATATACTGCATTACAATTCATGAATTTATGCCATCTGGTGGACACGCGAAGTATTGCAGCCTATTAAATCCTGATCATTATCATTTAACAGATCAGGCCCCCGTCAGCCAGGCATGAACCGTGGCTGGGAAGGCAAACGCAACGAAGCATGCAAGAGGTGAGCAGTGGCGGATTCCAGGTATCTGCCAGGTACAAACTGGGCATTTGCTTGAATAAAGTGTGTCGGTGCAGTAGGTGGGCCTTCCCCTTCGCGCTGATCGTGGTGCAAAATGGCAGGTCCCACATACTTAAACATCTGGCAGATGGTCCGGAATTCCTAAAAAAGCTGGGTATACCCAATACACTACAACGAGCGGAAACCCCTGCAGGATGCCCACCCCGGCAGACAGAGTGGGAGAAAGTGGGCTCCCCGGCCGGACAACGCAAAGATAAGCCAGGACCCTCGAGACCAGCATGAGGACCGCATAACCTGCTTTCTAGTTCCACCAGAACTAGCTGTTATTGCTGCTCCCGTTATAATAAATACTGAGACTGTTCCCCTCACTGAGTGCTGCCCTGTGTAAGAGTGCCCCTGGGGCTCCCCCCTCCAACCCCCTCCCGATGGCCCGAGCCCAAAAGTTTAAGCTCCGGCGGAGGATAAAGATTCGGCTGAAAAAGAAGATTTTCAACACTCACCAAAATGGCTTCCTGAGATGATCCGCGGGACAAGCTGAAGAAGAAGCGCTGAAAAAGAATGGCGGATGCTGTTTGGGCACGAAATCGAGGAGCTCCAGTCGGCTCCACCCTCGGGACACGCCTGCTTCCTCGGCTGCTCGCGGGCGGATATGCGCACTGGACCCAGATGACGTCAGGGGGTGGTCCCTCACAGAGTCCCGTCGGACAGGAAGTGACGTCAGAGGAAGCGCCTACAGATCAGGAAAAGGACCGAGCTGGGACTGGGAGTCAGAGTCAGTGAGCGGAAGACCCGTCAAGTGGTGGGGGGGCTCCCCAGGGGGGGTGCGCGAATTCCCCCGCTGGGGAGAGGGGATTAGCTAATGTAGATAAGCGAGTTAGGGTAGCCAGTTATAGACCTTAGAGAATAGACGTTCGTAACAAATGAAGTTAGAGTACAGATTGTAGAATTCATAGTTGAGTATTAGAAAAGTGTTCACATCACTAGTTATGTTAATAAAATGTTTGCTCTGCCGGCGGGGGTGCGGGTGATTGCCCTCATCCCCACCTGTTGGCATGCGCCCTTGGGGCTGTGCTGCGGCCTTAAGCCACAGTCCAGTCAAAGACCTGGGAATCCGTGGGCTGGAATATACCCCACAAACCTGGACAGAAGGGTGGGAGAACCCAGAGCATGGGCGGTTTTCCCAGGCAGTAAACCATAGGTCATTTAGGGCCAAGATGGTTTTCCTTGTACATGTCACAAGGCTTTATGTTCCCTGTCACTCCCCTATGTGTTTTCCTTCCCCTCCCTCAGGTTTTCCAAAAGGAGGTATCACGGCGTCACGAGACCAGCAACACCACTACTGGCACCTACAGAGAATCCAAGGCACGGGTAGGAGGCGAACGCACTACACTCACAAAGACTCAATATACATACAGTACAAACATGGCACTGACGTTCATATCACAAAATGTTAAGGGATTCAATTCCTCTCAAAAACGTAGAATCGCCTTTGCAGAATTCAAACGTAGAAAAACAGACGTTCTCTTCCTTCAAGAGCCGCATTATTGCTCCAACAAAAACCCAGGTTCATAGACAAAAAATTTAGGAGGTTTTATCTCGCCTCAGCCAAAGAAAAGAAAAAGGGGTTGCTATACTACTCCATAACAGAGTCCCGTTTGAGGTGGAAAAAATAAAACGTGATCCAGAAGGTAGATATATTATACTGGTGGGTCTACTGCAGCAATGTAGAGTAACCATGGCATGCGTATATGCCCCATGTGAAAAAGATCCTCAGTTCTTTACAGAGTTCTTTCTTAAGCTTCAAAGATGGGCAGCCGGAAATATAATAATAGCGGGAGACTTCAATAAGGTCCTGGACCCTCGAATAGACAGATCTCCGAGACAGGAGAAAGAGAGACAAAGAGGAGCTACAGCACTATTAGATGGGCTAAGGCGAGGATGTCTAGTGGACATATGGCGGGAACAGCGTACCTATACATTCTACTCACACCCACACGACAGTTATAGCAGACTAGACCACTTCTTTGTGTCGAGCAGAATGGTCCCACAAATCACTGACACATTAATTCATGACATATCATGGTCGGACCATGCATCAATTGAGCTAAGATGCACTCAAAGTAGGCCGGTTAGCCCGGGAGCAAACTGGAAATTAAACGAGTCCCTGATTAAGATCCCAGAACTGGCGCAGACAGTCAAAGACGAGATTAGGCAATTTTTTGTCACAAACACGGGCACTGTGGAATCTCACATTACACTGTGGGAGGCTCACAAGGCCACAATGCGTGGAATACTGATTAGTCTTGCAGCGAGACGCAAAAGGCAGAGGGAAACAAAATTGACACAACTATATAAGAGGTTACATGAGCTCTCTACACTTCATAGCCGATCAGGTAGAGGGGACATTCTCAAGGAGCTGAAGGATGTAAGGATAGAGCTTAACCTCCTCCTCACGTCCCAGGCCGAGAGAGACTTGAGTTGGACCAAGAGGAAATTCTTTGAGAGCCAACAAGCCGGACACTATGCTAGCTAACAGGATTCGCAATAGGCAACCAAGTTATAATATACAGGCCATCAAAACTAAATCGGGGGAAATGTCCTCCAACCCCAAACGCATAGTGGAAGAGTTTAGACTTTATTATGAACAGCTATACAATGGGGAGAAGGTGACACACAACCCAAAAACAAACAAACTACTACAGACCTTTTTAAGGGAAGCAGCCCTACCTAGGCTGAACAGACTGGAGCGCGAGGCAATTCAGACTGATTTCACTCTGGAGGAACTGATAGAAGTTATCAAGAGTCTAAAACCCTCTAAATCCCCGGGCCCGGATGGGTTTTCTAATTTGTATTACAAAAAATTTATCTGGATTCTAGCACCCGCACATGCTCAAGTTATTTAACGGAGTCTTGGCGGGGGAACCCTTCTCGGACCAGATGCTCCAGGCGTCGATATCTATAATCCATAAGAAGGACAAAGATCCTACAAATTGTCAAAGCTATAGGCCGATATCTTTAATCAATTCGGACGTCAAAATATACTCCAAATTACTGGCCAATAGATTGAGTACGATCTTGCCAAGGCTTATCCACCCGGACCAGGTTGGCTTTATTAGAGACAGACAAGCGGCCGACAATACTAGAAGAATAATAGATATCATTAACTTCATTAATGCCAACGGGATCCGAGGTATAGTATTAAGCTTAGACGCGGAAAAGGCCTTCGACAGGATTGACTGGCCATATATGGAATCCACGCTTGGAGCATTCGGGTTTGGGGGCAAAATTCTAGGGGCAATAAAAGCATTATACACAACACCGACCGCCAAGGTGGTTCACCAGGGCTTTCCGTCAGAGTTGTTTAAAATCAAAAGCGGGACCAGACAGGGATGCCCACTTTCGCCCTTGTTGTTCGCCTTATGCGTGGAACTGTTAGCGGCACACATACGTCACAGTCCTGACATTTCGGAAGTTCAAATCCATTCTTAAGAGCATAAAGTCGCTCTATACGCGGACGACATCATATTGTCATTGACAAAGCCGCTTACCTCGCTACCCAATCTGTTTGCTCTATTGGAAAAATTTAGCAGAATCTCCGGTTTTAAGATAAATCAATCTAAATCGGAGGCGCTGAATCTAAATATCCCAAAAGAAACGGAGAAATTACTAGAAATTAATTTTCAGTTTAAATGGCAGCTCAAAGCTATAAAATACCTAGGGATATATCTCACCAAACATAGCTCCACTCTATATCAGGAGAACTACCCAAGACTGCTAAGAGCCCTCACAAAAGAACTCAAGGACTGGTCTGCATACGGAATATCCTGGATTGGCAGAATCTACTGTGTGAAAATGAACCTTCTCCCTAGACTACTGTATCTGTTCTAAACTCTTCCGATACCCGTGGTGAGATCTGAGATCAAAGAATTGCAGAATGCAATTACGAAATTCATTTGGAAAAACAAAACACCGCGGGTAAAAATGTCAATTATGCACAGACCTAGAGAAACTGGGGGTCTGGCAGTACCGAGCTTGATGGCATATTATAAAGCGGCACAACTATGCCAAATTACACAGTGGCATGGTGATCTGGAGCTGAGGCAGTGGGTGGCGCTGGAGAAGGAGGTGTGCGCCCCGCTAGAGCTCAAGGATCTAATTTGGTATCCTAAATCTAGATTAAAAGACTTAAAGGTTCCGCTGACCTCGGTGCTTAACTCCCTATTGGTCTGGGCCGCGGCTAAAAATAATCACTCATTAACCTCAAAATATACGCTGATGACTCCCCTATATGGAAATCCAGACTTTGCTCCAGGGCTAGTTAGTACGAACTTCACACGTTGGCAAAAATTGGGGTTTAGAAGGCTAAAAGACCTGGAGGGGCGAGACACGATCAAACCATTTGAGCTATTACAGTCAGAAACGGACCTTCCCAACACAGAATTCCTTAGATACCTCCAGGTCCGGGCATTTTATACCAAACACCTAAATAGACCACCGCTAACTAATTTCGAGAAGCTCTGTGATCGGGGAACCGACACACGGGGACTCATATCTGCTCTATACAGGGAAGTGGTTAGGGCGGACATTGACGGCACACATAAAACCAGGTTCATGACACAATGGGAGACAGACCTGACAGGACCGTTAGACGATGAAGACTGGACAGCGATCTTTAAAGCTGCGGCCAGTAGCTCGATTTGTACGACATTGAAGGAGAATTCATATAAGGTATTAATGAGGTGGTATCTCACCCCAGTTAGATTGGCAAAATTCGTTGCGGGAGCTTCCCTGCTCTGTCCCAGACAGTGCGGGGAACGGGGAGATCTGGTACACATGCTGTGGTCTTGTCCACGAATCATACCCGTCTGGACGCAAATCAGAGATTGGTTACAGAGGATCTTTTTGGGCCTCAAAATTCAACTAGACCCATGGGTGTTCCTGTTAGGTAACCCCACGAATGAGGTGTCTAGAGCAGGAAACAAATTAATAGCACATTTTGCAACGGCGATGAGGTGCGAGACCGCAGCACTGTGGAATCAGAATGCAATTCCATCAATAGATAAAATTCGGAACAGAATTTGGTTTGCTTGCCAGATGGAAAAGTTGACAAGTTTAGTCAACGATACTGGCCCAAATTTCCAAAAAGTCTGGTTGCTCTGGTTATCTCAGACTGATATCCCAGGGATGAGCAATGCCTCCATCTGGCTTTAATAGAATCAGGTGGGTTCTCCTTCAAGTGCGGACCAAAAACGAGGGAGGGATGACACTAACACTAAGCCTAGGGATGACCGAGGGAGAATAAGCGTCCCCCCTGCCTCTATGCCTCTATGCCAGGAGCAGTATGGATACAGATAGAACTGAACCCGCAGTAGCGGTCTAGGACCAGTGAAGAACACGAACGGAGTTACCTCCTCTACCCTACCCTCCCCCCCCCCCTTTATCCCCTCCCTTCCCCCTCCCCCAATTTTCTCCCGTCTACCCCTTCCCATGTGCGTATAGATGTTGTTTGTCCCACAGTTTACTATATGATACCAATGTGATACGTGTATGTAATACTTCTGAAAAAACAATAAAAGAAAGATTTAAAAAAAAAAAATTGCACTGACAAAATGTCAGTGCAATGAGAGCACTGAATGTGAACACTCGGGGTATCTCAGCATAAGTAGCATCTGTGTACTCCTGTTCACCTCCACTGACGCGTCCGTTAGGTCTGCCCTGCTGGTGTAGGTTCCTCCAAGTGCAGAGTGCTTCCGCACCACGTGGGGCGCCGCGTCGCTGTGTTAATGCGTCACTACGTTCCCACGTAATGACGTCACTGGCCTCAGAGCTCTGGCACCACGAGCAGATCAGGAGGAGCAGGGGGAATGATGTTAATCGATCAGCGTCTCCTCGAGTTCTCCTTCTTCCACAGAGCCTGCCTCTGATACTCCCACACAGTGTCCTGACCAACCAGAACCACCCTACGCGTTTCAAGGCGTGTGCCTCTTCGTCAGGGGTGTGGTTGGTGGGAGTGTCATTTATATACCTCTGCCTTAACATGCAATTGATAAAATTTAAAGGAATAAACTGAGGAAGGTCCCATTCTGTAGGACCGAAACATTGGGTTTCTGGATGTATTTTTGCTATCACTAATACACTTTGATTTTCAACATTGAGTGCTGTCTCTTGTTTACCAATCCTTGGAACGGTAACGTATAACTATATATATATGTAACCCATGTTCTCCCCCCCCCCCCCCCGGTCGCAGATTGGACCTCTAGGGTGTTGTGAGGGCGGATTACGTGTATGTAGGTGGTGCATACCTGTGAGAAACAGGAGGGCCTGAGTCTCCCGTGGTGGTATTGGGGATAACAGGGACAGGCTTCTGGGGTATATGCCTCTAACTTCTTAGCAGTCCTTGTTGTGCAGCACCTCCATCTCTATAAGCCCCAGGGATATGGGGTGGGACCCTTACAGAGAAACCCTTGTCCCAGGGTGAATAATCCAGATCTTACACACAGTCTTAGATAAAAGCAGCAATGTCTCTTTATTGTCCTTAACACAGCACTCAATCAGCAGTTCATGCACTGCAGCCGTTCATATGCAGCAGTGCTTGCAATTGTAACCAGGTCTATTCCTCCACTCCTCTCCTCCAGGCTGTACCCTAGCAGGTTGGGCTGTTTGGGGCTTCAATACCCCAACCCCCACCTCCAGGATGTACTCTCTGGGTGAGGGTAGATCTCCCCCCTCAGCAGGGTGAGGGGCATTGGTCCACAGCACTACAGTGCTATCAGCTCTACTCAAGGTGCTGAGCGTCTCCTCTCCTGTCTCCTTCAAACTCCCAGACCATATTCTCTCTCTGCTTCAACACTCTCTGCTCCCAGCACTCAACTCACTGTCACTTACAGGAACAGCCCACTAAATAGAGACAGCCCCACCCCTCATGATGTCAGCAGGACCTCCCCTCTGTCTCAGGCCTGCACACAAAGTCAGAGGCCTGCCTCCATCACTCAAGGCAGGGCTTGAAGTGGGGGAAAAACCCATGATAACTACTGGCGGCCTGCCCTTAACAGGACTTACATCAGTAGGAGAAAGGTATATAGCCCCCATTTCTTACCGGGGCTACACACACAAATATATATATATATATATATATATATATATATATATATATATATATATATATATATACACACATACTAAGTTAATTAAAAAAGCATCATGATACTATAGGCATAATGTGATATAACTTTTTGGGGGACTACTATAGCCCCCATTAAAAATGTCTGACAAGTTTGAAGCCAATAAATAGAATAATATTAGTACAAAACCCCATACAATCTATTAAAACTTAACCTAAAACCACACATGGATGACATAAACCATATTAAATGTAACATTACAAAATAAACTTTTGAATACAAACACTTTTAACACCCTACCTTATCTACAGTACATATCTGTTGTTTATTTTTTTTAAAAAAAAATTCTACACAGTTTTAGCCATAGAATCCTTTGTATATCAGTATTGCTTGACCTGAAGAAGAGAGGAGAACTATCGAAAGCTTGTCCTATGACATAAATTGTTAGTCCAATAAAAAAGGTATCACCTAATAATGAAGAACTCATTTATTCTATAATATATATATATGCATAGCTAACATATATACTGTATAAGTATCCACACACACTTTTAGTTGTGCTACCAACTCTCACATTTCCACACCCACCCACACCATTTATATCCAGTCCCACTCCACACACACCTTGTGTAAAGCACTGTATATACTGTGGGCTCTCCATTCATTTTTATTCACACTGATACACATACACACTCTTTCTTCACTTGCTTTCAGTAACCATTTAACACCTCTAGCCATAAAACACATCCACACCGGGGGAAGGAACAGCACAGATAACATTCCAAGAGACACTGTTTTTAAGTTTACCTTTTGCTTCATTTATTGTAACATCGCCGGAAGAAGAGATCAGTGTATCTCGAAAGCTCGCACAAATAAAAGCATTTCGTTAGCCACAGAACGGTATCATCTATTTATTTTTTAATTTTTTTGATTATTGAAGCTCGGCTAACACGGTACTGATACCTCTATATATATATATATATATATATATATATATATATATATATATATATATATATATATATATATATATAGTTGATTACATAATACATCCTGTACTAAAAGACCATGTGAATATTAGTTTAATCATAAAAAAGAGGCCAGATCAATCCCTTCATTAAGACCCTTAGGGGAGAGATTCCCTAATTGGTGTATCCAGAAAGTCTCACGTTGTCGCAGTTTAAGAAAACTACAGTATCACCTCCCTTAATTCCTAATTTAACATGTTCTATCCCTGTTACCTTTAAACTTCTTGGGTCCATGTTATGTTTAATTTTAAAATGTCTGGATACTCCATAGGTAACAACGCCTTTGAGAATATTACCCCTGTGTTCTAAGAACCGTTTTTTAAGGGTACGTTTGGTCCTCCCCACGTATTGGAGACCACATCCACATTCTAAAAGATACACCACAAAATTGGTTTTACAATTAATACAATCTTGAATGGGATGGCTAGTAAGAAAAACATTGGATTTAAAACTGGCAGGAAGATAGGTGAAGATGCGTTGCACTGCCTCAATTTCCAACTCCCAATGAGACCGGAAAAAAATACAAAGTGAGCACTCAGCTGAATAACAGGTCAGGTTTATTGCAGGGTGGTGCAGCAGGGGAACAGCAAAGCCACACGAACGCACCTACGCGTTTCGTGCACGAGGCACTTTATCAAGGTAACAGGGCCAGAGCGCCCCTACATATATGCATATGTTTACCAGTGCCTCTGTTCATTTTATATTGGTTACTAGGGGGGGCTCTTATGGTGTTTCAACTGTGGTGGTCATGTGGACCCCACTAGACTCCTAGCCCGCACCTGATAATTGCCATATCATTCATGGACTGTCCATTGCTATCCAGTATTATTTACATATATTATTGAGGAACTTTGACCAATTTGGACGCATCACTTTTCTCTTGTTTTTGGTTCATATCGCAGTGATTGCTCATTGGACTGATTTCCATTATATTCTAAGTGATACACTCTTTACAGGTCATTCTATCATTGGCTATTGCATAAGTGGTGGTGCATGCATTTTTTCCCCAATTCTACACGTGTTAGAAGGGGAGTTACACGTTGATAAATGGAAAGTATCTAATTATTTGCCAAAGAAGAAAGACAGATACATATGTTAATTAGACATCAATTCAAAGTTTTTTTCAATACTCTTTTCCATTTTTTCTGTAACAATGGACATCGAAGAGACTGAACATGTTGACCCTGATGATCCCACTAACTATATCTCTGGGTATTTTGATAATACACACAGGCTTAGAAAAGCAAAAAAAGTTTTTGAAAGCCAAACTATTTTGGACTGTGAGGATCTGACAGATCTGGAAGATCATTTCCAGAAACTTAGCAAACTTATGATTAATGATACCAGGATTTGGTGGGACCTCATCTCACTTGAAAACTACTTGCTTGTTAAAAGGATCCCGAGAGGTTTGAGAGTTAAAAAATCCCCTACGTTTGGGTTTGTAAGCCCCCAATTTGAAAATGATTGGAAAAGCATCTTAAATGATTGCTCATTCAAATTGATTGAACTTATTGTGAAATTAAAAACTAAAGAAAAGCTGGTTCTTGAAAAAGAAATTAAGGACTTACAAACATACCTGGCCAAGTTCTGTAGAATGGAAGGTTTCAAAGAATTAGATCATAATCTGGAAAAAAGTGTTAAAGACATAGAAAAATCCATTATGGACAAAAAACAACAAAAATTCGAGAGGGATAAATTAGATTACGTACGACACCAAGTGTATACATGGGAAAGGACAACACCCAATAAACGTAAAAATAAAGATACACGTCCCTATCATTCAACACCAGACAATAAATCCAGTCAACACAGAAAATCTATTCTGAAACCTGGAGGATATTCTAACACTGCTTATAGTGGAGACTCTGATACAGCGGACACTGAAAATATGGCACAAACAGTCTCTTTCTTCACCACGCATGAAGAAGATAATTCCCAATCAGATGTGGATGCCCCCAAAGAACAACGCCCCTTTTGGGAGAGGAAGTATAAAGAAAGAGAATCAGACCAAAGATCCCAACAAGGACATTCCTCTGAGTCCCTTAGAACGTCTGAGGTTCCAAAAAACCCAAAAGGACGAGGCGGGGGACAAAAACAACAAAATCAAAAGGGAGCTCCATCAAAGAGAAAGAAAAACTTTTAAATCAAGAATGCGGTGTGATAAACATCTCCAATGTAGTACTCTCAGATGACGAACTATCACTATTGAACAAGGGCTTAGGATATGTTCCTGACACTGATTTCAACCTCTTTCAAACTGTGGTAGATTTGAATAAATTTATCAGGAAGTGTACTCTTAAAAAATTCTATCATGATAAGAATAATCAGGAAAGTGTTAATATCAGTGCAATATCTGATCCTGACTGTATTTCTTCCTATGTAAATAATGATGTCAACATTAATTCATTTAGGGAACAGTGTCTTTATACAACTCGTCCTTCTTGGAGGGTTTCGCCACTTTACGGATGTGGTCCTTCAGCTGATGCCAGACCATTTCGATCGGATTGAAGTCTGGCGATCTGTGATTGGAAAGAAAGGACAATTAGTTTAAGAGATACAGTACACAGTACAAACAGTGGGGAACATAAATGGGACACGGTCTACTGCACTTACTCCGCTGGCGTCTTCACCCAGTTGATGCCGCGCTCAAGGATATGCGCCGTCGACGCGGTGTGCTTGGGATCATTGTCCTGGTAAAAGCGATGACCATTGGGAAAGTCTTGTGTGATGTATCGCACTATCACGGGCACAATGTTGTCTTGGAAGAAATCTTTATTCATGATTCCTATAGCAAGAAAAGAAAAGTGCTCAATAGTACAGTACAGTGCATACGGTAAGGCAACACTAGTCAAGTACAGTGCATTAGGCGGCATTATATTTGAGAAATTGTACCTTCAAAGACGACAATGCATCCCGGTCCACGCCTAGAGATGGCACCCCACACATGCAGCTTCACAGGGTGTTTTGGCCGCGGCTTCAAAGTTATGCGGCCTTTTTTGTGGAACGCAAATCTTGCAAATCTCTCCAGCGACACAGTAGACTCATCAGTGAAGATGCAATCCTGGAAAGTCTCACCGCTGTCGATCCATGCCTGGGCCTGGAGCACTCTTTTGATTTTGTTTGCGTCCCGTATCATGGGGTACGCTCTGTAATGACAATGAATAAAAAATGTTAGCGTCACAGCGCAGTACAGTTTGCAAAACAACACTTTTACTTTACAGTACAGTACCTCCTGTACTGTCCACTACTAACCTCACACGTCCATATTTCCATCCAATTCTGTGTCTCATCTTCTTTATGCTGCTCTCGGATACAGTCAGATTGTGGTTTTCCTGAAGAGTGTTTTTAACCCTTAATGCGCTCCTCTCATCATTCTCCTCACTTATTCTGTCCACCAGAAGAGTAGTCTCCCTACAATGCAAAGAAATTATATTGTGTTATTAATATGCAGCAATATAAAATGTATACTGTATACTGTACATGTAATGTTGTAATATACAGTAAATATAAATATACAAAAAATGTATACTGCTGTACTATAAATATAAATAGACAAATATACAGTATACAGTACTGTTGTAATATAAATATACTATATAAATATACTGTTATTATATCATAATAAATACACATCATACTGTATACTGTATATTCCGTTGTCAGATGAATTGCAATATACCAAAAGTGTATACTGCTGCACAAAAAATATAAATTGACCACACATACAGTACACTACAGTATATACTGTTGTAATATAATAAATATACTATATAAATACGGTATACTGTTGTTATATCATAATAAATACACATCATATACTGTATATTCGTTGTCAGATGAATTGCAATATACCAAAAGTGTATACTGCTGCACAAAAAATATAAATTGACCACACATACAGTACACTACAGTATATACTGTTGTAATATAATAAATATACTATATAAATACCGTATACGTTTTATAAATACAGTATACTTACGCATTTGTTATCTTTGGTGCCTTTTTGCGGTCTCTGTTTTTTCCTTGTGCATGATAGCACACGGTGCTTGATGGCACAATGAGGCCAGAAGCAGTTAACCAGCGCTGGATATCTGCAATTCGTTTTCCGCTCGTGTACATCTCCTTCATTCTCATGCTGAGATCCTTTGAAATCTTCTTAACAGGCATTGCTGCGAGTACTGTAGAAAGAAATACAAACACAAGAATGTATATTCGATGTTTAGTCGATGTGTATTCAATGGGCAGTGAATCCACAAAATGTATGGTGTATTTATATGTTAATGACTCACATTACAGACCACCCACTTTCAACACCTGTACCTGGCCGCCATGCATAAAAGGTTGTACACGTTGCATAGCCCACCACCTGCTGATCTTTATCTGAGCCATTGTCCAGATACTGCATTGTGCCTCCCGCTTACATGGAGCAGCCCCGGTTCTATGGACGAAAGAATCATCTCACCTCTGCTGTGCCTGCCACACTGAAAAAGAGAAAGGCAGTTACCGTTTCCAAGCCAAAGACAAAGCGACAGGCTAAGGCCAACAAAGAAAACCTTCTGCTGACCCCAAAGGCTAAGGCTTTTAAAACACGTCAGCCTTATTATGTGAAGAAGAAATACGGTACTGTGCTCGGTACGCAAGACGCATGGCAGCCAACTCACCGAATCCGCAGACCACTTCCCATAAGCTTCGATGACTCTGCTGTAGCTGTCCCGGAAATCTTCAGCCCGGCTTCTCCACCCCCATCTTCTCCGGTTCCATCTGAAGATGCTGCTGCCTCTGAAATCAACGGGTCACTGTCTCCTTTGCTCTTGGACGACTCTGCTTCTCTCCCGGAAATCCAGCGGTCACCTTCTCCATCCCTCTTCCACCACGCTGCAGCTTCTCCTGTACCGGGCATCCCCAGGTCACCTCTTCCACTCTCCATCGATGCCGCTTCTCTCCAGGGAAACCCCATCTCATCCTCCGTTGCACCCATCCCCCCAGATCTCCAGATGCCATGCACAAGCAGCTCGTTGGACCGGATCCTGAATGGGCTAAGTGTGGATCTCCCCGGGAATTCTAGTGTGCTGACAAAGCTAGATCTGCTTCTGGAGTCGGTGCTACATATGGAGCAACGGATGCTACAAATGGAGCAGCGGCTGGATCAACGGATGCACAAGATAGAGGCAGACATAGCGGGCATACATTATTTGCTCGGTGTTAATGCCCCTGTTTCCCCGACGCTGGAGCAGGGGGGTGACATGGATGTGATGCATGGTACCTTCGACCCCCTTCCATCACCAAGCACACCCCCTCCACCAGAAGATACAGTGTACTATGCTATTGAGGAGGACATGACAACCCCGTCAAGACCATGCCAGGAGACAACCCGGCGACCACTACCGGAGGAAAGCTTCCTCCCAGACACCCTACCATTGCCCATCGCCTCAAGTAGACCCGCTCCCAAAAGACCTCCTACACCCGCTCGCATACAAACAGTGCCCGACATCTCCCTGTGCGATCTGCCACCGGCACTGAGGGAGAAGTATAGGGTGAGGAGTGCTGGTATACCACACAAGTATGCCTTGATCATATTTAAACACCATGTTCCCTACACATTGTACTGCGAGTGGGTGTTCAAAGTGAACTATGATGGGAATCGCCAAAAAAATGCCCTTCCTGCCAATTTAAGGAAAAAGATTGTGGAAGAAATGCAGCGCTATTACCCTGTTACAGATCCTGTAATGAGAGGCGTTAGAGACTGCATTAATGGCGTTTTGCACCATGCAAGGCATCGGCCATGGCTGGAAAATGGGGAGGACTTTCAGTGGGACAATACTGTAATATTGTGCTGTACTGTACAGTACATGTTTCACCCTATAGTACCTGCTGTACTTAAACAAAGGATACTGAATGTTGTTGTGTGTTGCACGGTTTTTGTACTGTATTTTTAAATAAAATATCTCACACTCAGTACTACTGTACAAACTGCTTTTTGCTGCCAGACTGCAAACCCGCAAGACCAGCAACATTGTAACAAAAGAGCAATGAGCGCGCAATTGGCGTGGGAACTTCTGTTCTAAGGCCCCTATAAATAATATTCTTTATTTTATTTATAAACTCACATTTATAAACCCCGTCACCCACCCCCGCTAAACACAATAAAAAATAATCACACACAGCATCCCCGCAATAAATAAATAAATAAATACAAATAAATACATTTGAAATACATTTTTATTTATAGTGTAGATGTGCAGGGGGTCTCTGGAGCTGAACCGCACTGGTTTCAGGTCGGGGGACCCCGTGCCCTCCGAGATACAGGCCCCTTTAGGGGGTGCCGGTATCCCTCTGCGTTAAAAGCCCCGATCACGTGACCGCGGCCTGTAAACCAAGCAGAGCAGAGGGATACCGGCACCCCCTAAAGGGGCCTGTATCTCGGGGGGCACGGGGTCCCCAGACCTGAAACCTGTGCGCTTCTGCTCCGGAGACCCCCTGCACATGTACACTGTGAATAAAACACACACATCATTAAAGAATCATTCTTTAGCTTAGCGGCTATGCGCTATGGTAAAGAAGCAGCATTTCTGTCTTTTTAATAATATTGTACAGTGAGCAGGGGGTTCCCTGAGACAGAAATCTAATCTCAGGGGACCCCCTGCTCCTGCACAATATTATTAAAAGTTCAGAAACGAGGCTTCATTAGCATAGCGTATAGCCGCTAAGGTAATGAAGGGGTTAAGGCATAATAACCAATAAATACATTCAATACACTACCCACTACCCATGGCAACCTCCGCTGCTGTACAGTAAAACAGAGAAAAAAAATAACACTTTCAAAGTAATGTCCCCTAACCCCTTAATCACCATAGCGGTTATTAACCGCTACAGTCATGAAGGGGTTAACCCGCCCTCACCCACCACTTGGGACACCTACTGTACATACCCTCCCACTCTAACCCCCCACCCCGTGAGGCCTAACCACCCTCAACCCTCACCCACTAACTACCCACAAGGGAGGCCTACCCACATACCGTTGGGGAACCCCACCCCCCACCCCCAGTCCCCGCAATCAAAACAATGCACAGCCCCACAATAAACAGCATTCTATTTATTAAATATATTACCCACCCCCTGTGCCCCCCCCCATAAATACAAGATTTATTCTTTTACATTCAGGGTCCATAACGCAGCCCCACGCTAGTCCCCGGTGGGCTGGCAGGGCACCTGGACAGACCTACAGTTTACCAGCAGCATTCCACAGGTTCTGGAGGCCTGCTGGTGGATCCTGCCAGCACCATGGCGCCCAGGTGGTCTCCTTGGGTCACCGTGAGCCACAATTGGGTCCCCACGGTAGGCCCAAGGATGTCTGGGAGCCCCGGGTCAAACCCACAGGTGTCTGCGGGGCCTCGGGTGGTTCCCATGGGGGTCTGGGGAACTCACAGGTGCTCACTACGGGTCCGCGGTGCCCCCACAGAAGTGGGACCACACATCGTCATGCCTGCAGACTACGGGTCCGCGGTGCCCCCACAGAAGTGGGACCACACATCATCATCCCCGCATGTGTCACCCGTGGAACCACCAGCCTGCTACCCTTTAGGATACCCGAGGATTCCCCGCGGGTGGTCTCCAGAGGTCCCACGCAAAACCACGGAAGTAACCCTGAATGTAAAAAAAATAAACCTGGCCTATACATTCAATACATACACCCTCCCCCCCAACACCTACAGTACAATAATGTGCAAAATAACTATTATCCAGATATGGATAATAGATTAATTGCCCATTATTAAAAACATTAACTAGCATATACAAATAAATAAAGTACTACTTACCTCATCAATACGAAGTGTCCGACGCCAGCGCCTTCCTTCTCTTGCCCACACAAAACATAGCCAAAACCAAGCCAATACATTGCAATTACATTCAGATATCAATTAACCCCTTAAACACCTTATCGGATAATAACCGCAAAGGTAATTAAGGGGTTAAGCCACACAGGCACGATACCCACCCTTCACCCATGAATTTGTACTGTGGCTTCATCATGCAACTATATATATATACTGTATATATATATACACAGAGAGACAGAGAGAAAGAGAGAGAGAGAGAGAGATATATATATACAGTATATATATATATATATATATATATATACACACACGTTATATACACACCCATGATAAACCAATATACAGTACAAATAAATGTAGAAGGGTTATCAAAAGCACTGTCCTACAACCAAACTCTTCTCCATACATACACACTAAATTAAAATAAATTTCCTTTAATATTCATAACTGATCTCTCAATCTACTGTAAATCATCACTAAACCTCTGAAAAGCCATTTAAACAACTTACATTCCAATATAAATGATGCCTAAATATCTACTGTATGCACCATATACATTCTGCAAATTACTGTAATCAACCAAGTAAACAAAACTCAATTAGCAATCATTATTTACATCCCTAAACAATTCAGACTAGATCCCGAACAATAAAATCATTAACAAATTCACGCCTAGAGAAGAACAATTAAGCCTTTGAAAAAATATATGTACCGACAAAAATACAACCTTTCCAAACCAAGCCTACCTATCCCTGACCTTCCTCAAACACACAATACAATACCAAGGAATACATCTACAGTATCTAATTTTAAAATACTTTAAACTCACAAAATAATTAAAAACACATCTAATCCAGCTTTTAAAACATCATCATTTCTTACCCTGAATGTATACTGTACAGTATATCTCTCTAGACATATATATTGTACATACATACATACAGTGGCAAGAAATGATATACCACAAAAAAAAAAAATACACATGTTAAAAAACCTTTTGAAAAAATTAACAAGTTAAATAAAATACATTTCTTTACTGTAGTTCACTTACCATTACTTGCCCCCACCGACTCCCGTTGCCCAGCTTACTCACGAACCAATCCACGATCAGGAACCCATAAAATAATAAACCATTCAAAATAATAAACATTAAACTAAAAATCCAAACCAATCCACGGGTCTTCTACTTGTAATACATCTTCATCTGTATTCTTCTTTCTTCTATCTCCTTCCGGGCGGGGCAGGGCGTGGTCTTCTTTCCATCATCGGCCACGCCCTTGTCTTTTTTCTTCTCCGGAGGTCCTTCCTCCGCGGCATCTGGCTGCAAAATGAGACGACATAGGCTTTTAAAGGCCTATGACGTCACATTTTGCGTCATGGTTCCCACGGTCCTGATTGGACCGTGAAAACCATGTGTTTTGGCCGATAATAAAAAAATGATGACGTCACTTAAAGGGAATGAAAGCACAGCCAATCAGAATGGCTTTGCTTCAAATGCCTTTAAGGTGACATCATTAAAAGACACATGGCCGTGCACACATGGTACTAGAGCCAATCAGAGCGTGGGAACTTTATCCCTACTCTGATTGGCTCTGGTATACCATGTGTCAGGGGCTTGGGGGAGAAAGGATGTGACGTCAATAAGGATAAAGTTCCCACGCTCTGATTGGCTACCGTACCACGTGACAGGTTTTCATTGACGTCACATCCTTTCTCCCCCAAGCCCCTGACACATGGTATACCAGAGCCAATAAGAGTAGGGATAAAGTTCCCACGCTCTGATTGGCTACCATACCATGTGAGGGCAGCCATGTGCCTTTTCATGACGTCATCTTAAAGGCAATTGAAGCAAAGCCATTCTGATTGGCTGTGCTTTCATTCCCTTTAAGTGACGTCATCATTTTTTTTTTTATCGGCCAAAACACATGGTTTTCACGGTCCAATCAGGACCGTGGGAACCATGACGCAAAATGTGACGTCATAGGCCTTTAAAAGCCTATGTCGTCTCATTTTGCAGCCAGACGCCGCGGAGGAAGGACCTCCGGAGAAGAAAAAAGACAAGGGCGTGGCCGATGATGGAAAGAAGACCACGCCCTGCCCCGCCCGGAAGGAGATAGAAGAAAGAAGAATACAGATGAAGATGTATTACAAGTAGAAGACCCGTGGATTGGTTTGGATTTTTAGTTTAATGTTTATTATTTTGAATGGTTTATTATTTTATAGGTTCCTGATCGTGGATTGGTTCGTGAGTAAGCTGGGCAACGGGAGTCGGTGGGGGCAAGTAATGGTAAGTGAACTACAGTAAAGAAATGTATTTTATTTAACTTGTTAATTTTTTCAAAAGGTTTTTTAACATGTGTATTTTTTTTTTTTGTGGTATATCATTTCTTGCCACTGTATGTATGTATGTACAATATATATGTCTAGAGAGATATACTGTACAGTATACATTCAGGGTAAGAAATGATGATGTTTTAAAAGCTGGATTAGATGTGTTTTTAATTATTTTGTGAGTTTAAAGTATTTTAAAATTAGATACTGTAGATGTATTCCTTGGTATTGTATTGTGTGTTTGAGGAAGGTCATGGATAGGTAGGCTTGGTTTGGAAAGGTTATATTTTTGTCGGTACATATATTTTTTCAAAGGCTTAATTGTTCTGCTCTAGGCGTGAATTTGTTAATGATTTTATTGTTCGGGATCTAGTCTGAATTGTTTAGGGATGTAAATAATGATTGCTAATTGAGTTTTGTTTACTTGGTTGATTACAGTAATTTGCAGAATGTATATGGTGCATACAGTAGATATTTAGGCATCATTTATATTGGAATGTAAGTTGTTTAAATGGCTTTTCAGAGGTTTAGTGATGATTTACAGTAGATTGAGAGATCAGTTATGAATATTAAAGGAAATTTATTTTAATTTAGTGTGTATGTATGGAGAAGAGTTTGGTTGTAGGACAGTGCTTTTGATAACCCTTCTACATTTATTTGTACTGTATATTGGTTTATCATGGGTGTGTATATAACGTGTGTGTATTTATATATATATATATATATATATATATATATATATATATATATATATATATACTGTATATATCTCTCTCTCTCTCTCTCTCTCTCTCTTTCTCTCTGTCTCTCTGTGTATATATATATACAGTATATATATATAGTTGCATGATGAAGCCACAGTACAAATTCATGGGTGAGGGTGGGTATCGGGCCTGTGTGGCTTAACCCCTTAATCACCTTTGCGGTTATTATCTGATAAGGTGTTTAAGGGGTTAATTGATATCTGAATGTACTGTACTTGCAATGTATTGCCTTGGTTTTGGCTATGTTTTGTGTGGGCAAGAGAAGGAAGGCGCTGGCATCGGACACTTCGTATTGATGAGGTCAGTAGTACTTTATTTATTTGTATATGCTAGTTAATGTTTTTAATAATGGGCAATTAATCTATTATCCATATCTGGATAATAGTTATTTTGCACATTATTGTACTGTAGGTGTTGGGGGGGAGGGTGTATGTATTGAATGTATAGGCCAGGTTTATTTTTTTTACATTCAGGGTTACTTCCGTGGTTTTGCGTGGGACCTCTGGAGACCACCCGCGGGGAATCCTCGGGTATCCTAGAGGGTAGCAGGCTGGTGGTTCCACGGGTGACACATGCGGGGATGATGATGTGTGGTCCCACTTCTGTGGGGGCACCGCGGACCCGTAGTCTGCGGGCATGACGATGTGTGGTCCCACTTCTGTGGGGGCACCTCCGACCCGTAGGTGCGGGGATGATGATGTGTGGTCCCACTTCTGTGGGGGCACCGCGGACCCGTAGTGAGCACCCGTGAGTTCCCCAGACCCCCATGGGAACCACCCGAGGCCCTGCAGACACCTGTGGGTTTGACCCGGGGCTCCCAGACATCCTTGGGCCTACCGTGGGGACCCAATTGTGGCTCACGGTGACCCAAGGAGACCACCTGGGCGCCATGGTGCTGGCAGGATCCACCAGCAGGCCTCCAGAACCTGTGGAATGCTGCTGGTAAACTGTAGGTCTGTGCAGGTGCCCTGCCAGCCCACCGGGGACTAGCGTGGGGCTGCGTTATGGACCCTGAATGTAAAAGAATAAATCTTGTATTTATGGGGGGGGGGGGGCACAGGGGGTGGGTAATGTATTTAATAAATAGAATGCTGTTTATTGTGGGTGATTGTACTGTTTTTATTGTGGGTACTGGGGTGGGGGTGGGGTGTTTCCCCAACGGTATGTGGGTAGGCCTCCCTTGTGGGTACTGACTGGGTGGTTAGGCCTCACGGGTGGGGGGGTTAGTGTGGGAGGGTATGTAGGCATCCCGAGTGGTGGGTGGGTGAGGGTGGGTTAACCCCTTTATGACTGTAGCGGTTAATAACCGCTATGGTGATTAAGGGGTTAGGGGACATTACTTTGTATGTTTTAATTTTTGTGTCTGTTTTGCAGAAGCGGAGGGGCCATGGCCAGGATGGGGGGGGGGTTAACGGTATGTGGGTAGGGGGTGAGGGTGGTTAGCAATGCAGGGAGGGAGATTTACTGGTAACAGAAACATCTCTCTCCCTTCAATGTAATCTGTTTAACACAAACATTAGGGGGGGAAGGGGCTTTAGGCCTTTATATCACTGTCCCTTCAGTGTAATCTGCTTAACAGAAACATTAGGGGGGAGGGGGCTTTAAACAATGCTGTGTATAATGTATAAGGTTTTTTACAATTAGATAGATGTAATCCTTGGTATTGTAAGGGTTAGTTTGGTTTTAAATTGTCTTTTCTGGTTGGTACTTACAGTATATATTGATTTTGGTTTACTTGATTGGTTAAAATACTGTAGTTGACTTGTTTGGAAGTGTTTGTACAGTATTTACTGGTAGAGTAGCTTGCAATTATATTGTTAACATTCATTTGCAGAATGTACAGTATTGTATATGGTGCATAGATTTAATGCTATGCATCATTTACAGTATACAATGTAAATGCAATGTACTGTGTGGATTGTAATGTTATGTTTTATATTGTAAAATAAGTTACTGTAGGATTATTAAATGGATTATTATTATTGTCTGTATAGAGAAGCGTTATCTGTAGGACAGTATGATTTTGATAACCATTCTACATGTATTTGTACTATTGGTTCATCATGTGTGTATATATACTGTATACTGTATATATATATATATATATATATATATATATACATCTACACTATCAATAAAAATGTATTTCAAATGTATTTATTGGCATTTATTTATTTATTTATTTATTTATTTAGATTTATTTATTAATTGTGGGGCTGCTGTGCGTGAATTTTTTTTATTGGGGGTGAGGGGGGTGTTTCGCCCTTGGTGTGAGTTTACGACTTGCAGCAGCAGCAGCACAATTAATAAATAAATCTAAATAAATAAATAAATAAATGACAATAAATACATTTGAAATACATTTTTATTGATAGTGTACATGTGCAGGGGGTCTCCGGAGCTGAAGCGCACAGGTTTCAGGTCTGGGGACCCCGTGCCCCCCGAAATACAGGCCCCTTTAGGGGGTGCCGGTATCCCTCTGCTCTGCTTGGTTTACAGGCCGCGATCACGTGATCGGGACCTTTAAACGCAGAGCACTCAGCACTCAGAAACACAGGCCAGGCAGATTTAACACACACACAATAGGGGGAGGTTTTTTTACATAGCTTGCAGGGAAGCTTAACGCACACACACAATAGGGGGATAGGGGGAGGGGGTTTTACATAGATTAGAGAGAAGGCAGGGCGTTTTAAAAGCGAGAATAGGGGGAGGGGGTTTTACATAGATTAGAGAGAAGGCAGGGAGTTTTAACACAGACGTGAAAAATATGTATTGAATGTATTAATTGTTTATTATGCCTTAACCCCTTCATTGCCTTAGCGGCTATCCGCTATGGTAATGACGCAGCACTTTCCGTATTTTTAATAATATTGATCAGGAGCAGGGGGGGGGTTCCCTGAGCATTAATTTCTGGCTCAGGGAACCCCCTGCTCACTTTACAATATTATTAAAATAATGCTTCTTTACCATAGCGCATAGACGCTAAGGTAAAGAACGAGTGTTTATTTATACTGTATATTGTATGTGTTTTATTGATAGTGTACATGTGCAGAGGGTCTCCAGAGCAGAAGCGCACAGGTTTCAGGTCTGGGGACCCCGTGCCCCCCGAGATACAGGCCCCTTTAGGGGGTGCCGGTATCCCTCTGCTCTGCTTGGTTTACAGGCCGCGATCACGTGATTGGGACCTTTAAACGCAGAGGGATACCGGCACCCCCTAAAGGGGCCTGTATCTCGGGGGGCACGGGGTCCCCAGACCTAAAACCAACGCGGTTCAGCTCCGGAGACCCCCTGCACATCTACACTATCAATAAAAATGTATTTCAAATGTATTTATTGTCATTTATTTATTTATTTTTTGGCGGCTGCTGTGTGTATTTTATTGTTGTGGGTTGCGGGAGGGTGGGTGAATGGGGTATTCGCCCCAACGATGGTTGGGGAGGGCTTGCGGGGGGGGGGTGGGGTAGCGGGAGGGCTTAACCCCTTCATGACCGTAGCGGTATTAACTGCTACGGTCGTGAAGGGGTTAAGTGCACCCGCAACCCCCCCCCCCCCCTCCCGCAAGTCCTAAACTCACTCCAAGGGCCAAATACCCCCCTCACCCATCCCCACTACACACAATAAAGCGGGCACGGTGGGTTAACCCCTTCATTGCCTTAGCGGCTATCCGCTATGGTAATGACGCAGCATTTTCCGTATTTTTAATAATATTGATCAGGAGCAGGGGGGGGGGTTCCCTGAGCATTAATTTCTGGCTCAGGGAACCCCCTGCTCACTTTACAATATTATTAAAATAATGCTTCTTTACCATAGCGCATAGACGCTAAGGTAAAGAACGAGTGTTTATTTATACTGTATATTGTATGTGTTTTATTGATAGTGTACATGTGCAGAGGGTCTCCAGAGCAGAAGCGCACAGGTTTCAGGTCTGGGGACCCCGTGCCCCCCAAGATACAGGCCACTTTAGGGGGTGCCGGTATCCCTCTGCTCTGCTTGGTTTACAGGCCGCGGTCACGTGATTGGGACCTTTAAACGCAGAGGGATACCGGCACCCCCTAAAGGGGCCTGTATCTCGGGGGGCACGGGGTCCCCAGACCTAAAACCAACGCGGTTCAGCTCCGGAGACCCCCTGCACATCTACACTATCAATAAAAATGTATTTCAAATAATTTTTAATGTGCGGATGTTTGCGCAGAGAGAGAGCAGCGGATCTCTCTCTGCTGCAAACACATCTTGCCCCCGCCGCCCATACAGTAGTATCATTTATGTATGTGCATATACAGTACAGTACAGTACTGTACAGTACTGTATGTTAGGGCTTACAGGGGTTGTTGTTATACAGTATATACAGTATATAGTATACAGTATATACTGCATTACAATTCATTATAGGGGACGGCTTCACAGAGAATAGCTCGCAAGCGCCACCATGTGTATTTTGACGGCATTGCAGTATTGTAACCAGCCGGAATAAAAAGCTTAAATTCCGGCCGGAAAATAACGCAATGCACTCTGGCAGAAAACTATCAGAAACCTGAATACACCCGAGTATACCCGAATTCGCGGGACTAGCCGTGCTCGAATAAAGTGTGTCGCCAGTGTAGAAGAATTTTGTGATATTTTTTATTAAAATGGTGTATAAGGGTATATATATAAATATATTTTATGCACTGTATATGAGCTGGCGATTTCGAAGTCTGTGGTTCCGAGGGGGTAACCAGGCTCACTAATAAAGGTCAAGCCACTTGGCTGCCAGAATGCCCTGCTTCAGCACAGACCAGAAAGGCATTGTGATAAGCGTATCCCCGGTATAGTCAGGGGTTAATGGGAGTCGTCCCCGTCCCCCCAGTATATGCCCAGAACCATGGACCCGGTATTTGTGGTTCGGACTGTCTCCAACCAGCCATAATGTTGTGAGAGTGAAATTATGTCTAAGTCCAGCTTCGGTACATTAGAAGCAACTCTGAAACTTAACCTAAGCGTTTTTCGAAGCTACTTTTTGGCTAACTTCTTATAGGAAGGTCTAGAAGCTCTGAAAATGAACGTGCGCGTCTTTCACTCTTCCCGAGGGACTTAGAAGAATTTTGTGATATTTTTTATTAAAATGGTGTATAAGGGTATATATATAAATATATTTTATGCACTGTATATGAGCTGGCGATTTCTAAGTCTGTGGTTCCGAGAGGGGGTAACCAGGCTCACTAATAAAGGTCAAGCCACTTGGCTGCCAGAATGCCCTGCTTCAGCACAGACCAGAAAGGCATTGTGATAAGCGTATCCCCGGTATAGTCAGGGGTTAATGGGAGTCGTCCCCGTCCCACCAATATACGCCCAGAACCATGGACCCGGTACTTGTGGTGCGGACTGTCTCCAACCAGCCATAATGTTGTGAGAGTGAAATTATGTCTAAGTCCAGCTTTGGTACATTAGAAGCAACTCTGAAACTTAACCTAAGCGTTTTTCGAAGCTACTTTTTGGCTAACTTCTTATAGGAAGGTCTAGGAGCTCTGAAAATGAACGTGCGCGTCTTTCACTCTTCCCGAGGGACTTAGAAGAATTTTGTGATATTTTTTATTAAAATGGTGTATAAGGGTATATATATAAATATATTTTATGCACTGTATATGAGCTGGCGATTTCTAAGTCTGTGGTTCCGAGAGGGGGTAACCAGGCTCACTAATAAAGGTCAAGCCACTTGGCTGCCAGAATGCCCTGCTTCAGCACAGACCAGAAAGGCATTGTGATAAGCGTATCCCCGGTATAGTCAGGGGTTAATGGGAGTCGTCCCCGTCCCACCAATATACGCCCAGAACCATGGACCCGGTACTTGTGGTGCGGACTGTCTCCAACCAGCCATAATGTTGTGAGAGTGAAATTATGTCTAAGTCCAGCTTTGGTACATTAGAAGCAACTCTGAAACTTAACCTAAGCGTTTTTCGAAGCTACTTTTTGGCTAACTTCTTATAGGAAGGTCTAGGAGCTCTGAAAATGAACGTGCGCGTCTTTCACTCTTCCCGAGGGACTTAGAAGAATTTTGTGATATTTTTTATTAAAATGGTGTATAAGGGTATATATATAAATATATTTTATGCACTGTATATGAGCTGGCGATTTCTAAGTCTGTGGTTCCGAGAGGGGGTAACCAGGCTCACTAATAAAGGTCAAGCCACTTGGCTGCCAGAATGCCCTGCTTCAGCACAGACCAGAAAGGCATTGTGATAAGCGTATCCCCGGTATAGTCAGGGGTTAATGGGAGTCCCCCCCGTCCCCCCAGTATACGCCCAGCACCATGGACCCGGTACTTGTGGTTCGGACTGTCTCCAACCAGCCATAATGTTGTGAGAGTGAAATTATGTCTAAGTCCAGCTTCGGTACATTAGAAGCAACTCTGAAACTTAACCTACAGTAAGCGTTTTTCGAAGCTACTTTTTGGCTAACTTCTTATAGGAAGGTCTAGGAGCTCTGAAAATGAACGTGCGCGTCTTTCACTCTTCCCGAGGGACTTAGAAGAATTTTGTGATATTTTTTATTAAAATGGTGTATAAGGGTATATATATAAATATATTTTATGCACTGTATATGAGCTGGCGATTTCTAAGTCTGTTGTTCCGAGAGGGGGTAACCAGGCTCACTAATAAAGGTCAAGCCACTTGGCTGCCAGAATGCCCTGCTTCAGCACAGACCAGAAAGGCATTGTGATAAGCGTATCCCCGGTATAGTCAGGGGTTAATGGGAGTCGTCCCCGTCCCCCCAGTATACGCCCAGAACCATGGACCCGGTACTTGTGGTTCGGACTGTCTCCAACCAGCCATAATGTTGTGAGAGTGAAATTATGTCTAAGTCCAGCTTTGGTACATTAGAAGCAACTCTGAAACTTCACCTAAGCGTTTTTCGAAGCTACTTTTTGGCTAACTTCTTATGGGAAGGTCTAGGAGCTCTGAAAATGAACGTGCGCGTCTTTCACTCTTCCCGAGGGACTTAGAAGAATTTTGTGATATTTTTTATTAAAATGGTGTATAAGGGTATATATATAAATATATTTTATGCACTGTATATGAGCTGGCGATTTCTAAGTCTGTGGTTCCGAGAGGGGGTAACCAGGCTCACTAATTAAGGTCAAGCCACTTGGCTGCCAGAATGCCCTGCTTCAGTACAGACCAGAAAGGCATTGTGATAAGCGTATCCCCGGTATAGTCAGGGGTTAATGGGAGTCCCCCCCGTCCCCCCAGTATACGCCCAGAACCATGGACCCGGTACTTGTGGTTCGGACTGTCTCCAACCAGCCATAATGTTGTGAGAGTGAAATTATGTCTAAGTCCAGCTTCGGTACATTAGAAGCAACTCTGAAACTTAACCTAAGCGTTTTTCGAAGCTACTTTTTGGCTAACTTCTTATAGGAAGGTCTAGGAGCTCTGAAAATGAACGTGCGCGTCTTTCACTCTTCCCGAGGGACTTAGAAGAATTTTGTGATATTTTTTTATTAAAATGGTGTATAAGGGTATATATATAAATATATTTTATGCACTGTATATGAGCTGGCGATTTCTAAGTCTGTGGTTCCGAGAGGGGGTAACCAGGCTCACTAATAAAGGTCAAGCCACTTGGCTGCCAGAATGCCCTGCTTCAGCACAGACCAGAAAGGCATTGTGATAAGCGTATCCCCGGTATAGTCAGGGGTTAATGGGAGTCGTCCCCGTCCCCCCAGTATACGCCCAGAACCATGGACCCGGTAGTTGTGGTTCGGACTGTCTCCAACCAGCCATAATGTTGTGAGAGTGAAATTATGTCTAAGTCCAGCTTTGGTACATTAGAAGCAACTCTGAAACTTAACCTAAGCGTTTTTCGAAGCTACTTTTTGGCTAACTTCTTATAGGAAGGTCTAGGAGCTCTGAAAATGAACGTGCGCGTCTTTCACTCTTCCCGAGGGACTTAGAAGAATTTTGTGATATTTTTTATTAAAATGGTGTATAAGGGTATATATATAAATATATTTTATGCACTGTATATGAGCTGGCGATTTCTAAGTCTGTGGTTCCGAGAGGGGGTAACCAGGCTCACTAATTAAGGTCAAGCCACTTGGCTGCCAGAATGCCCTGCTTCAGCACAGACCAGAAAGGCATTGTGATAAGCGTATCCCCGGTATAGTCAGGGGTTAATGGGAGTCGTCCCCGTCCCCCCAGTATACGCCCAGAACCATGGACCCGGTAGTTGTGGTTCGGACTGTCTCCAACCAGCCATAATGTTGTGAGAGTGAAATTATGTCTAAGTCCAGCTTCGGTACATTAGAAGCAACTCTGAAACTTAACCTAAGCGTTTTTCGAAGCTACTTTTTGGCTAACTTCTTATAGGAAGGTCTAGGAGCTCTGAAAATGAAAGTGCGCGTCATTCACTCTTCCCGAGGGACTTACTGTAGAAGAATTTTGTGATATTTTTTATTAAAATGGTGTATAAGGGTATATATATAAATATATTTTATGCACTGTATATGAGCTGGCGATTTCTAAGTCTGTTGTTCCGAGAGGGGGTAACCAGGCTCACTAATAAAGGTCAAGCCACTTGGCTGCCAGAATGCCCTGCTTCAGCACAGACCAGAAAGGCATTGTGATAAGCGTATCCCCGGTATAGTCAGGGGTTAATGGGAGTCGTCCCCGTCCCCCCAGTATACGCCCAGAACCATGGACCCGGTACTTGTGGTTCGGACTGTCTCCAACCAGCCATAATGTTGTGAGAGTGAAATTATGTCTAAGTCCAGCTTTGGTACATTAGAAGCAACTCTGAAACTTCACCTAAGCGTTTTTCGAAGCTACTTTTTGGCTAACTTCTTATGGGAAGGTCTAGGAGCTCTGAAAATGAACGTGCGCGTCTTTCACTCTTCCCGAGGGACTTAGAAGAATTTTGTGATATTTTTTTATTAAAATGGTGTATAAGGGTATATATATAAATATATTTTATGCACTGTATATGAGCTGGCGATTTCTAAGTCTGTGGTTCCGAGAGGGGGTAACCAGGCTCACTAATAAAGGTCAAGCCACTTGGCTGCCAGAATGCCCTGCTTCAGCACAGACCAGAAAGGCATTGTGATAAGCGTATCCCCGGTATAGTCAGGGGTTAATGGGAGTCGTCCCCGTCCCCCCAGTATACGCCCAGAACCATGGACCCGGTACTTGTGGTTCGGACTGTCTCCAACCAGCCATAATGTTGTGAGAGTGAAATTATGTCTAAGTCCAGCTTTGGTACATTAGAAGCAACTCTGAAACTTAACCTAAGCGTTTTTCGAAGCTACTTTTTGGCTAACTTCTTATAGGAAGGTCTAGGAGCTCTGAAAATGAACGTGCGCGTCTTTCACTCTTCCCGAGGGACTTAGAAGAATTTTGTGATATTTTTTATTAAAATGGTGTATAAGGGTATATATATAAATATATTTTATGCACTGTATATGAGCTGGCGATTTCTAAGTCTGTGGTTCCGAGAGGGGGTAACCAGGCTCACTAATTAAGGTCAAGCCACTTGGCTGCCAGAATGCCCTGCTTCAGCACAGACCAGAAAGGCATTGTGATAAGCGTATCCCCGGTATAGTCAGGGGTTAATGGGAGTCGTCCCCGTCCCCCCAGTATACGCCCAGAACCATGGACCCGGTAGTTGTGGTTCGGACTGTCTCCAACCAGCCATAATGTTGTGAGAGTGAAATTATGTCTAAGTCCAGCTTCGGTACATTAGAAGCAACTCTGAAACTTAACCTAAGCGTTTTTCGAAGCTACTTTTTGGCTAACTTCTTATAGGAAGGTCTAGGAGCTCTGAAAATGAAAGTGCGCGTCATTCACTCTTCCCGAGGGACTTACTGTAGAAGAATTTTGTGATATTTTTTATTAAAATGGTGTATAAGGGTATATATATAAATATATTTTATGCACTGTATATGAGCTGGCGATTTCTAAGTCTGTTGTTCCGAGAGGGGGTAACCAGGCTCACTAATAAAGGTCAAGCCACTTGGCTGCCAGAATGCCCTGCTTCAGCACAGACCAGAAAGGCATTGTGATAAGCGTATCCCCGGTATAGTCAGGGGTTAATGGGAGTCGTCCCCGTCCCCCCAGTATACGCCCAGAACCATGGACCCGGTACTTGTGGTTCGGACTGTCTCCAACCAGCCATAATGTTGTGAGAGTGAAATTATGTCTAAGTCCAGCTTTGGTACATTAGAAGCAACTCTGAAACTTCACCTAAGCGTTTTTCGAAGCTACTTTTTGGCTAACTTCTTATGGGAAGGTCTAGGAGCTCTGAAAATGAACGTGCGCGTCTTTCACTCTTCCCGAGGGACTTAGAAGAATTTTGTGATATTTTTTATTAAAATGGTGTATAAGGGTATATATATAAATATATTTTATGCACTGTATATGAGCTGGCGATTTCTAAGTCTGTGGTTCCGAGAGGGGGTAACCAGGCTCACTAATAAAGGTCAAGCCACTTGGCTGCCAGAATGCCCTGCTTCAGCACAGACCAGAAAGGCATTGTGATAAGCGTATCCCCGGTATAGTCAGGGGTTAATGGGAGTCGTCCCCGTCCCCCCCAGTATACGCCCAGAACCATGGACCCGGTACTTGTGGTTCGGACTGTCTCCAACCAGCCATAATGTTGTGAGAGTGAAATTATGTCTAAGTCCAGCTTTGGTACATTAGAAGCAACTCTGAAACTTAACCTAAGCGTTTTTCGAAGCTACTTTTTGGCTAACTTCTTATAGGAAGGTCTAGGAGCTCTGAAAATGAACGTGCGCGTCTTTCACTCTTCCCGAGGGACTTAGAAGAATTTTGTGATATTTTTTATTAAAATGGTGTATAAGGGTATATATATAAATATATTTTATGCACTGTATATGAGCTGGCGATTTCTAAGTCTGTGGTTCCGAGAGGGGGTAACCAGGCTCACTAATTAAGGTCAAGCCACTTGGCTGCCAGAATGCCCTGCTTCAGCACAGACCAGAAAGGCATTGTGATAAGCGTATCCCCGGTATAGTCAGGGGTTAATGGGAGTCGTCCCCGTCCCCCCAGTATACGCCCAGAACCATGGACCCGGTAGTTGTGGTTCGGACTGTCTCCAACCAGCCATAATGTTGTGAGAGTGAAATTATGTCTAAGTCCAGCTTCGGTACATTAGAAGCAACTCTGAAACTTAACCTAAGCGTTTTTCGAAGCTACTTTTTGGCTAACTTCTTATAGGAAGGTCTAGGAGCTCTGAAAATGAAAGTGCGCGTCATTCACTCTTCCCGAGGGACTTACTGTAGAAGAATTTTGTGATATTTTTTATTAAAATGGTGTATAAGGGTATATATATAAATATATTTTATGCACTGTATATGAGCTGGCGATTTCTAAGTCTGTTGTTCCGAGAGGGGGTAACCAGGCTCACTAATAAAGGTCAAGCCACTTGGCTGCCAGAATGCCCTGCTTCAGCACAGACCAGAAAGGCATTGTGATAAGCGTATCCCCGGTATAGTCAGGGGTTAATGGGAGTCGTCCCCGTCCCCCCAGTATACGCCCAGAACCATGGACCCGGTACTTGTGGTTCGGACTGTCTCCAACCAGCCATAATGTTGTGAGAGTGAAATTATGTCTAAGTCCAGCTTTGGTACATTAGAAGCAACTCTGAAACTTCACCTAAGCGTTTTTCGAAGCTACTTTTTGGCTAACTTCTTATAGGAAGGTCTAGGAGCTCTGAAAATGAACGTGCGCGTCTTTCACTCTTCCCGAGGGACTTAGAAGAATTTTGTGATATTTTTTATTAAAATGGTGTATAAGGGTATATATATAAATATATTTTATGCACTGTATATGAGCTGGCGATTTCTAAGTCTGTGGTTCCGAGAGGGGGTAACCAGGCTCACTAATAAAGGTCAAGCCACTTGGCTGCCAGAATGCCCTGCTTCAGCACAGACCAGAAAGGCATTGTGATAAGCGTATCCCCGGTATAGTCAGGGGTTAATGGGAGTCGTCCCCGTCCCCCCAGTATACGCCCAGAACCATGGACCCGGTACTTGTGGTTCGGACTGTCTCCAACCAGCCATAATGTTGTGAGAGTGAAATTATGTCTAAGTCCAGCTTTGGTACATTAGAAGCAACTCTGAAACTTAACCTAAGCGTTTTTCGAAGCTACTTTTTGGCTAACTTCTTATAGGAAGGTCTAGGAGCTCTGAAAATGAACGTGCGCGTCTTTCACTCTTCCCGAGGGACTTAGAAGAATTTTGTGATATTTTTTATTAAAATGGTGTATAAGGGTATATATATAAATATATTTTATGCACTGTATATGAGCTGGCGATTTCTAAGTCTGTGGTTCCGAGAGGGGGTAACCAGGCTCACTAATAAAGGTCAAGCCACTTGGCTGCCAGAATGCCCTGCTTCAGCACAGACCAGAAAGGCATTGTGATAAGCGTATCCCCGGTATAGTCAGGGGTTAATGGGAGTCGTCCCCGTCCCCCCAGTATACGCCCAGAACCATGGACCCGGTACTTGTGGTTCGGACTGTCTCCAACCAGCCATAATGTTGTGAGAGTGAAATTATGTCTAAGTCCAGCTTCGGTACATTAGAAGCAACTCTGAAACTTAACCTAAGCGTTTTTCGAAGCTACTTTTTGGCTAACTTCTTATAGGAAGGTCTAGGAGCTCTGAAAATGAAAGTGCGCGTCATTCACTCTTCCCGAGGGACTTACTGTAGAAGAATTTTGTGATATTTTTTATTAAAATGGTGTATAAGGGTATATATATAAATATATTTTATGCACTGTATATGAGCTGGCGATTTCTAAGTCTGTTGTTCCGAGAGGGGGTAACCAGGCTCACTAATAAAGGTCAAGCCACTTGGCTGCCAGAATGCCCTGCTTCAGCACAGACCAGAAAGGCATTGTGATAAGCGTATCCCCGGTATAGTCAGGGGTTAATGGGAGTCCCCCCGTCCCCCCAGTATACGCCCAGAACCATGGACCCGGTACTTGTGGTTCGGACTGTCTCCAACCAGCCATAATGTTGTGAGAGTGAAATTATGTCTAAGTCCAGCTTTGGTACATTAGAAGCAACTCTGAAAGTTCACCTAAGCGTTTTTCGAAGCTACTTTTTGGCTAACTTCTTATGGGAAGGTCTAGGAGCTCTGAAAATGAACGTGCGCGTCTTTCACTCTTCCCGAGGGACTTAGAAGAATTTTGTGATATTTTTTATTAAAATGGTGTATAAGGGTATATATATAAATATATTTTATGCACTGTATATGAGCTGGCGATTTCTAAGTCTGTGGTTCCGAGAGGGGGTAACCAGGCTCACTAATTAAGGTCAAGCCACTTGGCTGCCAGAATGCCCTGCTTCAGCACAGACCAGAAAGGCATTGTGATAAGCGTATCCCCGGTATAGTCAGGGGTTAATGGGAGTCCCCCCCGTCCCCCCAGTATACGCCCAGAACCATGGACCCGGTACTTGTGGTTCGGACTGTCTCCAACCAGCCATAATGTTGTGAGAGTGAAATTATGTCTAAGTCCAGCTTCGGTACATTAGAAGCAACTCTGAAACTTAACCTAAGCGTTTTTCGAAGCTACTTTTTGGCTAACTTCTTATAGGAAGGTCTAGGAGCTCTGAAAATGAACGTGCGCGTCTTTCACTCTTCCCGAGGGACTTAGAAGAATTTTGTGATATTTTTTATTAAAATGGTGTATAAGGGTATATATATAAATATATTTTATGCACTGTATATGAGCTGGCGATTTCTAAGTCTGTGGTTCCGAGAGGGGGTAACCAGGCTCACTAATTAAGGTCAAGCCACTTGGCTGCCAGAATGCCCTGCTTCAGCACAGACCAGAAAGGCATTGTGATAAGCGTATCCCCGGTATAGTCAGGGGTTAATGGGAGTCGTCCCCGTCCCCCCAGTATACGCCCAGAACCATGGACCCGGTACTTGTGGTTCGGACTGTCTCCAACCAGCCATAATGTTGTGAGAGTGAAATTATGTCTAAGTCCAGCTTTGGTACATTAGAAGCAACTCTGAAACTTCACCTAAGCGTTTTTCGAAGCTACTTTTTGGCTAACTTCTTATGGGAAGGTCTAGGAGCTCTGAAAATGAACGTGCGCGTCTTTCACTCTTCCCGAGGGACTTAGAAGAATTTTGTGATATTTTTTATTAAAATGGTGTATAAGGGTATATATATAAATATATTTTATGCACTGTATATGAGCTGGCGATTTCTAAGTCTGTGGTTCCGAGAGGGGGTAACCAGGCTCACTAATAAAGGTCAAGCCACTTGGCTGCCAGAATGCCCTGCTTCAGCACAGACCAGAAAGGCATTGTGATAAGCGTATCCCCGGTATAGTCAGGGGTTAATGGGAGTCGTCCCCGTCCCCCCAGTATACGCCCAGAACCATGGACCCGGTACTTGTGGTTCGGACTGTCTCCAACCAGCCATAATGTTGTGAGAGTGAAATTATGTCTAAGTCCAGCTTTGGTACATTAGAAGCAACTCTGAAACTTAACCTAAGCGTTTTTCGAAGCTACTTTTTGGCTAACTTCTTATAGGAAGGTCTAGGAGCTCTGAAAATGAACGTGCGCGTCTTTCACTCTTCCCGAGGGACTTAGAAGAATTTTGTGATATTTTTTATTAAAATGGTGTATAAGGGTATATATATAAATATATTTTATGCACTGTATATGAGCTGGCGATTTCTAAGTCTGTGGTTCCGAGAGGGGGTAACCAGGCTCACTAATTAAGGTCAAGCCACTTGGCTGCCAGAATGCCCTGCTTCAGCACAGACCAGAAAGGCATTGTGATAAGCGTATCCCCGGTATAGTCAGGGGTTAATGGGAGTCGTCCCCGTCCCCCCAGTATACGCCCAGAACCATGGACCCGGTAGTTGTGGTTCGGACTGTCTCCAACCAGCCATAATGTTGTGAGAGTGAAATTATGTCTAAGTCCAGCTTCGGTACATTAGAAGCAACTCTGAAACTTAACCTAAGCGTTTTTCGAAGCTACTTTTTGGCTAACTTCTTATAGGAAGGTCTAGGAGCTCTGAAAATGAAAGTGCGCGTCATTCACTCTTCCCGAGGGACTTACTGTAGAAGAATTTTGTGATATTTTTTTATTAAAATGGTGTATAAGGGTATATATATAAATATATTTTATGCACTGTATATGAGCTGGCGATTTCTAAGTCTGTTGTTCCGAGAGGGGGTAACCAGGCTCACTAATAAAGGTCAAGCCACTTGGCTGCCAGAATGCCCTGCTTCAGCACAGACCAGAAAGGCATTGTGATAAGCGTATCCCCGGTATAGTCAGGGGTTAATGGGAGTCGTCCCCGTCCCCCCAGTATACGCCCAGAACCATGGACCCGGTACTTGTGGTTCGGACTGTCTCCAACCAGCCATAATGTTGTGAGAGTGAAATTATGTCTAAGTCCAGCTTTGGTACATTAGAAGCAACTCTGAAACTTCACCTAAGCGTTTTTCGAAGCTACTTTTTGGCTAACTTCTTATGGGAAGGTCTAGGAGCTCTGAAAATGAACGTGCGCGTCTTTCACTCTTCCCGAGGGACTTAGAAGAATTTTGTGATATTTTTTATTAAAATGGTGTATAAGGGTATATATATAAATATATTTTATGCACTGTATATGAGCTGGCGATTTCTAAGTCTGTGGTTCCGAGAGGGGGTAACCAGGCTCACTAATTAAGGTCAAGCCACTTGGCTGCCAGAATGCCCTGCTTCAGCACAGACCAGAAAGGCATTGTGATAAGCGTATCCCCGGTATAGTCAGGGGTTAATGGGAGTCGTCCCCGTCCCCCCAGTATACGCCCAGAACCATGGACCCGGTACTTGTGGTTCGGACTGTCTCCAACCAGCCATAATGTTGTGAGAGTGAAATTATGTCTAAGTCCAGCTTTGGTACATTAGAAGCAACTCTGAAAGTTCACCTAAGCGTTTTTCGAAGCTACTTTTTGGCTAACTTCTTATGGGAAGGTCTAGGAGCTCTAAAAATGAACGTGCGCATCTTTCACTCTTCCCGAGGGACTTAGAAGAATTTTGTGATATTTTTTATTAAAATGGTGTATAAGGGTATATATATAAATATATTTTATGCACTGTATATGAGCTGGCGATTTCTAAGTCTGTGGTTCCGAGAGGGGGTAACCAGGCTCACTAATAAAGGTCAAGCCACTTGGCTGCCAGAATGCCCTGCTTCAGCACAGACCAGAAAGGCATTGTGATAAGCGTATCCCCGGTATAGTCAGGGGTTAATGGGAGTCGTCCCCGTCCCCCCAGTATACGCCCAGAACCATGGACCCGGTACTTGTGGTTCGGACTGTCTCCAACCAGCCATAATGTTGTGAGAGTGAAATTATGTCTAAGTCCAGCTTTGGTACATTAGAAGCAACTCTGAAACTTAACCTAAGCGTTTTTCGAAGCTACTTTTTGGCTAACTTCTTATAGGAAGGTCTAGGAGCTCTGAAAATGAACGTGCGCGTCTTTCACTCTTCCCGAGGGACTTAGAAGAATTTTGTGATATTTTTTATTAAAATGGTGTATAAGGGTATATATATAAATATATTTTATGCACTGTATATGAGCTGGCGATTTCTAAGTCTGTGGTTCCGAGAGGGGGTAACCAGGCTCACTAATTAAGGTCAAGCCACTTGGCTGCCAGAATGCCCTGCTTCAGCACAGACCAGAAAGGCATTGTGATAAGCGTATCCCCGGTATAGTCAGGGGTTAATGGGAGTCGTCCCCGTCCCCCCAGTATACGCCCAGAACCATGGACCCGGTAGTTGTGGTTCGGACTGTCTCCAACCAGCCATAATGTTGTGAGAGTGAAATTATGTCTAAGTCCAGCTTCGGTACATTAGAAGCAACTCTGAAACTTAACCTAAGCGTTTTTCGAAGCTACTTTTTGGCTAACTTCTTATAGGAAGGTCTAGGAGCTCTGAAAATGAAAGTGCGCGTCATTCACTCTTCCCGAGGGACTTACTGTAGAAGAATTTTGTGATATTTTTTATTAAAATGGTGTATAAGGGTATATATATAAATATATTTTATGCACTGTATATGAGCTGGCGATTTCTAAGTCTGTTGTTCCGAGAGGGGGTAACCAGGCTCACTAATAAAGGTCAAGCCACTTGGCTGCCAGAATGCCCTGCTTCAGCACAGACCAGAAAGGCATTGTGATAAGCGTATCCCCGGTATAGTCAGGGGTTAATGGGAGTCGTCCCCGTCCCCCCAGTATACGCCCAGAACCATGGACCCGGTACTTGTGGTTCGGACTGTCTCCAACCAGCCATAATGTTGTGAGAGTGAAATTATGTCTAAGTCCAGCTTTGGTACATTAGAAGCAACTCTGAAACTTCACCTAAGCGTTTTTCGAAGCTACTTTTTGGCTAACTTCTTATGGGAAGGTCTAGGAGCTCTGAAAATGAACGTGCGCGTCTTTCACTCTTCCCGAGGGACTTAGAAGAATTTTGTGATATTTTTTATTAAAATGGTGTATAAGGGTATATATATAAATATATTTTATGCACTGTATATGAGCTGGCGATTTCTAAGTCTGTGGTTCCGAGAGGGGGTAACCAGGCTCACTAATTAAGGTCAAGCCACTTGGCTGCCAGAATGCCCTGCTTCAGCACAGACCAGAAAGGCATTGTGATAAGCGTATCCCCGGTATAGTCAGGGGTTAATGGGAGTCCCCCCCGTCCCCCCAGTATACGCCCAGAACCATGGACCCGGTACTTGTGGTTCGGACTGTCTCCAACCAGCCATAATGTTGTGAGAGTGAAATTATGTCTAAGTCCAGCTTCGGTACATTAGAAGCAACTCTGAAACTTAACCTAAGCGTTTTTCGAAGCTACTTTTTGGCTAACTTCTTATAGGAAGGTCTAGGAGCTCTGAAAATGAACGTGCGCGTCTTTCACTCTTCCCGAGGGACTTAGAAGAATTTTGTGATATTTTTTATTAAAATGGTGTATAAGGGTATATATATAAATATATTTTATGCACTGTATATGAGCTGGCGATTTCTAAGTCTGTGGTTCCGAGAGGGGGTAACCAGGCTCACTAATAAAGGTCTAGGTACTTGGCTGCCAGAATGCCCTGCTTCAGCACAGACCAGAAAGGCATTGTGATAAGCGTATCCCCGGTATAGTCAGGGGTTAATGGGAGTCGTCCCTGTCCCCCCAGTATACGCCCAGAACCATGGACCCGGTACTTGTGGTTCGGACTGTCTCCAACCAGCCATAATGTTGTGAGAGTGAAATTATGTCTAAGTCCAGCTTTGGTACATTAGAAGCAACTCTGAAACTTCACCTAAGCGTTTTTCGAAGCTACTTTTTGGCTAACTTCTTATGGGAAGGTCTAGGAGCTCTGAAAATGAACGTGCGCATCTTTCACTCTTCCCGAGGGACTTAGAAGAATTTTGTGATATTTTTTATTAAAATGGTGTATAAGGGTATATATATAAATATATTTTATGCACTGTATATGAGCTGGCGATTTCTAAGTCTGTGGTTCCGAGAGGGGGTAACCAGGCTCACTAATTAAGGTCAAGCCACTTGGCTGCCAGAATGCCCTGCTTCAGCACAGACCAGAAAGGCATTGTGATAAGCGTATCCCCGGTATAGTCAGGGGTTAATGGGAGTCCCCCCCGTCCCCCCAGTATACGCCGAGAACCATGGACCCGGTACTTGTGGTTCGGACTGTCTCCAACCAGCCATAATGTTGTGAGAGTGAAATTATGTTAAGTCCAGCTTCGGTACATTAGAAGCAACTCTGAAACTTAACCTAAGCGTTTTTCGAAGCTACTTTTTGGCTAACTTCTTATGGGAAGGTCTAGGAGCTCTGAAAATGAACGTGCGCGTCTTTCACTCTTCCCGAGGGACTTAGAAGAATTTTGTGATATTTTTTATTAAAATGGTGTATAAGGGTATATATATAAATATATTTTATGCACTGTATATGAGCTGGCGATTTCTAAGTCTGTTGTTCCGAGAGGGGGTAACCAGGCTCACTAATAAAGGTCAAGCCACTTGGCTGCCAGAATGCCCTGCTTCAGCACAGACCAGAAAGGCATTGTGATAAGCGTATCCCCGGTATAGTCAGGGGTTAATGGGAGTCGTCCCCGTCCCCCCAGTATACGCCCAGAACCATGGACCCGGTACTTGTGGTTCGGACTGTCTCCAACCAGCCATAATGTTGTGAGAGTGAAATTATGTCTAAGTCCAGCTTTGGTACATTAGAAGCAACTCTGAAACTTCACCTAAGCGTTTTTCGAAGCTACTTTTTGGCTAACTTCTTATGGGAAGGTCTAGGAGCTCTGAAAATGAACGTGCGCGTCTTTCACTCTTCCCGAGGGACTTAGAAGAATTTTGTGATATTTTTTATTAAAATGGTGTATAAGGGTATATATATAAATATATTTTATGCACTGTATATGAGCTGGCGATTTCTAAGTCTGTGGTTCCGAGAGGGGGTAACCAGGCTCACTAATTAAGGTCAAGCCACTTGGCTGCCAGAATGCCCTGCTTCAGCACAGACCAGAAAGGCATTGTGATAAGCGTATCCCCGGTATAGTCAGGGGTTAATGGGAGTCGTCCCCGTCCCCCCAGTATACGCCCAGAACCATGGACCCGGTAGTTGTGGTTCGGACTGTCTCCAACCAGCCATAATGTTGTGAGAGTGAAATTATGTCTAAGTCCAGCTTCGGTACATTAGAAGCAACTCTGAAACTTCACCTAAGCGTTTTTCGAAGCTACTTTTTGGCTAACTTCTTATAGGAAGGTCTAGGAGCTCTGAAAATGAAAGTGCGCGTCATTCACTCTTCCCGAGGGACTTACTGTAGAAGAATTTTGTGATATTTTTTATTAAAATGGTGTATAAGGGTATATATATAAATATATTTTATGCACTGTATATGAGCTGGCGATTTCTAAGTCTGTTGTTCCGAGAGGGGGTAACCAGGCTCACTAATAAAGGTCAAGCCACTTGGCTGCCAGAATGCCCTGCTTCAGCACAGACCAGAAAGGCATTGTGATAAGCGTATCCCCGGTATAGTCAGGGGTTAATGGGAGTCGTCCCCGTCCCCCCAGTATACGCCCAGAACCATGGACCCGGTACTTGTGGTTCGGACTGTCTCCAACCAGCCATAATGTTGTGAGAGTGAAATTATGTCTAAGTCCAGCTTTGGTACATTAGAAGCAACTCTGAAACTTCACCTAAGCGTTTTTCGAAGCTACTTTTTGGCTAACTTCTTATGGGAAGGTCTAGGAGCTCTGAAAATGAACGTGCGCGTCTTTCACTCTTCCCGAGGGACTTAGAAGAATTTTGTGATATTTTTTATTAAAATGGTGTATAAGGGTATATATATAAATATATTTTATGCACTGTATATGAGCTGGCGATTTCTAAGTCTGTGGTTCCGAGAGGGGGTAACCAGGCTCACTAATTAAGGTCAAGCCACTTGGCTGCCAGAATGCCCTGCTTCAGCACAGACCAGAAAGGCATTGTGATAAGCGTATCCCCGGTATAGTCAGGGGTTAATGGGAGTCGTCCCCGTCCCCCCAGTATACGCCCAGAACCATGGACCCGGTACTTGTGGTTCGGACTGTCTCCAACCAGCCATAATGTTGTGAGAGTGAAATTATGTCTAAGTCCAGCTTTGGTACATTAGAAGCAACTCTGAAAGTTCACCTAAGCGTTTTTCGAAGCTACTTTTTGGCTAACTTCTTATGGGAAGGTCTAGGAGCTCTGAAAATGAACGTGCGCGTCTTTCACTCTTCCCGAGGGACTTAGAAGAATTTTGTGATATTTTTTATTAAAATGGTGTATAAGGGTATATATATAAATATATTTTATGCACTGTATATGAGCTGGCGATTTCTAAGTCTGTGGTTCCGAGAGGGGGTAACCAGGCTCACTAATTAAGGTCAAGCCACTTGGCTGCCAGAATGCCCTGCTTCAGCACAGACCAGAAAGGCATTGTGATAAGCGTATCCCCGGTATAGTCAGGGGTTAATGGGAGTCCCCCCCGTCCCCCCAGTATACGCCCAGAACCATGGACCCGGTACTTGTGGTTCGGACTGTCTCCAACCAGCCATAATGTTGTGAGAGTGAAATTATGTCTAAGTCCAGCTTCGGTACATTAGAAGCAACTCTGAAACTTAACCTAAGCGTTTTTCGAAGCTACTTTTTGGCTAACTTCTTATAGGAAGGTCTAGGAGCTCTGAAAATGAACGTGCGCGTCTTTCACTCTTCCCGAGGGACTTAGAAGAATTTTGTGATATTTTTTATTAAAATGGTGTATAAGGGTATATATATAAATATATTTTATGCACTGTATATGAGCTGGCGATTTCTAAGTCTGTTGTTCCGAGAGGGGGTAACCAGGCTCACTAATAAAGGTCAAGGTACTTGGCTGCCAGAATGCCCTGCTTCAGCACAGACCAGAAAGGCATTGTGATAAGCGTATCCCCGGTATAGTCAGGGGTTAATGGGAGTCGTCCCTGTCCCCCCAGTATACGCCCAGAACCATGGACCCGGTACTTGTGGTTCGGACTGTCTCCAACCAGCCATAATGTTGTGAGAGTGAAATTATGTCTAAGTCCAGCTTTGGTACATTAGAAGCAACTCTGAAACTTCACCTAAGCGTTTTTCGAAGCTACTTTTTGGCTAACTTCTTATGGGAAGGTCTAGGAGCTCTGAAAATGAACGTGCGCATCTTTCACTCTTCCCGAGGGACTTAGAAGAATTTTGTGATATTTTTTATTAAAATGGTGTATAAGGGTATATATATAAATATATTTTATGCACTGTATATGAGCTGGCGATTTCTAAGTCTGTGGTTCCGAGAGGGGGTAACCAGGCTCACTAATTAAGGTCAAGCCACTTGGCTGCCAGAATGCCCTGCTTCAGCACAGACCAGAAAGGCATTGTGATAAGCGTATCCCCGGTATAGTCAGGGGTTAATGGGAGTCCCCCCCGTCCCCCCAGTATACGCCGAGAACCATGGACCCGGTACTTGTGGTTCGGACTGTCTCCAACCAGCCATAATGTTGTGAGAGTGAAATTATGTTAAGTCCAGCTTCGGTACATTAGAAGCAACTCTGAAACTTAACCTAAGCGTTTTTCGAAGCTACTTTTTGGCTAACTTCTTATGGGAAGGTCTAGGAGCTCTGAAAATGAACGTGCGCGTCTTTCACTCTTCCCGAGGGACTTAGAATAATTTTGTGATATTTTTTATTAAAATGGTGTATAAGGGTATATATATAAATATATTTTATGCACTGTATATGAGCTGGCGATTTCTAAGTCTGTTGTTCCGAGAGGGGGTAACCAGGCTCACTAATAAAGGTCAAGCCACTTGGCTGCCAGAATGCCCTGCTTCAGCACAGACCAGAAAGGCATTGTGATAAGCGTATCCCCGGTATAGTCAGGGGTTAATGGGAGTCGTCCCCGTCCCCCCAGTATACGCCCAGAACCATGGACCCGGTACTTGTGGTTCGGACTGTCTCCAACCAGCCATAATGTTGTGAGAGTGAAATTATGTCTAAGTCCAGCTTTGGTACATTAGAAGCAACTCTGAAACTTCACCTAAGCGTTTTTCGAAGCTACTTTTTGGCTAACTTCTTATGGGAAGGTCTAGGAGCTCTGAAAATGAACGTGCGCGTCTTTCACTCTTCCCGAGGGACTTAGAAGAATTTTGTGATATTTTTTATTAAAATGGTGTATAAGGGTATATATATAAATATATTTTATGCACTGTATATGAGCTGGCGATTTCTAAGTCTGTGGTTCCGAGAGGGGGTAACCAGGCTCACTAATTAAGGTCAAGCCACTTGGCTGCCAGAATGCCCTGCTTCAGCACAGACCAGAAAGGCATTGTGATAAGCGTATCCCCGGTATAGTCAGGGGTTAATGGGAGTCGTCCCCGTCCCCCCAGTATACGCCCAGAACCATGGACCCGGTACTTGTGGTTCGGACTGTCTCCAACCAGCCATAATGTTGTGAGAGTGAAATTATGTCTAAGTCCAGCTTTGGTACATTAGAAGCAACTCTGAAAGTTCACCTAAGCGTTTTTCGAAGCTACTTTTTGGCTAACTTCTTATGGGAAGGTCTAGGAGCTCTGAAAATGAACGTGCGCGTCTTTCACTCTTCCCGAGGGACTTAGAAGAATTTTGTGATATTTTTTATTAAAATGGTGTATAAGGGTATATATATAAATATATTTTATGCACTGTATATGAGCTGGCGATTTCTAAGTCTGTGGTTCCGAGAGGGGGTAACCAGGCTCACTAATTAAGGTCAAGCCACTTGGCTGCCAGAATGCCCTGCTTCAGCACAGACCAGAAAGGCATTGTGATAAGCGTATCCCCGGTATAGTCAGGGGTTAATGGGAGTCCCCCCCGTCCCCCCAGTATACGCCCAGAACCATGGACCCGGTACTTGTGGTTCGGACTGTCTCCAACCAGCCATAATGTTGTGAGAGTGAAATTATGTCTAAGTCCAGCTTCGGTACATTAGAAGCAACTCTGAAACTTAACCTAAGCGTTTTTCGAAGCTACTTTTTGGCTAACTTCTTATAGGAAGGTCTAGGAGCTCTGAAAATGAACGTGCGCGTCTTTCACTCTTCCCGAGGGACTTAGAAGAATTTTGTGATATTTTTTATTAAAATGGTGTATAAGGGTATATATATAAATATATTTTATGCACTGTATATGAGCTGGCGATTTCTAAGTCTGTTGTTCCGAGAGGGGGTAACCAGGCTCACTAATAAAGGTCAAGGTACTTGGCTGCCAGAATGCCCTGCTTCAGCACAGACCAGAAAGGCATTGTGATAAGCGTATCCCCGGTATAGTCAGGGGTTAATGGGAGTCGTCCCTGTCCTCCCAGTATACGCCCAGAACCATGGACCCGGTACTTGTGGTTCGGACTGTCTCCAACCAGCCATAATGTTGTGAGAGTGAAATTATGTCTAAGTCCAGCTTTGGTACATTAGAAGCAACTCTGAAACTTCACCTAAGCGTTTTTCGAAGCTACTTTTTGGCTAACTTCTTATGGGAAGGTCTAGGAGCTCTGAAAATGAACGTGCGCATCTTTCACTCTTCCCGAGGGACTTAGAAGAATTTTGTGATATTTTTTATTAAAATGGTGTATAAGGGTATATATATAAATATATTTTATGCACTGTATATGAGCTGGCGATTTCTAAGTCTGTGGTTCCGAGAGGGGGTAACCAGGCTCACTAATTAAGGTCAAGCCACTTGGCTGCCAGAATGCCCTGCTTCAGCACAGACCAGAAAGGCATTGTGATAAGCGTATCCCCGGTATAGTCAGGGGTTAATGGGAGTCCCCCCCGTCCCCCCAGTATACGCCGAGAACCATGGACCCGGTACTTGTGGTTCGGACTGTCTCCAACCAGCCATAATGTTGTGAGAGTGAAATTATGTTAAGTCCAGCTTCGGTACATTAGAAGCAACTCTGAAACTTAACCTAAGCGTTTTTCGAAGCTACTTTTTGGCTAACTTCTTATGGGAAGGTCTAGGAGCTCTGAAAATGAACGTGCGCGTCTTTCACTCTTCCCGAGGGACTTAGAAGAATTTTGTGATATTTTTTATTAAAATGGTGTATAAGGGTATATATATAAATATATTTTATGCACTGTATATGAGCTGGCGATTTCTAAGTCTGTTGTTCCGAGAGGGGGTAACCAGGCTCACTAATAAAGGTCAAGCCACTTGGCTGCCAGAATGCCCTGCTTCAGCACAGACCAGAAAGGCATTGTGATAAGCGTATCCCCGGTATAGTCAGGGGTTAATGGGAGTCGTCCCCGTCCCCCCAGTATACGCCCAGAACCATGGACCCGGTACTTGTGGTTCGGACTGTCTCCAACCAGCCATAATGTTGTGAGAGTGAAATTATGTCTAAGTCCAGCTTTGGTACATTAGAAGCAACTCTGAAACTTCACCTAAGCGTTTTTCGAAGCTACTTTTTGGCTAACTTCTTATGGGAAGGTCTAGGAGCTCTGAAAATGAACGTGCGCGTCTTTCACTCTTCCCGAGGGACTTAGAAGAATTTTGTGATATTTTTTATTAAAATGGTGTATAAGGGTATATATATAAATATATTTTATGCACTGTATATGAGCTGGCGATTTCTAAGTCTGTGGTTCCGAGAGGGGGTAACCAGGCTCACTAATTAAGGTCAAGCCACTTGGCTGCCAGAATGCCCTGCTTCAGCACAGACCAGAAAGGCATTGTGATAAGCGTATCCCCGGTATAGTCAGGGGTTAATGGGAGTCGTCCCCGTCCCCCCAGTATACGCCCAGAACCATGGACCCGGTACTTGTGGTTCGGACTGTCTCCAACCAGCCATAATGTTGTGAGAGTGAAATTATGTCTAAGTCCAGCTTTGGTACATTAGAAGCAACTCTGAAAGTTCACCTAAGCGTTTTTCGAAGCTACTTTTTGGCTAACTTCTTATGGGAAGGTCTAGGAGCTCTGAAAATGAACGTGCGCGTCTTTCACTCTTCCCGAGGGACTTAGAAGAATTTTGTGATATTTTTTATTAAAATGGTGTATAAGGGTATATATATAAATATATTTTATGCACTGTATATGAGCTGGCGATTTCTAAGTCTGTGGTTCCGAGAGGGGGTAACCAGGCTCACTAATTAAGGTCAAGCCACTTGGCTGCCAGAATGCCTTGCTTCAGCACAGACCAGAAAGGCATTGTGATAAGCGTATCCCCGGTATAGTCAGGGGTTAATGGGAGTCTCCCCCGTCCCCCCAGTATACGCCCAGAACCATGGACCCGGTACTTGTGGTTCGGACTGTCTCCAACCAGCCATAATGTTGTGAGAGTGAAATTATGTCTAAGTCCAGCTTCGGTACATTAGAAGCAACTCTGAAACTTAACCTAAGCGTTTTTCGAAGCTACTTTTTGGCTAACTTCTTATAGGAAGGTCTAGGAGCTCTGAAAATGAACGTGCGCGTCTTTCACTCTTCCCGAGGGACTTAGAAGAATTTTGTGATATTTTTTATTAAAATGGTGTATAAGGGTATATATATAAATATATTTTATGCACTGTATATGAGCTGGCGATTTCTAAGTCTGTTGTTCCGAGAGGGGGTAACCAGGCTCACTAATAAAGGTCAAGGTACTTGGCTGCCAGAATGCCCTGCTTCAGCACAGACCAGAAAGGCATTGTGATAAGCGTATCCCCGGTATAGTCAGGGGTTAATGGGAGTCGTCCCTGTCCTCCCAGTATACGCCCAGAACCATGGACCCGGTACTTGTGGTTCGGACTGTCTCCAACCAGCCATAATGTTGTGAGAGTGAAATTATGTCTAAGTCCAGCTTTGGTACATTAGAAGCAACTCTGAAACTTCACCTAAGCGTTTTTCGAAGCTACTTTTTGGCTAACTTCTTATGGGAAGGTCTAGGAGCTCTGAAAATGAACGTGCGCATCTTTCACTCTTCCGGAGGGACTTAGAAGAATTTTGTGATATTTTTTATTAAAATGGTGTATAAGGGTATATATATAAATATATTTTATGCACTGTATATGAGCTGGCGATTTCTAAGTCTGTGGTTCCGAGAGGGGGTAACCAGGCTCACTAATTAAGGTCAAGCCACTTGGCTGCCAGAATGCCCTGCTTCAGCACAGACCAGAAAGGCATTGTGATAAGCGTATCCCCGGTATAGTCAGGGGTTAATGGGAGTCCCCCCCGTCCCCCCAGTATACGCCGAGAACCATGGACCCGGTACTTGTGGTTCGGACTGTCTCCAACCAGCCATAATGTTGTGAGAGTGAAATTATGTTAAGTCCAGCTTCGGTACATTAGAAGCAACTCTGAAACTTAACCTAAGCGTTTTTCGAAGCTACTTTTTGGCTAACTTCTTATAGGAAGGTCTAGGAGCTCTGAAAATGAACGTGCGCGTCTTTCACTCTTCCCGAGGGACTTAGAAGAATTTTGTGATATTTTTTATTAAAATGGTGTATAAGGGTATATATATAAATATATTTTATGCACTGTATATGAGCTGGCGATTTCTAAGTCTGTGGTTCCGAGAGGGGGTAACCAGGCTCACTAATTAAGGTCAAGCCACTTGGCTGCCAGAATGCCCTGCTTCAGCACAGACCAGAAAGGCATTGTGATAAGCGTATCCCCGGTATAGTCAGGGGTTAATGGGAGTCGTCCCCGTCCCCCCAGTATACGCCCAGAACCATGGACCCGGTACTTGTGGTTCGGACTGTCTCCAACCAGCCATAATGTTGTGAGAGTGAAATTATGTCTAAGTCCAGCTTTGGTACATTAGAAGCAACTCTGAAACTTCACCTAAGCGTTTTTCGAAGCTACTTTTTGGCTAACTTCTTATGGGAAGGTCTAGGAGCTCTGAAAATGAACGTGCGCGTCTTTCACTCTTCCCGAGGGACTTAGAAGAATTTTGTGATATTTTTTATTAAAATGGTGTATAAGGGTATATATATAAATATATTTTATGCACTGTATATGAGCTGGCGATTTCTAAGTCTGTGGTTCCGAGAGGGGGTAACCAGGCTCACTAATTAAGGTCAAGCCACTTGGCTGCCAGAATGCCCTGCTTCAGCACAGACCAGAAAGGCATTGTGATAAGCGTATCCCCGGTATAGTCAGGGGTTAATGGGAGTCGTCCCCGTCCCCCCAGTATACGCCCAGAACCATGGACCCGGTACTTGTGGTTCGGACTGTCTCCAACCAGCCATAATGTTGTGAGAGTGAAATTATGTCTAAGTCCAGCTTTGGTACATTAGAAGCAACTCTGAAAGTTCACCTAAGCGTTTTTCGAAGCTACTTTTTGGCTAACTTCTTATGGGAAGGTCTAGGAGCTCTGAAAATGAACGTGCGCGTCTTTCACTCTTCCCGAGGGACTTAGAAGAATTTTGTGATATTTTTTATTAAAATGGTGTATAAGGGTATATATATAAATATATTTTATGCACTGTATATGAGCTGGCGATTTCTAAGTCTGTGGTTCCGAGAGGGGGTAACCAGGCTCACTAATTAAGGTCAAGCCACTTGGCTGCCAGAATGCCCTGCTTCAGCACAGACCAGAAAGGCATTGTGATAAGCGTATCCCCGGTATAGTCAGGGGTTAATGGGAGTCCCCCCCGTCCCCCCAGTATACGCCCAGAACCATGGACCCGGTACTTGTGGTTCGGACTGTCACCAACCAGCCATAATGTTGTGAGAGTGAAATTATGTCTAAGTCCAGCTTCGGTACATTAGAAGCAACTCTGAAACTTAACCTAAGCGTTTTTCGAAGCTACTTTTTGGCTAACTTCTTATAGGAAGGTCTAGGAGCTCTGAAAATGAACGTGCGCGTCTTTCACTCTTCCCGAGGGACTTAGAAGAATTTTGTGATATTTTTTATTAAAATGGTGTATAAGGGTATATATATAAATATATTTTATGCACTGTATATGAGCTGGCGATTTCTAAGTCTGTGGTTCCGAGAGGGGGTAACCAGGCTCACTAATTAAGGTCAAGCCACTTGGCTGCCAGAATGCCCTGCTTCAGCACAGACCAGAAAGGCATTGTGATAAGCGTATCCCCGGTATAGTCAGGGGTTAATGGGAGTCCCCCCCGTCCCCCCAGTATACGCCCAGAACCATGGACCCGGTACTTGTGGTTCGGACTGTCTCCAACCAGCCATAATGTTGTGAGAGTGAAATTATGTCTAAGTCCAGCTTCGGTACATTAGAAGCAACTCTGAAACTTAACCTAAGCGTTTTTCGAAGCTACTTTTTGGCTAACTTCTTATAGGAAGGTCTAGGAGCTCTGAAAATGAACGTGCGCGTCTTTCACTCTTCCCGAGGGACTTAGAAGAATTTTGTGATATTTTTTATTAAAATGGTGTATAAGGGTATATATATAAATATATTTTATGCACTGTATATGAGCTGGCGATTTCTAAGTCTGTTGTTCCGAGAGGGGGTAACCAGGCTCACTAATAAAGGTCAAGGTACTTGGCTGCCAGAATGCCCTGCTTCAGCACAGACCAGAAAGGCATTGTGATAAGCGTATCCCCGGTATAGTCAGGGGTTAATGGGAGTCGTCCCTGTCCCCCCAGTATACGCCCAGAACCATGGACCCGGTACTTGTGGTTCGGACTGTCTCCAACCAGCCATAATGTTGTGAGAGTGAAATTATGTCTAAGTCCAGCTTTGGTACATTAGAAGCAACTCTGAAACTTCACCTAAGCGTTTTTCGAAGCTACTTTTTGGCTAACTTCTTATGGGAAGGTCTAGGAGCTCTGAAAATGAACGTGCGCGTCTTTCACTCTTCCCGAGGGACTTAGAAGAATTTTGTGATATTTTTTATTAAAATGGTGTATAAGGGTATATATATAAATATATTTTATGCACTGTATATGAGCTTGCGATTTCTAAGTCTGTTGTTCCGAGAGGGGGTAACCAGGCTCACTAATAAAGGTCAAGCCACTTGGCTGCCAGAATGCCCTGCTTCAGCACAGACCAGAAAGGCATTGTGATAAGCGTATCCCCGGTATAGTCAGGGGTTAATGGGAGTCGTCCCCGTCCCCCCAGTATACGCCCAGAACCATGGACCCGGTACTTGTGGTTCGGACTGTCTCCAACCAGCCATAATGTTGTGAGAGTGAAATTATGTCTAAGTCCAGCTTTGGTACATTAGAAGCAACTCTGAAACTTCACCTAAGCGTTTTTCGAAGCTACTTTTTGGCTAACTTCTTATGGGAAGGTCTAGGAGCTCTGAAAATGAACGTGCGCGTCTTTCACTCTTCCCGAGGGACTTAGAAGAATTTTGTGATATTTTTTATTAAAATGGTGTATAAGGGTATATATATAAATATATTTTATGCACTGTATATGAGCTGGCGATTTCTAAGTCTGTGGTTCCGAGAGGGGGTAACCAGGCTCACTAATTAAGGTCAAGCCACTTGGCTGCCAGAATGCCCTGCTTCAGCACAGACCAGAAAGGCATTGTGATAAGCGTATCCCCGGTATAGTCAGGGGTTAATGGGAGTCGTCCCCGTCCCCCCAGTATACGCCCAGAACCATGGACCCGGTACTTGTGGTTCGGACTGTCTCCAACCAGCCATAATGTTGTGAGAGTGAAATTATGTCTAAGTCCAGCTTTGGTACATTAGAAGCAACTCTGAAAGTTCACCTAAGCGTTTTTCGAAGCTACTTTTTGGCTAACTTCTTATGGGAAGGTCTAGGAGCTCTGAAAATGAACGTGCGCGTCTTTCACTCTTCCCGAGGGACTTAGAAGAATTTTGTGATATTTTTTATTAAAATGGTGTATAAGGGTATATATATAAATATATTTTATGCACTGTATATGAGCTGGCGATTTCTAAGTCTGTGGTTCCGAGAGGGGGTAACCAGGCTCACTAATTAAGGTCAAGCCACTTGGCTGCCAGAATGCCCTGCTTCAGCACAGACCAGAAAGGCATTGTGATAAGCGTATCCCCGGTATAGTCAGGGGTTAATGGGAGTCCCCCCCGTCCCCCCAGTATACGCCCAGAACCATGGACCCGGTACTTGTGGTTCGGACTGTCTCCAACCAGCCATAATGTTGTGAGAGTGAAATTATGTCTAAGTCCAGCTTCGGTACATTAGAAGCAACTCTGAAACTTCACCTAAGCGTTTTTCGAAGCTACTTTTTGGCTAACTTCTTATGGGAAGGTCTAGGAGCTCTGAAAATGAACGTGCGCATCTTTCACTCTTCCCGAGGGACTTAGAAGAATTTTGTGATATTTTTTATTAAAATGGTGTATAAGGGTATATATATAAATATATTTTATGCACTGTATATGAGCTGGCGATTTCTAAGTCTGTGGTTCCGAGAGGGGGTAACCAGGCTCACTAATTAAGGTCAAGCCACTTGGCTGCCAGAATGCCCTGCTTCAGCACAGACCAGAAAGGCATTGTGATAAGCGTATCCCCGGTATAGTCAGGGGTTAATGGGAGTCCCCCCCGTCCCCCCAGTATACGCCCAGAACCATGGACCCGGTACTTGTGGTTCGGACTGTCTCCAACCAGCCATAATGTTGTGAGAGTGAAATTATGTCTAAGTCCAGCTTCGGTACATTAGAAGCAACTCTGAAACTTCACCTAAGCGTTTTTCGAAGCTACTTTTTGGCTAACTTCTTATGGGAAGGTCTAGGAGCTCTGAAAATGAACGTGCGCATCTTTCACTCTTCCCGAGGGACTTAGAAGAATTTTGTGATATTTTTTATTAAAATGGTGTATAAGGGTATATATATAAATATATTTTATGCACTGTATATGAGCTGGCGATTTCTAAGTCTGTGGTTCCGAGAGGGGGTAACCAGGCTCACTAATTAAGGTCAAGCCACTTGGCTGCCAGAATGCCCTGCTTCAGCACAGACCAGAAAGGCATTGTGATAAGCGTATCCCCGGTATAGTCAGGGGTTAATGGGAGTCGTCCCCGTCCCCCCAGTATACGCCCAGAACCATGGACCCGGTACTTGTGGTTCGGACTGTCTCCAACCAGCCATAATGTTGTGAGAGTGAAATTATGTCTAAGTCCAGCTTTGGTACATCAGAAGCAACTCTGAAACTTCACCTAAGCGTTTTTCGAAGCTACTTTTTGGCTAACTTCTTATGGGAAGGTCTAGGAGCTCTGAAAATGAACGTGCGCGTCTTTCACTCTTCCCGAGGGACTTAGAAGAATTTTGTGATATTTTTTATTAAAATGGTGTATAAGGGTATATATATAAATATATTTTATGCACTGTATATGAGCTGGCGATTTCTAAGTCTGTGGTTCCGAGAGGGGGTAACCAGGCTCACTAATTAAGGTCAAGCCACTTGGCTGCCAGAATGCCCTGCTTCAGCACAGACCAGAAAGGCATTGTGATAAGCGTATCCCCGGTATAGTCAGGGGTTAATGGGAGTCGTCCCCGTCCCCCCAGTATACGCCCAGAACCATGGACCCGGTAGTTGTGGTTCGGACTGTCTCCAACCAGCCATAATGTTGTGAGAGTGAAATTATGTCTAAGTCCAGCTTCGGTACATTAGAAGCAACTCTGAAACTTCACCTAAGCGTTTTTCGAAGCTACTTTTTGGCTAACTTCTTATAGGAAGGTCTAGGAGCTCTGAAAATGAAAGTGCGCGTCATTCACTCTTCCCGAGGGACTTACTGTAGAAGAATTTTGTGATATTTTTTATTAAAATGGTGTATAAGGGTATATATATAAATATATTTTATGCACTGTATATGAGCTGGCGATTTCTAAGTCTGTTGTTCCGAGAGGGGGTAACCAGGCTCACTAATAAAGGTCAAGCCACTTGGCTGCCAGAATGCCCTGCTTCAGCACAGACCAGAAAGGCATTGTGATAAGCGTATCCCCGGTATAGTCAGGGGTTAATGGGAGTCGTCCCCGTCCCCCCAGTATACGCCCAGAACCATGGACCCGGTACTTGTGGTTCGGACTGTCTCCAACCAGCCATAATGTTGTGAGAGTGAAATTATGTCTAAGTCCAGCTTTGGTACATTAGAAGCAACTCTGAAACTTCACCTAAGCGTTTTTCGAAGCTACTTTTTGGCTAACTTCTTATGGGAAGGTCTAGGAGCTCTGAAAATGAACGTGCGCGTCTTTCACTCTTCCCGAGGGACTTAGAAGAATTTTGTGATATTTTTTATTAAAATGGTGTATAAGGGTATATATATAAATATATTTTATGCACTGTATATGAGCTGGCGATTTCTAAGTCTGTGGTTCCGAGAGGGGGTAACCAGGCTCACTAATTAAGGTCAAGCCACTTGGCTGCCAGAATGCCCTGCTTCAGCACAGACCAGAAAGGCATTGTGATAAGCGTATCCCCGGTATAGTCAGGGGTTAATGGGAGTCGTCCCCGTCCCCCCAGTATACGCCCAGAACCATGGACCCGGTACTTGTGGTTCGGACTGTCTCCAACCAGCCATAATGTTGTGAGAGTGAAATTATGTCTAAGTCCAGCTTTGGTACTTTAGAAGCAACTCTGAAAGTTCACCTAAGCGTTTTTCGAAGCTACTTTTTGGCTAACTTCTTATAGGAAGGTCTAGGAGCTCTGAAAATGAACGTGCGCGTCTTTCACTCTTCCCGAGGGACTTAGAAGAATTTTGTGATATTTTTTATTAAAATGGTGTATAAGGGTATATATATAAATATATTTTATGCACTGTATATGAGCTGGCGATTTCTAAGTCTGTTGTTCCGAGAGGGGGTAACCAGGCTCACTAATAAAGGTCAAGGTACTTGGCTGCCAGAATGCCCTGCTTCAGCACAGACCAGAAAGGCATTGTGATAAGCGTATCCCCGGTATAGTCAGGGGTTAATGGGAGTCGTCCCTGTCCCCCCAGTATACGCCCAGAACCATGGACCCGGTACTTGTGATTCGGACTGTCTCCAACCAGCCATAATGTTGTGAGAGTGAAATTATGTTTAAGTCCAGCTTTGGTACATTAGAAGCAACTCTGAAACTTCACCTAAGCGTTTTTCGAAGCTACTTTTTGGCTAACTTCTTATGGGAAGGTCTAGGAGCTCTGAAAATGAACGTGCGCATCTTTCACTCTTCCCGAGGGACTTAGAAGAATTTTGTGATATTTTTTATTAAAATGGTGTATAAGGGTATATATATAAATATATTTTATGCACTGTATATGAGCTGGCGATTTCTAAGTCTGTGGTTCCGAGAGGGGGTAACCAGGCTCACTAATTAAGGTCAAGCCACTTGGCTGCCAGAATGCCCTGCTTCAGCACAGACCAGAAATGCATTGTGATAAGCGTATCCCCGGTATAGTCAGGGGTTAATGGGAGTCCCCCCCGTCCCCCCAGTATACGCCGAGAACCATGGACCCGGTACTTGTGGTTCGGACTGTCTCCAACCAGCCATAATGTTGTGAGAGTGAAATTATGTCTAAGTCTAGCTTCGGTACCTTAGAAGCAACTCTGAAACTTAACCTAAGCGTTTTTCGAAGCTACTTTTTGGCTAACTTCTTATGGGAAGGTCTAGGAGCTCTGAAAATGAACGTGCGCGTCTTTCACTCTTCCCGAGGGACTTAGAAGAATTTTGTGATATTTTTTATTAAAATGGTGTATAAGGGTATATATATAAATATATTTTATGCACTGTATATGAGCTGGCGATTTCTAAGTCTGTTGTTCCGAGAGGGGGTAACCAGGCTCACTAATAAAGGTCAAGCCACTTGGCTGCCAGAATGCCCTGCTTCAGCACAGACCAGAAAGGCATTGTGATAAGCGTATCCCCGGTATAGTCAGGGGTTAATGGGAGTCGTCCCCGTCCCCCCAGTATACGCCCAGAACCATGGACCCGGTACTTGTGGTTCGGACTGTCTCCAACCAGCCATAATGTTGTGAGAGTGAAATTATGTCTAAGTCCAGCTTTGGTACATTAGAAGCAACTCTGAAACTTCACCTAAGCGTTTTTCGAAGCTACTTTTTGGCTAACTTCTTATGGGAAGGTCTAGGAGCTCTGAAAATGAACGTGCGCGTCTTTCACTCTTCCCGAGGGACTTAGAAGAATTTTGTGATATTTTTTATTAAAATGGTGTATAAGGGTATATATATAAATATATTTTATGCACTGTATATGAGCTGGCGATTTCTAAGTCTGTGGTTCCGAGAGGGGGTAACCAGGCTCACTAATTAAGGTCAAGCCACTTGGCTGCCAGAATGCCCTGCTTCAGCACAGACCAGAAAGGCATTGTGATAAGCGTATCCCCGGTATAGTCAGGGGTTAATGGGAGTCGTCCCCGTCCCCCCAGTATACGCCCAGAACCATGGACCCGGTAGTTGTGGTTCGGACTGTCTCCAACCAGCCATAATGTTGTGAGAGTGAAATTATGTCTAAGTCCAGCTTCGGTACATTAGAAGCAACTCTGAAACTTCACCTAAGCGTTTTTCGAAGCTACTTTTTGGCTAACTTCTTATAGGAAGGTCTAGGAGCTCTGAAAATGAAAGTGCGCGTCATTCACTCTTCCCGAGGGACTTACTGTAGAAGAATTTTGTGATATTTTTTATTAAAATGGTGTATAAGGGTATATATATAAATATATTTTATGCACTGTATATGAGCTGGCGATTTCTAAGTCTGTTGTTCCGAGAGGGGGTAACCAGGCTCACTAATAAAGGTCAAGCCACTTGGCTGCCAGAATGCCCTGCTTCAGCACAGACCAGAAAGGCATTGTGATAAGCGTATCCCCGGTATAGTCAGGGGTTAATGGGAGTCGTCCCCGTCCCCCCAGTATACGCCCAGAACCATGGACCCGGTACTTGTGGTTCGGACTGTCTCCAACCAGCCATAATGTTGTGAGAGTGAAATTATGTCTAAGTCCAGCTTTGGTACATTAGAAGCAACTCTGAAACTTCACCTAAGCGTTTTTCGAAGCTACTTTTTGGCTAACTTCTTATGGGAAGGTCTAGGAGCTCTGAAAATGAACGTGCGCGTCTTTCACTCTTCCCGAGGGACTTAGAAGAATTTTGTGATATTTTTTATTAAAATGGTGTATAAGGGTATATATATAAATATATTTTATGCACTGTATATGAGCTGGCGATTTCTAAGTCTGTGGTTCCGAGAGGGGGTAACCAGGCTCACTAATTAAGGTCAAGCCACTTGGCTGCCAGAATGCCCTGCTTCAGCACAGACCAGAAAGGCATTGTGATAAGCGTATCCCCGGTATAGTCAGGGGTTAATGGGAGTCGTCCCCGTCCCCCCAGTATACGCCCAGAACCATGGACCCGGTACTTGTGGTTCGGACTGTCTCCAACCAGCCATAATGTTGTGAGAGTGAAATTATGTTAAGTCCAGCTTCGGTACATTAGAAGCAACTCTGAAACTTAACCTAAGCGTTTTTCGAAGCTACTTTTTGGCTAACTTCTTATGGGAAGGTCTAGGAGCTCTGAAAATGAACGTGCGCGTCTTTCACTCTTCCCGAGGGACTTAGAAGAATTTTGTGATATTTTTTATTAAAATGGTGTATAAGGGTATATATATAAATATATTTTATGCACTGTATATGAGCTGGCGATTTCTAAGTCTGTTGTTCCGAGAGGGGGTAACCAGGCTCACTAATAAAGGTCAAGCCACTTGGCTGCCAGAATGCCCTGCTTCAGCACAGACCAGAAAGGCATTGTGATAAGCGTATCCCCGGTATAGTCAGGGGTTAATGGGAGTCGTCCCCGTCCCCCCAGTATACGCCCAGAACCATGGACCCGGTACTTGTGGTTCGGACTGTCTCCAACCAGCCATAATGTTGTGAGAGTGAAATTATGTCTAAGTCCAGCTTTGGTACATTAGAAGCAACTCTGAAACTTCACCTAAGCGTTTTTCGAAGCTACTTTTTGGCTAACTTCTTATGGGAAGGTCTAGGAGCTCTGAAAATGAACGTGCGCGTCTTTCACTCTTCCCGAGGGACTTAGAAGAATTTTGTGATATTTTTTATTAAAATGGTGTATAAGGGTATATATATAAATATATTTTATGCACTGTATATGAGCTGGCGATTTCTAAGTCTGTGGTTCCGAGAGGGGGTAACCAGGCTCACTAATTAAGGTCAAGCCACTTGGCTGCCAGAATGCCCTGCTTCAGCACAGACCAGAAAGGCATTGTGATAAGCGTATCCCCGGTATAGTCAGGGGTTAATGGGAGTCGTCCCCGTCCCCAGAGTATACGCCCAGAACCATGGACCCGGTAGTTGTGGTTCGGACTGTCTCCAACCAGCCATAATGTTGTGAGAGTGAAATTATGTCTAAGTCCAGCTTCGGTACATTAGAAGCAACTCTGAAACTTCACCTAAGCGTTTTTCGAAGCTACTTTTTGGCTAACTTCTTATAGGAAGGTCTAGGAGCTCTGAAAATGAAAGTGCGCGTCATTCACTCTTCCCGAGGGACTTACTGTAGAAGAATTTTGTGATATTTTTTATTAAAATGGTGTATAAGGGTATATATATAAATATATTTTATGCACTGTATATGAGCTGGCGATTTCTAAGTCTGTTGTTCCGAGAGGGGGTAACCAGGCTCACTAATAAAGGTCAAGCCACTTGGCTGCCAGAATGCCCTGCTTCAGCACAGACCAGAAAGGCATTGTGATAAGCGTATCCCCGGTATAGTCAGGGGTTAATGGGAGTCGTCCCCGTCCCCCCAGTATACGCCCAGAACCATGGACCCGGTACTTGTGGTTCGGACTGTCTCCAACCAGCCATAATGTTGTGAGAGTGAAATTATGTCTAAGTCCAGCTTTGGTACATTAGAAGCAACTCTGAAACTTCACCTAAGCGTTTTTCGAAGCTACTTTTTGGCTAACTTCTTATGGGAAGGTCTAGGAGCTCTGAAAATGAACGTGCGCGTCTTTCACTCTTCCCGAGGGACTTAGAAGAATTTTGTGATATTTTTTATTAAAATGGTGTATAAGGGTATATATATAAATATATTTTATGCACTGTATATGAGCTGGCGATTTCTAAGTCTGTGGTTCCGAGAGGGGGTAACCAGGCTCACTAATTAAGGTCAAGCCACTTGGCTGCCAGAATGCCCTGCTTCAGCACAGACCAGAAAGGCATTGTGATAAGCGTATCCCCGGTATAGTCAGGGGTTAATGGGAGTCGTCCCCGTCCCCAGAGTATACGCCCAGAACCATGGACCCGGTAGTTGTGGTTCGGACTGTCTCCAACCAGCCATAATGTTGTGAGAGTGAAATTATGTCTAAGTCCAGCTTCGGTACATTAGAAGCAACTCTGAAACTTCACCTAAGCGTTTTTCGAAGCTACTTTTTGGCTAACTTCTTATAGGAAGGTCTAGGAGCTCTGAAAATGAAAGTGCGCGTCATTCACTCTTCCCGAGGGACTTACTGTAGAAGAATTTTGTGATATTTTTTATTAAAATGGTGTATAAGGGTATATATATAAATATATTTTATGCACTGTATATGAGCTGGCGATTTCTAAGTCTGTTGTTCCGAGAGGGGGTAACCAGGCTCACTAATAAAGGTCAAGCCACTTGGCTGCCAGAATGCCCTGCTTCAGCACAGACCAGAAAGGCATTGTGATAAGCGTATCCCCGGTATAGTCAGGGGTTAATGGGAGTCGTCCCCGTCCCCCCAGTATACGCCCAGAACCATGGACCCGGTACTTGTGGTTCGGACTGTCTCCAACCAGCCATAATGTTGTGAGAGTGAAATTATGTCTAAGTCCAGCTTTGGTACATTAGAAGCAACTCTGAAACTTCAGCTAAGCGTTTTTCGAAGCTACTTTTTGGCTAACTTCTTATGGGAAGGTCTAGGAGCTCTGAAAATGAACGTGCGCGTCTTTCACTCTTCCCGAGGGACTTAGAAGAATTTTGTGATATTTTTTATTAAAATGGTGTATAAGGGTATATATATAAATATATTTTATGCACTGTATATGAGCTGGCGATTTCTAAGTCTGTGGTTCCGAGAGGGGGTAACCAGGCTCACTAATTAAGGTCAAGCCACTTGGCTGCCAGAATGCCCTGCTTCAGCACAGACCAGAAAGGCATTGTGATAAGCGTATCCCCGGTATAGTCAGGGGTTAATGGGAGTCGTCCCCGTCCCCCCAGTATACGCCCAGAACCATGGACCCGGTAGTTGTGGTTCGGACTGTCTCCAACCAGCCATAATGTTGTGAGAGTGAAATTATGTCTAAGTCCAGCTTCGGTACATTAGAAGCAACTCTGAAACTTCACCTAAGCGTTTTTCGAAGCTACTTTTTGGCTAACTTCTTATAGGAAGGTCTAGGAGCTCTGAAAATGAAAGTGCGCGTCATTCCTCTTCCCGAGGGACTTACTGTAGAAGAATTTTGTGATATTTTTTATTAAAATGGTGTATAAGGGTATATATATAAATATATTTTATGCACTGTATATGAGCTGGCGATTTCTAAGTCTGTTGTTCCGAGAGGGGGTAACCAGGCTCACTAATAAAGGTAAAGCCACTTGGCTGCCAGAATGCCCTGCTTCAGCACAGACCAGAAAGGCATTGTGATAAGCGTATCCCCGGTATAGTCAGGGGTTAATGGGAGTCGTCCCCGTCCCCCCAGTATACGCCCAGAACCATGGACCCGGTACTTGTGGTTCGGACTGTCTCCAACCAGCCATAATGTTGTGAGAGTGAAATTATGTCTAAGTCCAGCTTTGGTACATTAGAAGCAACTCTGAAACTTCACCTAAGCGTTTTTCGAAGCTACTTTTTGGCTAACTTCTTATGGGAAGGTCTAGGAGCTCTGAAAATGAACGTGCGCGTCTTTCACTCTTCCCGAGGGACTTAGAAGAATTTTGTGATATTTTTTATTAAAATGGTGTATAAGGGTATATATATAAATATATTTTATGCACTGTATATGAGCTGGCGATTTCTAAGTCTGTGGTTCCGAGAGGGGGTAACCAGGCTCACTAATTAAGGTCAAGCCACTTGGCTGCCAGAATGCCCTGCTTCAGCACAGACCAGAAAGGCATTGTGATAAGCGTATCCCCGGTATAGTCAGGGGTTAATGGGAGTCGTCCCCGTCCCCCCAGTATACGCCCAGAACCATGGACCCGGTACTTGTGGTTCGGACTGTCTCCAACCAGCCATAATGTTGTGAGAGTGAAATTATGTCTAAGTACAGCTTTTGTACTTTAGAAGCAACTCTGAAAGTTCACCTAAGCGTTTTTCGAAGCTACTTTTTGGCTAACTTCTTATGGGAAGGTCTAGGAGCTCTGAAAATGAACGTGCGCGTCTTTCACTCTTCTCGAGGGACTTAGAAGAATTTTGTGATATTTTTTATTAAAATGGTGTATAAGGGTATATATATAAATATATTTTATGCACTGTATATGAGCTGGCGATTTCTAAGTCTGTGGTTCCGAGAGGGGGTAACCAGGCTCACTAATTAAGGTCAAGCCACTTGGCTGCCAGAATGCCCTGCTTCAGCACAGACCAGAAAGGCATTGTGATAAGCGTATCCCCGGTATAGTCAGGGGTTAATGGGAGTCCCCCCCGTCCCCCCAGTATACGCCAAGAACCATGGACCCGGTACTTGTGGTTCGGACTGTCTCCAACCAGCCATAATGTTGTGAGAGTGAAATTATGTCTAAGTCCAGCTTCGCGGTACATTAGAAGCAACTCTGAAACTTAACCTAAGCGTTTTTCGAAGCTACTTTTTGGCTAACTTCTTATAGGAAGGTCTAGGAGCTCTGAAAATGAACGTGCGCGTCTTTCACTCTTCCCGAGGGACTTAGAAGAATTTTGTGATATTTTTTATTAAAATGGTGTATAAGGGTATATATATAAATATATTTTATGCACTGTATATGAGCTGGCGATTTCTAAGTCTGTTGTTCCGAGAGGGGGTAACCAGGCTCACTAATAAAGGTCAAGGTACTTGGCTGCCAGAATGCCCTGCTTCAGCACAGACCAGAAAGGCATTGTGATAAGCGTATCCCCGGTATAGTCAGGGGTTAATGGGAGTCGTCCCTGTCCCCCCAGTATACGCCCAGAACCATGGACCCGGTACTTGTGGTTCGGACTGTCTCCAACCAGCCATAATGTTGTGAGAGTGAAATTATGTCTAAGTCCAGCTTTGGTACATTAGAAGCAACTCTGAAACTTCACCTAAGCGTTTTTCGAAGCTACTTTTTGGCTAACTTCTTATGGGAAGGTCTAGGAGCTCTGAAAATGAACGTGCGCATCTTTCACTCTTCCCGAGGGACTTAGAAGAATTTTGTGATATTTTTTATTAAAATGGTGTATAAGGGTATATATATAAATATATTTTATGCACTGTATATGAGCTGGCGATTTCTAAGTCTGTGGTTCCGAGATGGGGTAACCAGGCTCACTAATTAAGGTCAAGCCACTTGGCTGCCAGAATGCCCTGCTTCAGCACAGACCAGAAAGGCATTGTGATAAGCGTATCCCCGGTATAGTCAGGGGTTAATGGGAGCCCCCCCGTCCCCCCAGTATACGCCGAGAACCATGGACCCGGTACTTGTGGTTCGGACTGTCTCCAACCAGCCATAATGTTGTGAGAGTGAAATTATGTTAAGTCCAGCTTCGGTACATTAGAAGCAACTCTGAAACTTAACCTAAGCGTTTTTCGAAGCTACTTTTTGGCTAACTTCTTATGGGAAGGTCTAGGAGCTCTAAAAATGAACGTGCGCGTCTTTCACTCTTCCCGAGGGACTTAGAAGAATTTTGTGATATTTTTTATTAAAATGGTGTATAAGGGTATATATATAAATATATTTTATGCACTGTATATGAGCTGGCGATTTCTAAGTCTGTGGTTCCGAGAGGGGGTAACCAGGCTCACTAATAAAGGTCAAGCCACTTGGCTGCCAGAATGCCCTGCTTCAGCACAGACCAGAAAGGCATTGTGATAAGCGTATCCCCGGTATAGTCAGGGGTTAATGGGAGTCGTCCCTCTCCCCCCAGTATACGCCCAGAACCATGGACCCGGTACTTGTGGTTCGGACTGTCTCCAACCAGCCATAATGTTGTGAGAGTGAAATTATGTCTAAGTCCAGCTTTGGTACATTAGAAGCAACTCTGAAACTTCACCTAAGCGTTTTTCGAAGCTACTTTTTGGCTAACGTCTTATGGGAAGGTCTAGGAGCTCTGAAAATGAACGTGCGCATCTTTCACTCTTCCCGAGGGACTTAGAAGAATTTTGTGATATTTTTTATTAAAATGGTGTATAAGGGTATATATATAAATATATTTTATGCACTGTATATGAGCTGGCGATTTCTAAGTCTGTGGTTCCGAGAGGGGGTAACCAGGCTCACTAATTAAGGTCAAGCCACTTGGCTGCCAGAATGCCCTGCTTCAGCACAGACCAGAAAGGCATTGTGATAAGCGTATCCCCGGTATAGTCAGGGGTTAATGGGAGTCCCCCCCGTCCCCCCAGTATACGCCCAGAACCATGGACCCGGTACTTGTGGTTCGGACTGTCTCCAACCAGCCATAATGTTGTGAGAGTGAAATTATGTTAAGTCCAGCTTCGGTACATTAGAAGCAACTCTGAAACTTAACCTAAGCGTTTTTCGAAGCTACTTTTTGGCTAACTTCTTATGGGAAGGTCTAGGAGCTCTGAAAATGAACGTGCGCGTCTTTCACTCTTCCCGAGGGACTTAGAAGAATTTTGTGATATTTTTTATTAAAATGGTGTATAAGGGTATATATATAAATATATTTTATGCACTGTATATGAGCTGGCGATTTCTAAGTCTGTTGTTCCGAGAGGGGGTAACCAGGCTCACTAATAAATGTCAAGCCACTTGGCTGCCAGAATGCCCTGCTTCAGCACAGACCAGAAAGGCATTGTGATAAGCGTATCCCCGGTATAGTCAGGGGTTAATGGGAGTCGTCCCCGTCCCCCCAGTATACGCCCAGAACCATGGACCCGGTACTTGTGGTTCGGACTGTCTCCAACCAGCCATAATGTTGTGAGAGTGAAATTATGTCTAAGTCCAGCTTTGGTACATTAGAAGCAACTCTGAAACTTCACCTAAGCGTTTTTCGAAGCTACTTTTTGGCTAACTTCTTATGGGAAGGTCTAGGAGCTCTGAATATGAACGTGCGCATCTTTCACTCATCCCGAGGGACTTACAGTAGAAGAATTTTGTGATATTTTTTATTAAAATGGTGTATAAGGGTATATATATAAATATATTTTATGCACTGTATATGAGCTGGCGATTTCTAAGTCTGTGGTTCCGAGAGGGGGTAACCAGGCTCACTAATTAAGGTCAAGCCACTTGGCTGCCAGAATGCCCTGCTTCAGCACAGACCAGAAAGGCATTGTGATAAGCGTATCCCCGGTATAGTCAGGGGTTAATGGGAGTCGTCCCCGTCCCCCCAGTATACGCCGAGAACCATGGACCCGGTACTTGTGGTTCGGACTGTCTCCAACCAGCCATAATGTTGTGAGAGTGAAATTATGTTAAGTCCAGCTTCGGTACATTAGAAGCAACTCTGAAACTTAACCTAAGCGTTTTTCGAAGCTACTTTTTGGCTAACTTCTTATGGGAAGGTCTAGGAGCTCTGAAAATGAACGTGCGCGTCTTTCACTCTTCCCGAGGGACTTAGAAGAATTTTGTGATATTTTTTATTAAAATGGTGTATAAGGGTATATATATAAATATATTTTATGCACTGTATATGAGCTGGCGATTTCTAAGTCTGTGGTTCCGAGAGGGGGTAACCAGGCTCACTAATAAAGGTCAAGCCACTTGGCTGCCAGAATGCCCTGCTTCAGCACAGACCAGAAAGGCATTGTGATAAGCGTATCCCCGGTATAGTCAGGGGTTAATGGGAGTCGTCCCCGTCCCCCCAGTATACGCCCAGAACCATGGACCCGGTACTTGTGGTTCGGACTGTCTCCAACCAGCCATAATGTTGTGAGAGTGAAATTATGTCTAAGTCCAGCTTCGGTACATTAGAAGCAACTCTGAAACTTCACCTAAGCGTTTTTCGAAGCTACTTTTTGGCTAACTTCTTATGGGAAGGTCTAGGAGCTCTGAAAATGAACGTGCGCGTCTTTCACTCTTCCCGAGGGACTTAGAAGAATTTTGTGATATTTTTTATTAAAATGGTGTATAAGGGTATATATATAAATATATTTTATGCACTGTATATGAGCTGGCGATTTCTAAGTCTGTGGTTCCGAGAGGGGGTAACCAGGCTCACTAATTAAGGTCAAGCCACTTGGCTGCCAGAATGCCCTGCTTCAGCACAGACCAGAAAGGCATTGTGATAAGCGTATCCCCGGTATAGTCAGGGGTTAATGGGAGTCCCCCCCGTCCCCCCAGTATACGCCCAGAACCATGGACCCGGTACTTGTGGTTCGGACTGTCTCCAACCAGCCATAATGTTGTGAGAGTGAAATTATGTCTAAGTCCAGCTTCGGTACATTAGAAGCAACTCTGAAACTTAACCTAAGCGTTTTTCGAAGCTACTTTTTGGCTAACTTCTTATAGGAAGGTCTAGGAACTCTGAAAATGAACGTGCGCATCTTTCACTCTTCCCGAGGGACTTAGAAGAATTTTGTGATATTTTTTATTAAAATGGTGTATAAGGGTATATATATAAATATATTTTATGCACTGTATATGAGCTGGCGATTTCTAAGTCTGTGGTTCCGAGAGGGGGTAACCAGGCTCACTAATAAATGTCAAGCCACTTGGCTGCCAGAATGCCCTGCTTCAGCACAGACCAGAAAGGCATTGTGATAAGCGTATCCCCGGTATAGTCAGGGGTTAATGGGAGTCGTCCCCGTCCCCCCAGTATACGCCCAGAACCATGGACCCGGTACTTGTGGTTCGGACTGTCTCCAACCAGCCATAATGTTGTGAGAGTGAAATTATGTCTAAGTCCAGCTTTGGTACATTAGAAGCAACTCTGAAACTTCACCTAAGCGTTTTTCGAAGCTACTTTTTGGCTAACTTCTTATGGGAAGGTCTAGGAGCTCTGAAAATGAACGTGCGCATCTTTCACTCTTCCCGAGGGACTTACAGTAGAAGAATTTTGTGATATTTTTTATTAAAATGGTGTATAAGGGTATATATATAAATATATTTTATGCACTGTATATGAGCTGGCGATTTCTAAGTCTGTGGTTCCGAGAGGGGGTAACCAGGCTCACTAATTAAGGTCAAGCCACTTGGCTGCCAGAATGCCCTGCTTCAGCACAGACCAGAAAGGCATTGTGATAAGCGTATCCCCGGTATAGTCAGGGGTTAATGGGAGTCGTCCCCGTCCCCCCAGTATACGCCGAGAACCATGGACCCGGTACTTGTGGTTCGGACTGTCTCCAACCAGCCATAATGTTGTGAGAGTGAAATTATGTTAAGTCCAGCTTCGGTACATTAGAAGCAACTCTGAAACTTAACCTAAGCGTTTTTCGAAGCTACTTTTTGGCTAACTTCTTATGGGAAGGTCTAGGAGCTCTGAAAATGAACGTGCGCATCTTTCACTCTTCCCGAGGGACTTACAGTAGAAGAATTTTGTGATATTTTTTATTAAAATGGTGTATAAGGGTATATATATAAATATATTTTATGCACTGTATATGAGCTGGCGATTTCTAAGTCTGTGGTTCCGAGAGGGGGTAACCAGGCTCACTAATTAAGGTCAAGCCACTTGGCTGCCAGAATGCCCTGCTTCAGCACAGACCAGAAAGGCATTGTGATAAGCGTATCCCCGGTATAGTCAGGGGTTAATGGGAGTCGTCCCCGTCCCCCCAGTATACGCCCAGAACCATGGACCCGGTACTTGTGGTTCGGACTGTCTCCAACCAGCCATAATGTTGTGAGAGTGAAATTATGTCTAAGTCCAGCTTTGGTACATTAGAAGCAACTCTGAAACTTCACCTAAGCGTTTTTCGAAGCTACTTTTTGGCTAACTTCTTATGGGAAGGTCTAGGAGCTCTGAAAATGAACGTGCGCGTCTTTCACTCTTCCCGAGGGACTTAGAAGAATTTTGTGATATTTTTTATTAAAATGGTGTATAAGGGTATATATATAAATATATTTTATGCACTGTATATGAGCTGGCGATTTCTAAGTCTGTGGTTCCGAGAGGGGGTAACCAGGCTCACTAATTAAGGTCAAGCCACTTGGCTGCCAGAATGCCCTGCTTCAGCACAGACCAGAAAGGCATTGTGATAAGCGTATCCCCGGTATAGTCAGGGGTTAATGGGAGTCGTCCCCGTCCCCCCAGTATACGCCCAGAACCATGGACCCGGTACTTGTGGTTCGGACTGTCTCCAACCAGCCATAATGTTGTGAGAGTGAAATTATGTCTAAGTCCAGCTTTGGTACATTAGAAGCAACTCTGAAACTTAACCTAAGCGTTTTTCGAAGCTACTTTTTGGCTAATTTCTTATAGGAAGGTCTAGGAGCTCTGAAAATGAACGTGCGCGTCTTTCACTCTTCCCGAGGGACTTAGAAGAATTTTGTGATATTTTTTATTAAAATGGTGTATAAGGGTATATATATAAATATATTTTATGCACTGTATATGAGCTGGCGATTTCTAAGTCTGTGGTTCCGAGAGGGGGTAACCAGGCTCACTAATTAAGGTCAAGCCACTTGGCTGCCAGAATGCCCTGCTTCAGCACAGACCAGAAAGGCATTGTGATAAGCGTATCCCCGGTATAGTCAGGGGTTAATGGGAGTCGTCCCCGTCCCCCCAGTATACGCCCAGAACCATGGACCCGGTACTTGTGGTTCGGACTGTCTCCAACCAGCCATAATGTTGTGAGAGTGAAATTATGTCTAAGTCCAGCTTTGGTACATTAGAAGCAACTCTGAAACTTCACCTAAGCGTTTTTCGAAGCTACTTTTTGGCTAACTTCTTATGGAAAGGTCTAGGAGCTCTGAAAATGAACGTGCGCGTCTTTCACTCTTCCCGAGGGACTTAGAAGAATTTTGTGATATTTTTTATTAAAATGGTGTATAAGGGTATATATACAGTATAAATATATTTTATGCACTGTATATGAGCTGGCGATTTCTAAGTCTGTGGTTCCGAGAGGGGGTAACCAGGCTCACTAATTAAGGTCAAGCCACTTGGCTGCCAGAATGCCCTGCTTCAGCACAGACCAGAAAGGCATTGTGATAAGCGTATCCCCGGTATAGTCAGGGGTTAATGGGAGTCGTCCCCGTCCCCCCAGTATACGCCCAGAACCATGGACCCGGTACTTGTGGTTCGGACTGTCTCCAACCAGCCATAATGTTGTGAGAGTGAAATTATGTCTAAGTCCAGCTTCGGTACATTAGAAGCAACTCTGAAACTTCACCTAAGCGTTTTTCGAAGCTACTTTTTGGCTAACTTCTTATGGGAAGGTCTAGGAGCTCTGAAAATGAACGTGCGCGTCTTTCACTCTTCCCGAGGGACTTAGAAGAATTTTGTGATATTTTTTATTAAAATGGTGTATAAGGGTATATATATAAATATATTTTATGCACTGTATATGAGCTGGCGATTTCTAAGTCTGTGGTTCCGAGAGGGGGTAACCAGGCTCACTAATTAAGGTCAAGCCACTTGGCTGCCAGAATGCCCTGCTTCAGCACAGACCAGAAAGGCATTGTGATAAGCGTATCCCCGGTATAGTCAGGGGTTAATGGGAGTCGTCCCCGTCCCCCCAGTATACGCCCAGAACCATGGACCCGGTACTTGTGGTTCGGACTGTCTCCAACCAGCCATAATGTTGTGAGAGTGAAATTATGTCTAAGTCCAGCTTTGGTACATTAGAAGCAACTCTGAAACTTTACCTAAGCGTTTTTCGAAGCTACTTTTTGGCTAACTTCTTATGGGAAGGTCTAGGAGCTCTGAAAATGAACGTGCGCGTCTTTCACTCTTCCCGAGGGACTTAGAAGAATTTTGTGATATTTTTTATTAAAATGGTGTATAAGGGTATATATATAAATATATTTTATGCACTGTATATGAGCTGGCGATTTCTAAGTCTGTGGTTCCGAGAGGGGGTAACCAGGCTCACTAATTAAGGTCAAGCCACTTGGCTGCCAGAATGCCCTGCTTCAGCACAGACCAGAAAGGCATTGTGATAAGCGTATCCCCGGTATAGTCAGGGGTTAATGGGAGTCGTCCCCGTCCCCCCAGTATACGCCCAGAACCATGGACCCGGTACTTGTGGTTCGGACTGTCTCCAACCAGCCATAATGTTGTGAGAGTGAAATTATGTCTAAGTACAGCTTTTGTACTTTAGAAGCAACTCTGAAAGTTCACCTAAGCGTTTTTCGAAGCTACTTTTTGGCTAACTTCTTATGGGAAGGTCTAGGAGCTCTGAAAATGAACGTGCGCGTCTTTCACTCTTCTCGAGGGACTTAGAAGAATTTTGTGATATTTTTTATTAAAATGGTGTATAAGGGTATATATATAAATATATTTTATGCACTGTATATGAGCTGGCGATTTCTAAGTCTGTGGTTCCGAGAGGGGGTAACCAGGCTCACTAATTAAGGTCAAGCCACTTGGCTGCCAGAATGCCCTGCTTCAGCACAGACCAGAAAGGCATTGTGATAAGCGTATCCCCGGTATAGTCAGGGGTTAATGGGAGTCCCCCCCGTCCCCCCAGTATACGCCAAGAACCATGGACCCGGTACTTGTGGTTCGGACTGTCTCCAACCAGCCATAATGTTGTGAGAGTGAAATTATGTCTAAGTCCAGCTTCGCGGTACATTAGAAGCAACTCTGAAACTTAACCTAAGCGTTTTTCGAAGCTACTTTTTGGCTAACTTCTTATAGGAAGGTCTAGGAGCTCTGAAAATGAACGTGCGCGTCTTTCACTCTTCCCGAGGGACTTAGAAGAATTTTGTGATATTTTTTATTAAAATGGTGTATAAGGGTATATATATAAATATATTTTATGCACTGTATATGAGCTGGCGATTTCTAAGTCTGTTGTTCCGAGAGGGGGTAACCAGGCTCACTAATAAAGGTCAAGGTACTTGGCTGCCAGAATGCCCTGCTTCAGCACAGACCAGAAAGGCATTGTGATAAGCGTATCCCCGGTATAGTCAGGGGTTAATGGGAGTCGTCCCTGTCCCCCCAGTATACGCCCAGAACCATGGACCCGGTACTTGTGGTTCGGACTGTCTCCAACCAGCCATAATGTTGTGAGAGTGAAATTATGTCTAAGTCCAGCTTTGGTACATTAGAAGCAACTCTGAAACTTCACCTAAGCGTTTTTCGAAGCTACTTTTTGGCTAACTTCTTATGGGAAGGTCTAGGAGCTCTGAAAATGAACGTGCGCATCTTTCACTCTTCCCGAGGGACTTAGAAGAATTTTGTGATATTTTTTATTAAAATGGTGTATAAGGGTATATATATAAATATATTTTATGCACTGTATATGAGCTGGCGATTTCTAAGTCTGTGGTTCCGAGATGGGGTAACCAGGCTCACTAATTAAGGTCAAGCCACTTGGCTGCCAGAATGCCCTGCTTCAGCACAGACCAGAAAGGCATTGTGATAAGCGTATCCCCGGTATAGTCAGGGGTTAATGGGAGCCCCCCCGTCCCCCCAGTATACGCCGAGAACCATGGACCCGGTACTTGTGGTTCGGACTGTCTCCAACCAGCCATAATGTTGTGAGAGTGAAATTATGTCTAAGTCCAGCTTTGGTACATTAGAAGCAACTCTGAAACTTCACCTAAGCGTTTTTCGAAGCTACTTTTTGGCTAACGTCTTATGGGAAGGTCTAGGAGCTCTGAAAATGAACGTGCGCATCTTTCACTCTTCCCGAGGGACTTAGAAGAATTTTGTGATATTTTTTATTAAAATGGTGTATAAGGGTATATATATAAATATATTTTATGCACTGTATATGAGCTGTCGATTTCTAAGTCTGTGGTTCCGAGAGGGGGTAACCAGGCTCACTAATTAAGGTCAAGCCACTTGGCTGCCAGAATGCCCTGCTTCAGCACAGACCAGAAAGGCATTGTGATAAGCGTATCCCCGGTATAGTCAGGGGTTAATGGGAGTCCCCCCCGTCCCCCCAGTATACGCCCAGAACCATGGACCCGGTACTTGTGGTTCGGACTGTCTCCAACCAGCCATAATGTTGTGAGAGTGAAATTATGTTAAGTCCAGCTTCGGTACATTAGAAGCAACTCTGAAACTTAACCTAAGCGTTTTTCGAAGCTACTTTTTGGCTAACTTCTTATGGGAAGGTCTAGGAGCTCTGAAAATGAACGTGCGCGTCTTTCACTCTTCCCGAGGGACTTAGAAGAATTTTGTGATATTTTTTATTAAAATGGTGTATAAGGGTATATATATAAATATATTTTATGCACTGTATATGAGCTGGCGATTTCTAAGTCTGTTGTTCCGAGAGGGGGTAACCAGGCTCACTAATAAAGGTCAAGCCACTTGGCTGCCAGAATGCCCTGCTTCAGCACAGACCAGAAAGGCATTGTGATAAGCGTATCCCCGGTATAGTCAGGGGTTAATGGGAGTCGTCCCCGTCCCCCCAGTATACGCCCAGAACCATGGACCCGGTACTTGTGGTTCGGACTGTCTCCAACCAGCCATAATGTTGTGAGAGTGAAATTATGTCTAAGTCCAGCTTTGGTACATTAGAAGCAACTCTGAAACTTCACCTAAGCGTTTTTCGAAGCTACTTTTTGGCTAACTTCTTATGGGAAGGTCTAGGAGCTCTGAAAATGAACGTGCGCGTCTTTCACTCTTCCCGAGGGACTTAGAAGAATTTTGTGATATTTTTTATTAAAATGGTGTATAAGGGTATATATATAAATATATTTTATGCACTGTATATGAGCTGGCGATTTCTAAGTCTGTGGTTCCGAGAGGGGGTAACCAGGCTCACTAATTAAGGTCAAGCCACTTGGCTGCCAGAATGCCCTGCTTCAGCACAGACCAGAAAGGCATTGTGATAAGCGTATCCCCGGTATAGTCAGGGGTTAATGGGAGTCCCCCCCGTCCCCCCAGTATACGCCCAGAACCATGGACCCGGTACTTGTGGTTCGGACTGTCTCCAACCAGCCATAATGTTGTGAGAGTGAAATTATGTCTAAGTACAGCTTTTGTACTTTAGAAGCAACTCTGAAAGTTCACCTAAGCGTTTTTCGAAGCTACTTTTTGGCTAACTTCTTATGGGAAGGTCTAGGAGCTCTGAAAATGAACGTGCGCGTCTTTCACTCTTCTCGAGGGACTTAGAAGAATTTTGTGATATTTTTTATTAAAATGGTGTATAAGGGTATATATATAAATATATTTTATGCACTGTATATGAGCTGGCGATTTCTAAGTCTGTGGTTCCGAGAGGGGGTAACCAGGCTCACTAATTAAGGTCAAGCCACTTGGCTGCCAGAATGCCCTGCTTCAGCACAGACCAGAAAGGCATTGTGATAAGCGTATCCCCGGTATAGTCAGGGGTTAATGGGAGTCCCCCCCGTCCCCCCAGTATACGCCAAGAACCATGGACCCGGTACTTGTGGTTCGGACTGTCTCCAACCAGCCATAATGTTGTGAGAGTGAAATTATGTCTAAGTCCAGCTTCGCGGTACATTAGAAGCAACTCTGAAACTTAACCTAAGCGTTTTTCGAAGCTACTTTTTGGCTAACTTCTTATAGGAAGGTCTAGGAGCTCTGAAAATGAACGTGCGCGTCTTTCACTCTTCCCGAGGGACTTAGAAGAATTTTGTGATATTTTTTATTAAAATGGTGTATAAGGGTATATATATAAATATATTTTATGCACTGTATATGAGCTGGCGATTTCTAAGTCTGTTGTTCCGAGAGGGGGTAACCAGGCTCACTAATAAAGGTCAAGGTACTTGGCTGCCAGAATGCCCTGCTTCAGCACAGACCAGAAAGGCATTGTGATAAGCGTATCCCCGGTATAGTCAGGGGTTAATGGGAGTCGTCCCTGTCCCCCCAGTATACGCCCAGAACCATGGACCCGGTACTTGTGGTTCGGACTGTCTCCAACCAGCCATAATGTTGTGAGAGTGAAATTATGTCTAAGTCCAGCTTTGGTACATTAGAAGCAACTCTGAAACTTCACCTAAGCGTTTTTCGAAGCTACTTTTTGGCTAACTTCTTATGGGAAGGTCTAGGAGCTCTGAAAATGAACGTGCGCATCTTTCACTCTTCCCGAGGGACTTAGAAGAATTTTGTGATATTTTTTATTAAAATGGTGTATAAGGGTATATATATAAATATATTTTATGCACTGTATATGAGCTGGCGATTTCTAAGTCTGTGGTTCCGAGATGGGGTAACCAGGCTCACTAATTAAGGTCAAGCCACTTGGCTGCCAGAATGCCCTGCTTCAGCACAGACCAGAAAGGCATTGTGATAAGCGTATCCCCGGTATAGTCAGGGGTTAATGGGAGCCCCCCCGTCCCCCCAGTATACGCCGAGAACCATGGACCCGGTACTTGTGGTTCGGACTGTCTCCAACCAGCCATAATGTTGTGAGAGTGAAATTATGTCTAAGTCCAGCTTTGGTACATTAGAAGCAACTCTGAAACTTCACCTAAGCGTTTTTCGAAGCTACTTTTTGGCTAACGTCTTATGGGAAGGTCTAGGAGCTCTGAAAATGAACGTGCGCATCTTTCACTCTTCCCGAGGGACTTAGAAGAATTTTGTGATATTTTTTATTAAAATGGTGTATAAGGGTATATATATAAATATATTTTATGCACTGTATATGAGCTGTCGATTTCTAAGTCTGTGGTTCCGAGAGGGGGTAACCAGGCTCACTAATTAAGGTCAAGCCACTTGGCTGCCAGAATGCCCTGCTTCAGCACAGACCAGAAAGGCATTGTGATAAGCGTATCCCCGGTATAGTCAGGGGTTAATGGGAGTCCCCCCCGTCCCCCCAGTATACGCCCAGAACCATGGACCCGGTACTTGTGGTTCGGACTGTCTCCAACCAGCCATAATGTTGTGAGAGTGAAATTATGTTAAGTCCAGCTTCGGTACATTAGAAGCAACTCTGAAACTTAACCTAAGCGTTTTTCGAAGCTACTTTTTGGCTAACTTCTTATGGGAAGGTCTAGGAGCTCTGAAAATGAACGTGCGCGTCTTTCACTCTTCCCGAGGGACTTAGAAGAATTTTGTGATATTTTTTATTAAAATGGTGTATAAGGGTATATATATAAATATATTTTATGCACTGTATATGAGCTGGCGATTTCTAAGTCTGTTGTTCCGAGAGGGGGTAACCAGGCTCACTAATAAAGGTCAAGCCACTTGGCTGCCAGAATGCCCTGCTTCAGCACAGACCAGAAAGGCATTGTGATAAGCGTATCCCCGGTATAGTCAGGGGTTAATGGGAGTCGTCCCCGTCCCCCCAGTATACGCCCAGAACCATGGACCCGGTACTTGTGGTTCGGACTGTCTCCAACCAGCCATAATGTTGTGAGAGTGAAATTATGTCTAAGTCCAGCTTTGGTACATTAGAAGCAACTCTGAAACTTCACCTAAGCGTTTTTCGAAGCTACTTTTTGGCTAACTTCTTATGGGAAGGTCTAGGAGCTCTGAAAATGAACGTGCGCGTCTTTCACTCTTCCCGAGGGACTTAGAAGAATTTTGTGATATTTTTTATTAAAATGGTGTATAAGGGTATATATATAAATATATTTTATGCACTGTATATGAGCTGGCGATTTCTAAGTCTGTGGTTCCGAGAGGGGGTAACCAGGCTCACTAATTAAGGTCAAGCCACTTGGCTGCCAGAATGCCCTGCTTCAGCACAGACCAGAAAGGCATTGTGATAAGCGTATCCCCGGTATAGTCAGGGGTTAATGGGAGTCCCCCCCGTCCCCCCAGTATACGCCCAGAACCATGGACCCGGTACTTGTGGTTCGGACTGTCTCCAACCAGCCATAATGTTGTGAGAGTGAAATTATGTCTAAGTCCAGCTTCGGTACATTAGAAGCAACTCTGAAACTTAACCTAAGCGTTTTTCGAAGCTACTTTTTGGCTAACTTCTTATAGGAAGGTCTAGGAGCTCTGAAAATGAACGTGCGCATCTTTCACTCTTCCCGAGGGACTTACTGTAGAAGAATTTTGTGATATTTTTTATTAAAATGGTGTATAAGGGTATATATATAAATATATTTTATGCACTGTATATGAGCTGGCGATTTCTAAGTCTGTTGTTCCGAGAGGGGGTAACCAGGCTCACTAATAAATGTCAAGCCACTTGGCTGCCAGAATGCCCTGCTTCAGCACAGACCAGAAAGGCATTGTGATAAGCGTATCCCCGGTATAGTCAGGGGTTAATGGGAGTCGTCCCCGTCCCCCCAGTATACGCCCAGAACCATGGACCCGGTACTTGTGGTTCGGACTGTCTCCAACCAGCCATAATGTTGTGAGAGTGAAATTATGTCTAAGTCCAGCTTTGGTACATTAGAAGCAACTCTGAAACTTCACCTAAGCGTTTTTCGAAGCTACTTTTTGGCTAACTTCTTATGGGAAGGTCTAGGAGCTCTGAATATGAACGTGCGCATCTTTCACTCTTCCCGAGGGACTTACAGTAGAAGAATTTTGTGATATTTTTTATTAAAATGGTGTATAAGGGTATATATATAAATATATTTTATGCACTGTATATGAGCTGGCGATTTCTAAGTCTGTGGTTCCGAGAGGGGGTAACCAGGCTCACTAATTAAGGTCAAGCCACTTGGCTGCCAGAATGCCCTGCTTCAGCACAGACCAGAAAGGCATTGTGATAAGCGTATCCCCGGTATAGTCAGGGGTTAATGGGAGTCGTCCCCGTCCCCCCAGTATACGCCGAGAACCATGGACCCGGTACTTGTGGTTCGGACTGTCTCCAACCAGCCATAATGTTGTGAGAGTGAAATTATGTTAAGTCCAGCTTCGGTACATTAGAAGCAACTCTGAAACTTAACCTAAGCGTTTTTCGAAGCTACTTTTTGGCTAACTTCTTATGGGAAGGTCTAGGAGCTCTGAAAATGACCGTGCGCGTCTTTCACTCTTCCCGAGGGACTTAGAAGAATTTTGTGATATTTTTTATTAAAATGGTGTATAAGGGTATATATATAAATATATTTTATGCACTGTATATGAGCTGGCGATTTCTAAGTCTGTGGTTCCGAGAGGGGGTAACCAGGCTCACTAATAAAGGTCAAGCCACTTGGCTGCCAGAATGCCCTGCTTCAGCACAGACCAGAAAGGCATTGTGATAAGCGTATCCCCGGTATAGTCAGGGGTTAATGGGAGTCGTCCCCGTCCCCCCAGTATACGCCCAGAACCATGGACCCGGTACTTGTGGTTCGGACTGTCTCCAACCAGCCATAATGTTGTGAGAGTGAAATTATGTCTAAGTCCAGCTTCGGTACATTAGAAGCAACTCTGAAACTTCACCTAAGCGTTTTTCGAAGCTACTTTTTGGCTAACTTCTTATGGGAAGGTCTAGGAGCTCTGAAAATGAACGTGCGCGTCTTTCACTCTTCCCGAGGGACTTAGAAGAATTTTGTGATATTTTTTATTAAAATGGTGTATAAGGGTATATATATAAATATATTTTATGCACTGTATATGAGCTGGCGATTTCTAAGTCTGTGGTTCCGAGAGGGGGTAACCAGGCTCACTAATTAAGGTCAAGCCACTTGGCTGCCAGAATGCCCTGCTTCAGCACAGACCAGAAAGGCATTGTGATAAGCGTATCCCCGGTATAGTCAGGGGTTAATGGGAGTCCCCCCCGTCCCCCCAGTATACGCCCAGAACCATGGACCCGGTACTTGTGGTTCGGACTGTCTCCAACCAGCCATAATGTTGTGAGAGTGAAATTATGTCTAAGTCCAGCTTCGGTACATTAGAAGCAACTCTGAAACTTAACCTAAGCGTTTTTCGAAGCTACTTTTTGGCTAACTTCTTATAGGAAGGTCTAGGAACTCTGAAAATGAACGTGCGCATCTTTCACTCTTCCCGAGGGACTTAGAAGAATTTTGTGATATTTTTTATTAAAATGGTGTATAAGGGTATATATATAAATATATTTTATGCACTGTATATGAGCTGGCGATTTCTAAGTCTGTGGTTCCGAGAGGGGGTAACCAGGCTCACTAATAAATGTCAAGCCACTTGGCTGCCAGAATGCCCTGCTTCAGCACAGACCAGAAAGGCATTGTGATAAGCGTATCCCCGGTATAGTCAGGGGTTAATGGGAGTCGTCCCCGTCCCCCCAGTATACGCCCAGAACCATGGACCCGGTACTTGTGGTTCGGACTGTCTCCAACCAGCCATAATGTTGTGAGAGTGAAATTATGTCTAAGTCCAGCTTTGGTACATTAGAAGCAACTCTGAAACTTCACCTAAGCGTTTTTCGAAGCTACTTTTTGGCTAACTTCTTATGGGAAGGTCTAGGAGCTCTGAAAATGAACGTGCGCATCTTTCACTCTTCCCGAGGGACTTACAGTAGAAGAATTTTGTGATATTTTTTATTAAAATGGTGTATAAGGGTATATATATAAATATATTTTATGCACTGTATATGAGCTGGCGATTTCTAAGTCTGTGGTTCCGAGAGGGGGTAACCAGGCTCACTAATTAAGGTCAAGCCACTTGGCTGCCAGAATGCCCTGCTTCAGCACAGACCAGAAAGGCATTGTGATAAGCGTATCCCCGGTATAGTCAGGGGTTAATGGGAGTCGTCCCCGTCCCCCCAGTATACGCCGAGAACCATGGACCCGGTACTTGTGGTTCGGACTGTCTCCAACCAGCCATAATGTTGTGAGAGTGAAATTATGTTAAGTCCAGCTTCGGTACATTAGAAGCAACTCTGAAACTTAACCTAAGCGTTTTTCGAAGCTACTTTTTGGCTAACTTCTTATGGGAAGGTCTAGGAGCTCTGAAAATGAACGTGCGCATCTTTCACTCTTCCCGAGGGACTTACAGTAGAAGAATTTTGTGATATTTTTTATTAAAATGGTGTATAAGGGTATATATATAAATATATTTTATGCACTGTATATGAGCTGGCGATTTCTAAGTCTGTGGTTCCGAGAGGGGGTAACCAGGCTCACTAATTAAGGTCAAGCCACTTGGCTGCCAGAATGCCCTGCTTCAGCACAGACCAGAAAGGCATTGTGATAAGCGTATCCCCGGTATAGTCAGGGGTTAATGGGAGTCGTCCCCGTCCCCCCAGTATACGCCCAGAACCATGGACCCGGTACTTGTGGTTCGGACTGTCTCCAACCAGCCATAATGTTGTGAGAGTGAAATTATGTCTAAGTCCAGCTTTGGTACATTAGAAGCAACTCTGAAACTTCACCTAAGCGTTTTTCGAAGCTACTTTTTGGCTAACTTCTTATGGGAAGGTCTAGGAGCTCTGAAAATGAACGTGCGCGTCTTTCACTCTTCCCGAGGGACTTAGAAGAATTTTGTGATATTTTTTATTAAAATGGTGTATAAGGGTATATATATAAATATATTTTATGCACTGTATATGAGCTGGCGATTTCTAAGTCTGTGGTTCCGAGAGGGGGTAACCAGGCTCACTAATTAAGGTCAAGCCACTTGGCTGCCAGAATGCCCTGCTTCAGCACAGACCAGAAAGGCATTGTGATAAGCGTATCCCCGGTATAGTCAGGGGTTAATGGGAGTCGTCCCCGTCCCCCCAGTATACGCCCAGAACCATGGACCCGGTACTTGTGGTTCGGACTGTCTCCAACCAGCCATAATGTTGTGAGAGTGAAATTATGTCTAAGTCCAGCTTTGGTACATTAGAAGCAACTCTGAAACTTAACCTAAGCGTTTTTCGAAGCTACTTTTTGGCTAATTTCTTATAGGAAGGTCTAGGAGCTCTGAAAATGAACGTGCGCGTCTTTCACTCTTCCCGAGGGACTTAGAAGAATTTTGTGATATTTTTTATTAAAATGGTGTATAAGGGTATATATATAAATATATTTTATGCACTGTATATGAGCTGGCGATTTCTAAGTCTGTGGTTCCGAGAGGGGGTAACCAGGCTCACTAATTAAGGTCAAGCCACTTGGCTGCCAGAATGCCCTGCTTCAGCACAGACCAGAAAGGCATTGTGATAAGCGTATCCCCGGTATAGTCAGGGGTTAATGGGAGTCGTCCCCGTCCCCCCAGTATACGCCCAGAACCATGGACCCGGTACTTGTGGTTCGGACTGTCTCCAACCAGCCATAATGTTGTGAGAGTGAAATTATGTCTAAGTCCAGCTTTGGTACATTAGAAGCAACTCTGAAACTTCACCTAAGCGTTTTTCGAAGCTACTTTTTGGCTAACTTCTTATGGAAAGGTCTAGGAGCTCTGAAAATGAACGTGCGCGTCTTTCACTCTTCCCGAGGGACTTAGAAGAATTTTGTGATATTTTTTATTAAAATGGTGTATAAGGGTATATATACAGTATAAATATATTTTATGCACTGTATATGAGCTGGCGATTTCTAAGTCTGTGGTTCCGAGAGGGGGTAACCAGGCTCACTAATTAAGGTCAAGCCACTTGGCTGCCAGAATGCCCTGCTTCAGCACAGACCAGAAAGGCATTGTGATAAGCGTATCCCCGGTATAGTCAGGGGTTAATGGGAGTCGTCCCCGTCCCCCCAGTATACGCCCAGAACCATGGACCCGGTACTTGTGGTTCGGACTGTCTCCAACCAGCCATAATGTTGTGAGAGTGAAATTATGTCTAAGTCCAGCTTCGGTACATTAGAAGCAACTCTGAAACTTCACCTAAGCGTTTTTCGAAGCTACTTTTTGGCTAACTTCTTATGGGAAGGTCTAGGAGCTCTGAAAATGAACGTGCGCGTCTTTCACTCTTCCCGAGGGACTTAGAAGAATTTTGTGATATTTTTTATTAAAATGGTGTATAAGGGTATATATATAAATATATTTTATGCACTGTATATGAGCTGGCGATTTCTAAGTCTGTGGTTCCGAGAGGGGGTAACCAGGCTCACTAATTAAGGTCAAGCCACTTGGCTGCCAGAATGCCCTGCTTCAGCACAGACCAGAAAGGCATTGTGATAAGCGTATCCCCGGTATAGTCAGGGGTTAATGGGAGTCGTCCCCGTCCCCCCAGTATACGCCCAGAACCATGGACCCGGTACTTGTGGTTCGGACTGTCTCCAACCAGCCATAATGTTGTGAGAGTGAAATTATGTCTAAGTCCAGCTTTGGTACATTAGAAGCAACTCTGAAACTTTACCTAAGCGTTTTTCGAAGCTACTTTTTGGCTAACTTCTTATGGGAAGGTCTAGGAGCTCTGAAAATGAACGTGCGCGTCTTTCACTCTTCCCGAGGGACTTAGAAGAATTTTGTGATATTTTTTATTAAAATGGTGTATAAGGGTATATATATAAATATATTTTATGCACTGTATATGAGCTGGCGATTTCTAAGTCTGTGGTTCCGAGAGGGGGTAACCAGGCTCACTAATAAAGGTCAAGCCACTTGGCTGCCAGAATGCCCTGCTTCAGCACAGACCAGAAAGGCATTGTGATAAGCGTATCCCCGGTATAGTCAGGGGTTAATGGGAGTCGTCCCCGTCCCCCCAGTATACGCCCAGAACCATGGACCCGGTACTTGTGGTTCGGACTGTCTCCAACCAGCCATAATGTTGTGAGAGTGAAATTATGTCTAAGTCCAGCTTCGGTACATTAGAAGCAACTCTGAAACTTCACCTAAGCGTTTTTCGAAGCTACTTTTTGGCTAACTTCTTATGGGAAGGTCTAGGAGCTCTGAAAATGAACGTGCGCGTCTTTCACTCTTCCCGAGGGACTTAGAAGAATTTTGTGATATTTTTTATTAAAATGGTGTATAAGGGTATATATATAAATATATTTTATGCACTGTATATGAGCTGGCGATTTCTAAGTCTGTGGTTCCGAGAGGGGGTAACCAGGCTCACTAATTAAGGTCAAGCCACTTGGCTGCCAGAATGCCCTGCTTCAGCACAGACCAGAAAGGCATTGTGATAAGCGTATCCCCGGTATAGTCAGGGGTTAATGGGAGTCCCCCCCGTCCCCCCAGTATACGCCCAGAACCATGGACCCGGTACTTGTGGTTCGGACTGTCTCCAACCAGCCATAATGTTGTGAGAGTGAAATTATGTCTAAGTCCAGCTTCGGTACATTAGAAGCAACTCTGAAACTTAACCTAAGCGTTTTTCGAAGCTACTTTTTGGCTAACTTCTTATAGGAAGGTCTAGGAACTCTGAAAATGAACGTGCGCATCTTTCACTCTTCCCGAGGGACTTAGAAGAATTTTGTGATATTTTTTATTAAAATGGTGTATAAGGGTATATATATAAATATATTTTATGCACTGTATATGAGCTGGCGATTTCTAAGTCTGTGGTTCCGAGAGGGGGTAACCAGGCTCACTAATAAATGTCAAGCCACTTGGCTGCCAGAATGCCCTGCTTCAGCACAGACCAGAAAGGCATTGTGATAAGCGTATCCCCGGTATAGTCAGGGGTTAATGGGAGTCGTCCCCGTCCCCCCAGTATACGCCCAGAACCATGGACCCGGTACTTGTGGTTCGGACTGTCTCCAACCAGCCATAATGTTGTGAGAGTGAAATTATGTCTAAGTCCAGCTTTGGTACATTAGAAGCAACTCTGAAACTTCACCTAAGCGTTTTTCGAAGCTACTTTTTGGCTAACTTCTTATGGGAAGGTCTAGGAGCTCTGAAAATGAACGTGCGCATCTTTCACTCTTCCCGAGGGACTTACAGTAGAAGAATTTTGTGATATTTTTTATTAAAATGGTGTATAAGGGTATATATATAAATATATTTTATGCACTGTATATGAGCTGGCGATTTCTAAGTCTGTGGTTCCGAGAGGGGGTAACCAGGCTCACTAATTAAGGTCAAGCCACTTGGCTGCCAGAATGCCCTGCTTCAGCACAGACCAGAAAGGCATTGTGATAAGCGTATCCCCGGTATAGTCAGGGGTTAATGGGAGTCGTCCCCGTCCCCCCAGTATACGCCGAGAACCATGGACCCGGTACTTGTGGTTCGGACTGTCTCCAACCAGCCATAATGTTGTGAGAGTGAAATTATGTTAAGTCCAGCTTCGGTACATTAGAAGCAACTCTGAAACTTAACCTAAGCGTTTTTCGAAGCTACTTTTTGGCTAACTTCTTATGGGAAGGTCTAGGAGCTCTGAAAATGAACGTGCGCATCTTTCACTCTTCCCGAGGGACTTACAGTAGAAGAATTTTGTGATATTTTTTATTAAAATGGTGTATAAGGGTATATATATAAATATATTTTATGCACTGTATATGAGCTGGCGATTTCTAAGTCTGTGGTTCCGAGAGGGGGTAACCAGGCTCACTAATTAAGGTCAAGCCACTTGGCTGCCAGAATGCCCTGCTTCAGCACAGACCAGAAAGGCATTGTGATAAGCGTATCCCCGGTATAGTCAGGGGTTAATGGGAGTCGTCCCCGTCCCCCCAGTATACGCCCAGAACCATGGACCCGGTACTTGTGGTTCGGACTGTCTCCAACCAGCCATAATGTTGTGAGAGTGAAATTATGTCTAAGTCCAGCTTTGGTACATTAGAAGCAACTCTGAAACTTCACCTAAGCGTTTTTCGAAGCTACTTTTTGGCTAACTTCTTATGGGAAGGTCTAGGAGCTCTGAAAATGAACGTGCGCGTCTTTCACTCTTCCCGAGGGACTTAGAAGAATTTTGTGATATTTTTTATTAAAATGGTGTATAAGGGTATATATATAAATATATTTTATGCACTGTATATGAGCTGGCGATTTCTAAGTCTGTGGTTCCGAGAGGGGGTAACCAGGCTCACTAATTAAGGTCAAGCCACTTGGCTGCCAGAATGCCCTGCTTCAGCACAGACCAGAAAGGCATTGTGATAAGCGTATCCCCGGTATAGTCAGGGGTTAATGGGAGTCGTCCCCGTCCCCCCAGTATACGCCCAGAACCATGGACCCGGTACTTGTGGTTCGGACTGTCTCCAACCAGCCATAATGTTGTGAGAGTGAAATTATGTCTAAGTCCAGCTTTGGTACATTAGAAGCAACTCTGAAACTTAACCTAAGCGTTTTTCGAAGCTACTTTTTGGCTAATTTCTTATAGGAAGGTCTAGGAGCTCTGAAAATGAACGTGCGCGTCTTTCACTCTTCCCGAGGGACTTAGAAGAATTTTGTGATATTTTTTATTAAAATGGTGTATAAGGGTATATATATAAATATATTTTATGCACTGTATATGAGCTGGCGATTTCTAAGTCTGTGGTTCCGAGAGGGGGTAACCAGGCTCACTAATTAAGGTCAAGCCACTTGGCTGCCAGAATGCCCTGCTTCAGCACAGACCAGAAAGGCATTGTGATAAGCGTATCCCCGGTATAGTCAGGGGTTAATGGGAGTCGTCCCCGTCCCCCCAGTATACGCCCAGAACCATGGACCCGGTACTTGTGGTTCGGACTGTCTCCAACCAGCCATAATGTTGTGAGAGTGAAATTATGTCTAAGTCCAGCTTTGGTACATTAGAAGCAACTCTGAAACTTCACCTAAGCGTTTTTCGAAGCTACTTTTTGGCTAACTTCTTATGGAAAGGTCTAGGAGCTCTGAAAATGAACGTGCGCGTCTTTCACTCTTCCCGAGGGACTTAGAAGAATTTTGTGATATTTTTTATTAAAATGGTGTATAAGGGTATATATACAGTATAAATATATTTTATGCACTGTATATGAGCTGGCGATTTCTAAGTCTGTGGTTCCGAGAGGGGGTAACCAGGCTCACTAATTAAGGTCAAGCCACTTGGCTGCCAGAATGCCCTGCTTCAGCACAGACCAGAAAGGCATTGTGATAAGCGTATCCCCGGTATAGTCAGGGGTTAATGGGAGTCGTCCCCGTCCCCCCAGTATACGCCCAGAACCATGGACCCGGTACTTGTGGTTCGGACTGTCTCCAACCAGCCATAATGTTGTGAGAGTGAAATTATGTCTAAGTCCAGCTTCGGTACATTAGAAGCAACTCTGAAACTTCACCTAAGCGTTTTTCGAAGCTACTTTTTGGCTAACTTCTTATGGGAAGGTCTAGGAGCTCTGAAAATGAACGTGCGCGTCTTTCACTCTTCCCGAGGGACTTAGAAGAATTTTGTGATATTTTTTATTAAAATGGTGTATAAGGGTATATATATAAATATATTTTATGCACTGTATATGAGCTGGCGATTTCTAAGTCTGTGGTTCCGAGAGGGGGTAACCAGGCTCACTAATTAAGGTCAAGCCACTTGGCTGCCAGAATGCCCTGCTTCAGCACAGACCAGAAAGGCATTGTGATAAGCGTATCCCCGGTATAGTCAGGGGTTAATGGGAGTCGTCCCCGTCCCCCCAGTATACGCCCAGAACCATGGACCCGGTACTTGTGGTTCGGACTGTCTCCAACCAGCCATAATGTTGTGAGAGTGAAATTATGTCTAAGTCCAGCTTTGGTACATTAGAAGCAACTCTGAAACTTTACCTAAGCGTTTTTCGAAGCTACTTTTTGGCTAACTTCTTATGGGAAGGTCTAGGAGCTCTGAAAATGAACGTGCGCGTCTTTCACTCTTCCCGAGGGACTTAGAAGAATTTTGTGATATTTTTTATTAAAATGGTGTATAAGGGTATATATATAAATATATTTTATGCACTGTATATGAGCTGGCGATTTCTAAGTCTGTGGTTCCGAGAGGGGGTAACCAGGCTCACTAATTAAGGTCAAGCCACTTGGCTGCCAGAATGCCCTGCTTCAGCACAGACCAGAAAGGCATTGTGATAAGCGTATCCCCGGTATAGTCAGGGGTTAATGGGAGTCGTCCCCGTCCCCCCAGTATACGCCCAGAACCATGGACCCGGTACTTGTGGTTCGGACTGTCTCCAACCAGCCATAATGTTGTGAGAGTGAAATTATGTCTAAGTCCAGCTTTGGTACATTAGAAGCAACTCTGAAAGTTCACCTAATCGTTTTTCGAAGCTACTTTTTGGCTAACTTCTTATGGAAAGGTCTAGGAGCTCTGAAAATGAACGTGCGCGTCTTTCACTCTTCCCGAGGGACTTAGAAGAATTTTGTGATATTTTTTATTAAAATGGTGTATAAGGGTATATATACAGTATAAATATATTTTATGCACTGTATATGAGCTGGCGATTTCTAAGTCTGTGGTTCCGAGAGGGGGTAACCAGGCTCACTAATTAAGGTCAAGCCACTTGGCTGCCAGAATGCCCTGCTTCAGCACAGACCAGAAAGGCATTGTGATAAGCGTATCCCCGGTATAGTCAGGGGTTAATGGGAGTCCCCCCCGTCCCCCCAGTATACGCCCAGAACCATGGACCCGGTACTTGTGGTTCGGACTGTCTCCAACCAGCCATAATGTTGTGAGAGTGAAATTATGTCTAAGTCCAGCTTCGGTACATTAGAAGCAACTCTGAAACTTCACCTAAGCGTTTTTCGAAGCTACTTTTTGGCTAACTTCTTATGGGAAGGTCTAGGAGCTCTGAAAATGAACGTGCGCGTCTTTCACTCTTCCCGAGGGACTTAGAAGAATTTTGTGATATTTTTTATTAAAATGGTGTATAAGGGTATATATATAAATATATTTTATGCACTGTATATGAGCTGGCGATTTCTAAGTCTGTGGTTCCGAGAGGGGGTAACCAGGCTCACTAATTAAGGTCAAGCCACTTGGCTGCCAGAATGCCCTGCTTCAGCACAGACCAGAAAGGCATTGTGATAAGCGTATCCCCGGTATAGTCAGGGGTTAATGGGAGTCGTCCCCGTCCCCCCAGTATACGCCCAGAACCATGGACCCGGTACTTGTGGTTCGGACTGTCTCCAACCAGCCATAATGTTGTGAGAGTGAAATTATGTCTAAGTCCAGCTTTGGTACATTAGAAGCAACTCTGAAACTTTACCTAAGCGTTTTTCGAAGCTACTTTTTGGCTAACTTCTTATGGGAAGGTCTAGGAGCTCTGAAAATGAACGTGCGCGTCTTTCACTCTTCCCGAGGGACTTAGAAGAATTTTGTGATATTTTTTATTAAAATGGTGTATAAGGGTATATATATAAATATATTTTATGCACTGTATATGAGCTGGCGATTTCTAAGTCTGTGGTTCCGAGAGGGGGTAACCAGGCTCACTAATTAAGGTCAAGCCACTTGGCTGCCAGAATGCCCTGCTTCAGCACAGACCAGAAAGGCATTGTGATAAGCGTATCCCCGGTATAGTCAGGGGTTAATGGGAGTCGTCCCCGTCCCCCCAGTATACGCCCAGAACCATGGACCCGGTACTTGTGGTTCGGACTGTCTCCAACCAGCCATAATGTTGTGAGAGTGAAATTATGTCTAAGTCCAGCTTTGGTACATTAGAAGCAACTCTGAAAGTTCACCTAATCGTTTTTCGAAGCTACTTTTTGGCTAACTTCTTATGGAAAGGTCTAGGAGCTCTGAAAATGAACGTGCGCGTCTTTCACTCTTCCCGAGGGACTTAGAAGAATTTTGTGATATTTTTTATTAAAATGGTGTATAAGGGTATATATACAGTATAAATATATTTTATGCACTGTATATGAGCTGGCGATTTCTAAGTCTGTGGTTCCGAGAGGGGGTAACCAGGCTCACTAATTAAGGTCAAGCCACTTGGCTGCCAGAATGCCCTGCTTCAGCACAGACCAGAAAGGCATTGTGATAAGCGTATCCCCGGTATAGTCAGGGGTTAATGGGAGTCCCCCCCGTCCCCCCAGTATACGCCCAGAACCATGGACCCGGTACTTGTGGTTCGGACTGTCTCCAACCAGCCATAATGTTGTGAGAGTGAAATTATGTCTAAGTCCAGCTTCGGTACATTAGAAGCAACTCTGAAACTTCACCTAAGCGTTTTTCGAAGCTACTTTTTGGCTAACTTCTTATGGGAAGGTCTAGGAGCTCTGAAAATGAACGTGCGCGTCTTTCACTCTTCCCGAGGGACTTAGAAGAATTTTGTGATATTTTTTATTAAAATGGTGTATAAGGGTATATATATAAATATATTTTATGCACTGTATATGAGCTGGCGATTTCTAAGTCTGTGGTTCCGAGAGGGGGTAACCAGGCTCACTAATTAAGGTCAAGCCACTTGGCTGCCAGAATGCCCTGCTTCAGCACAGACCAGAAAGGCATTGTGATAAGCGTATCCCCGGTATAGTCAGGGGTTAATGGGAGTCGTCCCCGTCCCCCCAGTATACGCCCAGAACCATGGACCCGGTACTTGTGGTTCGGACTGTCTCCAACCAGCCATAATGTTGTGAGAGTGAAATTATGTCTAAGTCCAGCTTTGGTACATTAGAAGCAACTCTGAAACTTTACCTAAGCGTTTTTCGAAGCTACTTTTTGGCTAACTTCTTATGGGAAGGTCTAGGAGCTCTGAAAATGAACGTGCGCGTCTTTCACTCTTCCCGAGGGACTTAGAAGAATTTTGTGATATTTTTTATTAAAATGGTGTATAAGGGTATATATATAAATATATTTTATGCACTGTATATGAGCTGGCGATTTCTAAGTCTGTGGTTCCGAGAGGGGGTAACCAGGCTCACTAATTAAGGTCAAGCCACTTGGCTGCCAGAATGCCCTGCTTCAGCACAGACCAGAAAGGCATTGTGATAAGCGTATCCCCGGTATAGTCAGGGGTTAATGGGAGTCGTCCCCGTCCCCCCAGTATACGCCCAGAACCATGGACCCGGTACTTGTGGTTCGGACTGTCTCCAACCAGCCATAATGTTGTGAGAGTGAAATTATGTCTAAGTCCAGCTTTGGTACATTAGAAGCAACTCTGAAACTTCACCTAAGCGTTTTTCGAAGATACTTTTTGGCTAATTTCTTATAGGAAGGTCTAGGAGCTCTGAAAATGAACGTGCGCGTCTTTCACTCTTCCCGAGGGACTTAGAAGAATTTTGTGATATTTTTTATTAAAATGGTGTATAAGGGTATATATATAAATATATTTTATGCACTGTATATGAGCTGGCGATTTCTAAGTCTGTGGTTCCGAGAGGGGGTAACCAGGCTCACTAATTAAGGTCAAGCCACTTGGCTGCCAGAATGCCCTGCTTCAGCACAGACCAGAAAGGCATTGTGATAAGCGTATCCCCGGTATAGTCAGGGGTTAATGGGAGTCGTCCCCGTCCCCCCAGTATACGCCCAGAACCATGGACCCGGTACTTGTGGTTCGGACTGTCTCCAACCAGCCATAATGTTGTGAGAGTGAAATTATGTCTAAGTCCAGCTTTGGTACATTAGAAGCAACTCTGAAACTTCACCTAAGCGTTTTTCGAAGCTACTTTTTGGCTAACTTCTTATGGAAAGGTCTAGGAGCTCTGAAAATGAACGTGCGCGTCTTTCACTCTTCCCGAGGGACTTAGAAGAATTTTGTGATATTTTTTATTAAAATGGTGTATAAGGGTATATATACAGTATAAATATATTTTATGCACTGTATATGAGCTGGCGATTTCTAAGTCTGTGGTTCCGAGAGGGGGTAACCAGGCTCACTAATTAAGGTCAAGCCACTTGGCTGCCAGAATGCCCTGCTTCAGCACAGACCAGAAAGGCATTGTGATAAGCGTATCCCCGGTATAGTCAGGGGTTAATGGGAGTCGTCCCCGTCCCCCCAGTATACGCCCAGAACCATGGACCCGGTACTTGTGGTTCGGACTGTCTCCAACCAGCCATAATGTTGTGAGAGTGAAATTATGTCTAAGTCCAGCTTCGGTACATTAGAAGCAACTCTGAAACTTCACCTAAGCGTTTTTCGAAGCTACTTTTTGGCTAACTTCTTATGGGAAGGTCTAGGAGCTCTGAAAATGAACGTGCGCGTCTTTCACTCTTCCCGAGGGACTTAGAAGAATTTTGTGATATTTTTTATTAAAATGGTGTATAAGGGTATATATATAAATATATTTTATGCACTGTATATGAGCTGGCGATTTCTAAGTCTGTGGTTCCGAGAGGGGGTAACCAGGCTCACTAATTAAGGTCAAGCCACTTGGCTGCCAGAATGCCCTGCTTCAGCACAGACCAGAAAGGCATTGTGATAAGCGTATCCCCGGTATAGTCAGGGGTTAATGGGAGTCGTCCCCGTCCCCCCAGTATACGCCCAGAACCATGGACCCGGTACTTGTGGTTCGGACTGTCTCCAACCAGCCATAATGTTGTGAGAGTGAAATTATGTCTAAGTCCAGCTTTGGTACATTAGAAGCAACTCTGAAACTTTACCTAAGCGTTTTTCGAAGCTACTTTTTGGCTAACTTCTTATGGGAAGGTCTAGGAGCTCTGAAAATGAACGTGCGCGTCTTTCACTCTTCCCGAGGGACTTAGAAGAATTTTGTGATATTTTTTATTAAAATGGTGTATAAGGGTATATATATAAATATATTTTATGCACTGTATATGAGCTGGCGATTTCTAAGTCTGTGGTTCCGAGAGGGGGTAACCAGGCTCACTAATTAAGGTCAAGCCACTTGGCTGCCAGAATGCCCTGCTTCAGCACAGACCAGAAAGGCATTGTGATAAGCGTATCCCCGGTATAGTCAGGGGTTAATGGGAGTCGTCCCCGTCCCCCCAGTATACGCCCAGAACCATGGACCCGGTACTTGTGGTTCGGACTGTCTCCAACCAGCCATAATGTTGTGAGAGTGAAATTATGTCTAAGTCCAGCTTTGGTACATTAGAAGCAACTCTGAAAGTTCACCTAATCGTTTTTCGAAGCTACTTTTTGGCTAACTTCTTATGGAAAGGTCTAGGAGCTCTGAAAATGAACGTGCGCGTCTTTCACTCTTCCCGAGGGACTTAGAAGAATTTTGTGATATTTTTTATTAAAATGGTGTATAAGGGTATATATACAGTATAAATATATTTTATGCACTGTATATGAGCTGGCGATTTCTAAGTCTGTGGTTCCGAGAGGGGGTAACCAGGCTCACTAATTAAGGTCAAGCCACTTGGCTGCCAGAATGCCCTGCTTCAGCACAGACCAGAAAGGCATTGTGATAAGCGTATCCCCGGTATAGTCAGGGGTTAATGGGAGTCCCCCCCGTCCCCCCAGTATACGCCCAGAACCATGGACCCGGTACTTGTGGTTCGGACTGTCTCCAACCAGCCATAATGTTGTGAGAGTGAAATTATGTCTAAGTCCAGCTTCGGTACATTAGAAGCAACTCTGAAACTTCACCTAAGCGTTTTTCGAAGCTACTTTTTGGCTAACTTCTTATGGGAAGGTCTAGGAGCTCTGAAAATGAACGTGCGCGTCTTTCACTCTTCCCGAGGGACTTAGAAGAATTTTGTGATATTTTTTATTAAAATGGTGTATAAGGGTATATATATAAATATATTTTATGCACTGTATATGAGCTGGCGATTTCTAAGTCTGTGGTTCCGAGAGGGGGTAACCAGGCTCACTAATTAAGGTCAAGCCACTTGGCTGCCAGAATGCCCTGCTTCAGCACAGACCAGAAAGGCATTGTGATAAGCGTATCCCCGGTATAGTCAGGGGTTAATGGGAGTCGTCCCCGTCCCCCCAGTATACGCCCAGAACCATGGACCCGGTACTTGTGGTTCGGACTGTCTCCAACCAGCCATAATGTTGTGAGAGTGAAATTATGTCTAAGTCCAGCTTTGGTACATTAGAAGCAACTCTGAAACTTCACCTAAGCGTTTTTCGAAGCTACTTTTTGGCTAACTTCTTATGGAAAGGTCTAGGAGCTCTGAAAATGAACGTGCGCGTCTTTCACTCTTCCCGAGGGACTTAGAAGAATTTTGTGATATTTTTTATTAAAATGGTGTATAAGGGTATATATACAGTATAAATATATTTTATGCACTGTATATGAGCTGGCGATTTCTAAGTCTGTGGTTCCGAGAGGGGGTAACCAGGCTCACTAATTAAGGTCAAGCCACTTGGCTGCCAGAATGCCCTGCTTCAGCACAGACCAGAAAGGCATTGTGATAAGCGTATCCCCGGTATAGTCAGGGGTTAATGGGAGTCGTCCCCGTCCCCCCAGTATACGCCCAGAACCATGGACCCGGTACTTGTGGTTCGGACTGTCTCCAACCAGCCATAATGTTGTGAGAGTGAAATTATGTCTAAGTCCAGCTTCGGTACATTAGAAGCAACTCTGAAACTTCACCTAAGCGTTTTTCGAAGCTACTTTTTGGCTAACTTCTTATGGGAAGGTCTAGGAGCTCTGAAAATGAACGTGCGCGTCTTTCACTCTTCCCGAGGGACTTAGAAGAATTTTGTGATATTTTTTATTAAAATGGTGTATAAGGGTATATATATAAATATATTTTATGCACTGTATATGAGCTGGCGATTTCTAAGTCTGTGGTTCCGAGAGGGGGTAACCAGGCTCACTAATTAAGGTCAAGCCACTTGGCTGCCAGAATGCCCTGCTTCAGCACAGACCAGAAAGGCATTGTGATAAGCGTATCCCCGGTATAGTCAGGGGTTAATGGGAGTCGTCCCCGTCCCCCCAGTATACGCCCAGAACCATGGACCCGGTACTTGTGGTTCGGACTGTCTCCAACCAGCCATAATGTTGTGAGAGTGAAATTATGTCTAAGTCCAGCTTTGGTACATTAGAAGCAACTCTGAAACTTTACCTAAGCGTTTTTCGAAGCTACTTTTTGGCTAACTTCTTATGGGAAGGTCTAGGAGCTCTGAAAATGAACGTGCGCGTCTTTCACTCTTCCCGAGGGACTTAGAAGAATTTTGTGATATTTTTTATTAAAATGGTGTATAAGGGTATATATATAAATATATTTTATGCACTGTATATGAGCTGGCGATTTCTAAGTCTGTGGTTCCGAGAGGGGGTAACCAGGCTCACTAATTAAGGTCAAGCCACTTGGCTGCCAGAATGCCCTGCTTCAGCACAGACCAGAAAGGCATTGTGATAAGCGTATCCCCGGTATAGTCAGGGGTTAATGGGAGTCGTCCCCGTCCCCCCAGTATACGCCCAGAACCATGGACCCGGTACTTGTGGTTCGGACTGTCTCCAACCAGCCATAATGTTGTGAGAGTGAAATTATGTCTAAGTCCAGCTTTGGTACATTAGAAGCAACTCTGAAAGTTCACCTAATCGTTTTTCGAAGCTACTTTTTGGCTAACTTCTTATGGAAAGGTCTAGGAGCTCTGAAAATGAACGTGCGCGTCTTTCACTCTTCCCGAGGGACTTAGAAGAATTTTGTGATATTTTTTATTAAAATGGTGTATAAGGGTATATATACAGTATAAATATATTTTATGCACTGTATATGAGCTGGCGATTTCTAAGTCTGTGGTTCCGAGAGGGGGTAACCAGGCTCACTAATTAAGGTCAAGCCACTTGGCTGCCAGAATGCCCTGCTTCAGCACAGACCAGAAAGGCATTGTGATAAGCGTATCCCCGGTATAGTCAGGGGTTAATGGGAGTCCCCCCCGTCCCCCCAGTATACGCCCAGAACCATGGACCCGGTACTTGTGGTTCGGACTGTCTCCAACCAGCCATAATGTTGTGAGAGTGAAATTATGTCTAAGTCCAGCTTCGGTACATTAGAAGCAACTCTGAAACTTCACCTAAGCGTTTTTCGAAGCTACTTTTTGGCTAACTTCTTATGGGAAGGTCTAGGAGCTCTGAAAATGAACGTGCGCGTCTTTCACTCTTCCCGAGGGACTTAGAAGAATTTTGTGATATTTTTTATTAAAATGGTGTATAAGGGTATATATATAAATATATTTTATGCACTGTATATGAGCTGGCGATTTCTAAGTCTGTGGTTCCGAGAGGGGGTAACCAGGCTCACTAATTAAGGTCAAGCCACTTGGCTGCCAGAATGCCCTGCTTCAGCACAGACCAGAAAGGCATTGTGATAAGCGTATCCCCGGTATAGTCAGGGGTTAATGGGAGTCGTCCCCGTCCCCCCAGTATACGCCCAGAACCATGGACCCGGTACTTGTGGTTCGGACTGTCTCCAACCAGCCATAATGTTGTGAGAGTGAAATTATGTCTAAGTCCAGCTTTGGTACATTAGAAGCAACTCTGAAACTTTACCTAAGCGTTTTTCGAAGCTACTTTTTGGCTAACTTCTTATGGGAAGGTCTAGGAGCTCTGAAAATGAACGTGCGCGTCTTTCACTCTTCCCGAGGGACTTAGAAGAATTTTGTGATATTTTTTATTAAAATGGTGTATAAGGGTATATATATAAATATATTTTATGCACTGTATATGAGCTGGCGATTTCTAAGTCTGTGGTTCCGAGAGGGGGTAACCAGGCTCACTAATTAAGGTCAAGCCACTTGGCTGCCAGAATGCCCTGCTTCAGCACAGACCAGAAAGGCATTGTGATAAGCGTATCCCCGGTATAGTCAGGGGTTAATGGGAGTCGTCCCCGTCCCCCCAGTATACGCCCAGAACCATGGACCCGGTACTTGTGGTTCGGACTGTCTCCAACCAGCCATAATGTTGTGAGAGTGAAATTATGTCTAAGTCCAGCTTTGGTACATTAGAAGCAACTCTGAAACTTCACCTAAGCGTTTTTCGAAGCTACTTTTTGGCTAACTTCTTATGGAAAGGTCTAGGAGCTCTGAAAATGAACGTGCGCGTCTTTCACTCTTCCCGAGGGACTTAGAAGAATTTTGTGATATTTTTTATTAAAATGGTGTATAAGGGTATATATATAAATATATTTTATGCACTGTATATGAGCTGGCGATTTCTAAGTCTGTGGTTCCGAGAGGGGGTAACCAGGCTCACTAATTAAGGTCAAGCCACTTGGCTGCCAGAATGCCCTGCTTCAGCACAGACCAGAAAGGCATTGTGATAAGCGTATCCCCGGTATAGTCAGGGGTTAATGGGAGTCCCCCCCGTCCCCCCAGTATACGCCCAGAACCATGGACCCGGTACTTGTGGTTCGGACTGTCTCCAACCAGCCATAATGTTGTGAGAGTGAAATTATGTCTAAGTCCAGCTTCGGTACATTAGAAGCAACTCTGAAACTTAACCTAAGCGTTTTTCGAAGCTACTTTTTGGCTAACTTCTTATAGGAAGGTCTAGGAGCTCTGAAAATGAACGTGCGCGTCTTTCACTCTTCCCGAGGGACTTAGAAGAATTTTGTGATATTTTTTATTAAAATGGTGTATAAGGGTATATATATATAAATATATTTTATGCACTGTATATGAGCTGGCGATTTCTAAGTCTGTGGTTCCGAGAGGGGGTAACCAGGCTCACTAATTAAGGTCAAGCCACTTGGCTGCCAGAATGCCCTGCTTCAGCACAGACCAGAAAGGCATTGTGATAAGCTTATCCCCGGTATAGTCAGGGGTTAATGGGAGTCGTCCCCGTCCCCCCAGTATACGCCCAGAACCATGGACCCGGTACTTGTGGTTCGGACTGTCTCCAACCAGCCATAATGTTGTGAGAGTGAAATTATGTCTAAGTCCAGCTTCGGTACATTAGAAGCAACTCTGAAACTTCACCTAAGCGTTTTTCGAAGCTACTTTTTGGCTAACTTCTTATGGGAAGGTCTAGGAGCTCTGAAAATGAACGTGCGCGTCTTTCACTCTTCCCGAGGGACTTAGAAGAATTTTGTGATATTTTTTATTAAAATGGTGTATAAGGGTATATATATAAATATATTTTATGCACTGTATATGAGCTGGCGATTTCTAAGTCTGTGGTTCCGAGAGGGGGTAACCAGGCTCACTAATTAAGGTCAAGCCACTTGGCTGCCAGAATGCCCTGCTTCAGCACAGACCAGAAAGGCATTGTGATAAGCGTATCCCCGGTATAGTCAGGGGTTAATGGGAGTCCCCCCCGTCCCCCCAGTATACGCCGAGAACCATGGACCCGGTACTTGTGGTTCGGACTGTCTCCAACCAGCCATAATGTTGTGAGAGTGAAATTATGTTAAGTCCAGCTTCGGTACTTTAGAAGCAACTCTGAAACTTAACCTAAGCGTTTTTCGAAGCTACTTTTTGGCTAACTTCTTATGGGAAGGTCTAGGAGCTCTGAAAATGAACGTGCGCGTCTTTCACTCTTCCCGAGGGACTTAGAAGAATTTTGTGATATTTTTTATTAAAATGGTGTATAAGGGTATATATATAAATATATTTTATGCACTGTATATGAGCTGGCGATTTCTAAGTCTGTGGTTCCGAGAGGGGGTAACCAGGCTCACTAATAAAGGTCAAGCCACTTGGCTGCCAGAATGCCCTGCTTCAGCACAGACCAGAAAGGCATTGTGATAAGCGTATCCCCGGTATAGTCAGGGGTTAATGGGAGTCGTCCCCGTCCCCCCAGTATACGCCCAGAACCATGGACCCGGTACTTGTGGTTCGGACTGTCTCCAACCAGCCATAATGTTGTGAGAGTGAAATTATGTCTAAGTCCAGTTTTGGTACATTAGAAGCAACTCTGAAACTTAACCTAAGCGTTTTTCGAAGCTACTTTTTGGCTAACTTCTTATAGGAAGGTCTAGGAGCTCTGAAAATGAACGTGCGCGTCTTTCACTCTTCCCGAGGGACTTAGAAGAATTTTGTGATATTTTTTATTAAAATGGTGTATAAGGGTATATATATAAATATATTTTATGCACTGTATATGAGCTGGCGATTTCTAAGTCTGTGGTTCCGAGAGGGGGTAACCAGGCTCACTAATAAAGGTCAAGCCACTTGGCTGCCAGAATGCCCTGCTTCAGCACAGACCAGAAAGGCATTGTGATAAGCGTATCCCCGGTATAGTCAGGGGTTAATGGGAGTCGTCCCCGTCCCCCCAGTATACGCCCAGAACCATGGACCCGGTACTTGTGGTTCGGACTGTCTCCAACCAGTCATAATGTTGTGAGAGTGAAATTATGTCTAAGTCCAGCTTTGGTACATTAGAAGCAACTCTGAAACTTAACCTAAGCATTTTTCGAAGCTACTTTTTGGCTAACTTCTTATAGGAAGGTCTAGGAGCTCTCAAAATGAACGTGCGCGTCTTTCACTCTTCCCGAGGGACTTAGAAGAATTTTGTGATATTTTTTATTAAAATGGTGTATAAGGGTATATATATAAATTTATTATATAAATATATTTTATGCACTGTACAGTATATGAGCTTGCGATTTCTAAGTCTGTGGTTCCGAGAGGGGGTAACCAGGCTCACTAATAAAGGTCAAGCCACTTGGCTGCCAGAATGCCCTGCTTCAGCACAGACCAGAAAGGCATTGTGATAAGCGTATCCCCGGTATAGTCAGGGGTTAATGGGAGTCGTCCCCGTCCCCCCAGTATACGCCCAGAACCATGGACCCGGTACTTGTGGTTCGGACTGTCTCCAACCAGCCATAATGTTGTGAGAGTGAAATTATGTCTAAGTCCAGCTTTGGTACATTAGAAGCAACTCTGAAACTTAGCCTAAGCGTTTTTCGAAGCTACTTTTTGGCTAACTTCTTATTGGAAGGTCTAGGAGCTCTCAAAATGAACGTGCGCGTCTTTCACTCTTCCCGAGGGACTTAGAAGAATTTTGTGATATTTTTTATTAAAATGGTGTATAAGGGTATATATATAAATATATTTTATGCACTGTATATGAGCTGGCGATTTCTAAATCTGTGGTTCCGAGAGGGGGTAACCAGGCTCACTAATAAAGGTCAAGCCACTTGGCTGCCAGAATGCCCTGCTTCAGCACAGACCAGAAAGGCATTGTGATAAGCGTATCCCCGGTATAGTCAGGGGTTAATGGGAGTCGTCCCCGTCCCCCCAGTATACGGCCAGAACCATAGACCCGGTACTTGTGGTTCGGACTGTCTCCAACCAGCCATAATGTTGTGAGAGTGAAATTATGTCTAAGTCCAGCTTTTGTACATTAGAAGCAACTCTGAAACTTTACCTAAGCGTTTTTCGAAGCTACTTTTTGGCTAACTTCTTATAGGAAGGTCTAGGAGCTCTGAAAATGAACGTGCGCGTCTTCCACTCTTCCCGAGGGACTTAGAAGAATTTTGTGATATTTTTTATTAAAATGGTGTATAAGGGTATATATATAAATATATTTTATGCACTGTATATGAGCTGGCGATTTCTAAGTCTGTGGTTCCGAGAGGGGGTAACCAGGCTCACTAATAAAGGTCAAGCCACTTGGCTGCCAGAATGCCCTGCTTCAGCACAGACCAGAAAGTCAATGTGATAAGCGTATCCCCGGTATAGTCAGGGGTTAATGGGAGTCGTCCCCGTCCCCCCAGTATACGCCCAGAACCATGGACCCGGTACTTGTGGTTCGGACTGTCTCCAACCAGTCATAATGTTGTGAGAGTGAAAGTATGTCTAAGCCAAGCTTTGGTACATTAGAAGCAACTCTGAAACTTAACCTAAGCATTTTTCGAAGCTACTTTTTGGCTAACTTCTTATAGGAAGGTCTAGGAGCTCTCAAAATGAACGTGCGCGTCTTTCACTCTTCCCGAGGGACTTAGAAGAATTTTGTGATATTTTTTATTAAAATGGTGTATAAGGGTATATATAAAAATATATTTTATGCACTGTAAATGAGCTGGCGATTTCTAAGTCTGTGGTTCCGAGAGGGGGTAACCAGGCTCACTAATAAAGGTCAAGCCACTTGGCTGCCAGAATGCCCTGCTTCAGCACAGACCAGAAAGGCATTGTGATAAGCGTATCCCCGGTATAGTCAGGGGTTAATGGGAGTCGTCCCCGTCCCCCCAGTATACGCCCAGAACCATGGACCCGGTACTTGTGGTTCGGACTGTCTCCAACCAGCCATAATGTTGTGAGAGTGAAATTATGTCTAAGTCCAGCTTTGGTACATTAGAAGCAACTCTGAAACTTAGCCTAAGCGTTTTTCGAAGCTACTTTTTGGCTAACTTCTTATTGGAAGGTCTAGGAGCTCTCAAAATGAACGTGCGCGTCTTTCACTCTTCCCGAGGGACTTAGAAGAATTTTGTGATATTTTTTATTAAAATGGTGTATAAGGGTATATATATAAATATATTTTATGCACTGTATATGAGCTGGCGATTTCTAAATCTGTGGTTCCGAGAGGGGGTAACCAGGCTCACTAATAAAGGTCAAGCCACTTGGCTGCCAGAATGCCCTGCTTCAGCACAGACCAGAAAGGCATTGTGATAAGCGTATCCCCGGTATAGTCAGGGGTTAATGGGAGTCGTCCCCGTCCCCCCAGTATACGCCCAGAACCATGGACCCGGTACTTGTGGTTCGGACTGTCTCCAACCAGCCATAATGTTGTGAGAGTGAAATTATGTCTAAGTCCAGCTTTGGTACATTAGAAGCAACTCTGAAACTTAACCTAAGCGTTTTTCGAAGCTACTTTTTGGCTAACTTCTTATAGGAAGGTCTAGGAGCTCTCAAAATGAACGTGCGCGTCTTTCACTCTTCCCGAGGGACTTAGAAGAATTTTGTGATATTCTTTATTAAAATGGTGTATAAGGGTATATATAAAAATATATTTTATGCACTGTAAATGAGCTGGCGATTTCTAAGTCTGTGGTTCCGAGAGGGGGTAACCAGGCTCACTAATAAAGGTCAAGCCACTTGGCTGCCAGAATGCCCTGCTTCAGCACAGACCAGAAAGGCATTGTGATAAGCGTATCCCCGGTATAGTCAGGGGTTAATGGGAGTCGTCCCCGTCCCCCCAGTATACGCCCAGAACCATGGACCCGGTACTTGTGGTTCGGACTGTCTCCAACCAGCCATAATGTTGTGAGAGTGAAATTATGTCTAAGTCCAGCTTTGGTACATTAGAAGCAACTCTGAAACTTAGCCTAAGCGTTTTTCGAAGCTACTTTTTGGCTAACTTCTTATTGGAAGGTCTAGGAGCTCTCAAAATGAACGTGCGCGTCTTTCACTCTTCCCGAGGGACTTAGAAGAATTTTGTGATATTTTTTATTAAAATGGTGTATAAGGGTATATATATAAATATATTTTATGCACTGTATATGAGCTGGCGATTTCTAAATCTGTGGTTCCGAGAGGGGGTAACCAGGCTCACTAATAAAGGTCAAGCCACTTGGCTGCCAGAATGCCCTGCTTCAGCACAGACCAGAAAGGCATTGTGATAAGCGTATCCCCGGTATAGTCAGGGGTTAATGGGAGTCGTCCCCGTCCCCCCAGTATACGCCCAGAACCATGGACCCGGTACTTGTGGTTCGGACTGTCTCCAACCAGCCATAATGTTGTGAGAGTGAAATTATGTCTAAGTCCAGCTTTGGTACATTAGAAGCAACTCTGAAACTTAACCTAAGCGTTTTTCGAAGCTACTTTTTGGCTAACTTCTTATAGGAAGGTCTAGGAGCTCTGAAAATGAACGTGCGCGTCTTTCACTCTTCCCGAGGGACTTAGAAGAATTTTGTGATATTTTTTATTAAAATGGTGTATAAGGGTATATATATAAATATATTTTATGCACTGTATATGAGCTTGCGATTTCTAAGTCTGTGGTTCCGAGAGGGGGTAACCAGGCTCAGTAATAAAGGTCAAGCCACTTGGCTGCCAGAATGCCCTGCTTCAGCACAGACCAGAAAGGCATTGTGATAAGCGTATCCCCGGTATAGTCAGGGGTTAATGGGAGTCGTCCCCCCAGTATACGCCCAGAACCATGGACCCGGTACTTGTGGTTCGGACTGTCTCCAACCAGCCATAATGTTGTGAGAGTGAAATTATGTCTAAGTCCAGCTTTGGTACATTAGAAGCAACTCTGAAACTTAGCCTAAGCGTTTTTCGAAGCTACTTTTTGGCTAACTTCTTATTGGAAGGTCTAGGAGCTCTGAAAATGAACGTGCGCGTCTTTCACTCTTCCCGAGGGACTTAGAAGAATTTTGTGATATTTTTTATTAAAATGGTGTATAAGGGTATATATATAAATATATTTTATGCACTGTATATGAGCTGGCGATTTCTAAGTCTGTGGTTCCGAGAGGGGGTAACCAGGCTCACTAATAAAGGTCAAGCCACTTGGCTGCCAGAATGCCCTGCTTCAGCACAGACCAGAAAGGCATTGTGATAAGCGTATCCCCGGTATAGTCAGGGGTTAATGGGAGTCGTCCCCGTCCCCCCAGTATACGCCCAGAACCATGGACCCGGTACTTGTGGTTCGGACTGTCTCCAACCAGTCATAATGTTGTGAGAGTGAAATTATGTCTAAGCCCAGCTTTGGTACATTAGAAACAACTCTGAAACTTAACCTAAGCATTTTTCGAAGCTACTTTTTGGCTAACTTCTTATAGGAAGGTCTAGGAGCTCTCAAAATGAACGTGCGCGTCTTTCACTCTTCCCGAGGGACTTAGAAGAATTTTGTGATATTTTTTATTAAAATGGTGTATAAGGGTATATATATAAATATATTTTATGCACTGTATATGAGCTGGCGATTTCTAAATCTGTGGTTCCGAGAGGGGGTAACCAGGCTCACTAATAAAGGTCAAGCCACTTGGCTGCCAGAATGCCCTGCTTCAACACAGACCAGAAAGGCATTGTGATAAGCGTATCCTCGGTATAGTCAGGGGTTAATGGGAGTCGTCCCCGTCCCCCCAGTATACGCCCAGAACCATGGACCCGGTACTTGTGGTTCGGACTGTCTCCAACCAGCCATAATGTTGTGAGAGTGAAATTATGTCTAAGTCCAGCTTTGGTACATTAGAAGCAACTCTGAAACTTAACCTAAGCGTTTTTCGAAGCTACTTTTTGGCTAACTTCTTATAGGAAGGTCTAGGAGCTCTGAAAATGAACGTGCGTGTCTTTCACTCTTCCCGAGGGACTTAGAAGAATTTTGTGATATTTTTTATTAAAATGGTGTATAAGGGTATATATATAAATATATTTTATGCACTGTATATGAGCTGGCGATTTCTAAGTCTGTGGTTCCGAGAGGGGGTAACCAGGCTCACTAATAAAGGTCAAGCCACTTGGCTGCCAGAATGCCCTGCTTCAGCACAGACCAGAAAGGCATTGTGATAAGCGTATCCCCGGTATAGTCAGGGGTTAATGGGAGTCGTCCCCGTCCCCCCAGTATACGCCCAGAACCATGGACCCGGTACTTGTGGTTCGGACTGTCTCCAACCAGTCATAATGTTGTGAGAGTGAAATTATGTCTAAGCCCAGCTTTGGTACATTAGAAGCAACTCTGAAACTTAACCTAAGCATTTTTCGAAGCTACTTTTTGGCTAACTTCTTATAGGAAGGTCTAGGAGCTCTCAAAATGAACGTGCGCGTCTTTCACTCTTCCCGAGGGACTTAGAAGAATTTTGTGATATTTTTTATTAAAATGGTGTATAAGGGTATATATAAAAATATATTTTATGCACTGTAAATGAGCTGGCGATTTCTAAGTCTGTGGTTCCGAGAGGGGGTAACCAGGCTCACTAATAAAGGTCAAGCCACTTGGCTGCCAGAATGCCCTGCTTCAGCACAGACCAGAAAGGCATTGTGATAAGCGTATCCCCGGTATAGTCAGGGGTTAATGGGAGTCGTCCCCGTCCCCCCAGTATACGCCCAGTACCATGGACCCGGTACTTGTGGTTCGGACTGTCTCCAACCAGCCATAATGTTGTGAGAGTGAAATTATATCTAAGTCCAGCTTTGGTACATAAGAAGCAACTCTGAAACTTAACCTAAGCGTTTTTCGAAGCTACTTTTTGGCTAACTTCTTATAGGAAGGTCTAGGAGCTCTGAAAATGAAAGTGCGCGTCTTTCACTCTTCCCGAGGGACTTAGAAGAATTTTGTGATATTTTTTATTAAAATGGTGTATAAGGGTATATATATATAAATTTATTATATACAGTAAATATATTTTATGCACTTTATATGAGCTGGCGATTTCTAAGTCTGTGGTTCCGAGAGGGGGTAACCAGGCTCACTAATAAAGGTCAAGCCACTTGGCTGCCAGAATGCCCTGCTTCAGCACAGACCAGAAAGGCATTGTGATAAGCGTATCCCCGGTATAGTCAGGGGTTAATGGGAGTCGTCCCCGTCCCCCCAGTATACGCTCAGAACCATGGACCCGGTACTTGTGGTTCGGACTGTCTCCAACCAGCCATAATGTTGTGAGAGTGAAATTATGTCTAAGTCCAGCTTTGGTACATTAGAAGCAACTCTGAAACTTAACCTAAGCGTTTTTCGAAGCTACTTTTTGGCTAACTTCTTATAGGAAGGTCTAGGAGCTCTGAAAATGAACGTGCGCGTCTTTCACTCTTCCCGAGGGACTTAGAAGAATTTTGTGATATTTTTTATTAAAATGGTGTACTGTATAAGGGTATATATAAATATATTTTATGCACTGTATATGAGCTGGCGATTTCTAAGTCTGTGGTTCCGAGAGGGGGTAACAAGGCTCACTAATAAAGGTCAAGCCACTTGGTTGCCAGAATGCCCTGCTTCAGCACAGACCAGAAAGGCATTGTGATAAGCGTATCCCCGGTATAGTCAGGGGTTAATGGGAGTCGTCCCCGTCCCCCCAGTATACGTCCAGAACCATGGACCCGGTACTTGTGGTTCGGACTGTCTCCAACCAGCCATAATGTTGTGAGAGTGAAATTATGTCTAAGTCCAGCTTTGGTACATTAGAAGCAACTCTGAAACTTAACCTAAGCGTTTTTCGAAGCTACTTTTTGGCTAACTTCTTATAGGAAGGTCTAGGAGCTCTCAAAATGAACGTGCGCGTCTTTCACTCTTCCCGAGGGACTTAGAAGAATTTTGTGATATTTTTTATTAAAATGGTGTATAAGGGTATATATAAAAATATATTTTATGCACTGTAAATGAGCTGGCGATTTCTAAGTCTGTGGTTCCGAGAGGGGGTAACCAGGCTCACTAATAAAGGTCAAGCCACTTGGCTGCCAGAATGCCCTGCTTCAGCACAGACCAGAAAGGCATTGTGATAAGCGTATCCCCGGTATAGTCAGGGGTTAATGGGAGTCGTCCCCGTCCCCCCAGTATACGCCCAGTACCATGGACCCGGTACTTGTGGTTCGGACTGTCTCCAACCAGCCATAATGTTGTGAGAGTGAAATTATATCTAAGTCCAGCTTTGGTACATAAGAAGCAACTCTGAAACTTAACCTAAGCGTTTTTCGAAGCTACTTTTTGGCTAACTTCTTATAGGAAGGTCTAGGAGCTCTGAAAATGAACGTGCGCGTCTTTCACTCTTCCCGAGGGACTTAGAAGAATTTTGTGATATTTTTTATTAAAATGGTGTATAAGGGTATATATATATAAATATATTATATACAGTAAATATATTTTATGCACTTTATATGAGCTGGCGATTTCTAAGTCTGTGGTTCCGAGAGGGGGTAACCAGGCTCACTAATAAAGGTCAAGCCACTTGGCTGCCAGAATGCCCTGCTTCAGCACAGACCAGAAAGGCATTGTGATAAGCGTATCCCCGGTATAGTCAGGGGTTAATGGGAGTCGTCCCCGTCCCCCCAGTATACGCTCAGAACCATGGACCCGGTACTTGTGGTTCGGACTGTCTCCAACCAGTCATAATCGTGTGAGAGTGAAATTATGTCTAAGTCCAGCTTTGGTACATTAGAAGCAACTCTGAAACTTAACATAAGCGTTTTTCGAAGCTACTTTTTGGCTAACTTCTTATAGGAAAGTCTAGGAGCTCTCAAAAGGAACGTGCGCGTCTTTCACTCTTCCCGAGGGACTTAGAAGAATTTTGTGATATTTTTTATTAAAATGGTGTATAAGGGTATATATAAATATATTTTATGCACTGTATATGAGCTGGCGATTTCTAAGACTGTGGTTCCGAGAGGGGGTAACCAGGCTCACTAATAAAGGTCAAGCCACTTGGCTGCCAGAATGCCCTGCTTCAGCACAGACCAGAAAGGCATTGTGATAAGCGTATCCCCGGTATAGTCAGGGGTTAATGGGAGTCGTCCCCGTCCCCCCAGTATACGCCCAGAACCATGGACCCGGTACTTGTGGTTCGGACTGTCTCCAACCAGCCATAATGTTGTGAGAGTGAAATTATGTCTAAGTCCAGCTTCGGTACATTAGAAGCAACTCTGAAACTTAACCTAAGCGTTTTTCGAAGCTACTTTTTGGCTAACTTCTTATAGGAAGGTCTAGGAGCTCTGAAAATGAACGTGCGCGTCTTTCACTCTTCCCGAGGGACTTAGAAGAATTTTGTGATATTTTTTATTAAAATGGTGTACTGTATAAGGGTATATATAAATATATTTTATGCACTGTATATGAGCTGGCGATTTCTAAGTCTGTGGTTCCGAGAGGGGGTAACAAGGCTCACTAATAAAGGTCAAGCCACTTGGTTGCCAGAATGCCCTGCTTCAGCACAGACCAGAAAGGCATTGTGATAAGCGTATCCCCGGTATAGTCAGGGGTTAATGGGAGTCGTCCCCGTCCCCCCAGTATACGTCCAGAACCATGGACCCGGTACTTGTGGTTCGGACTGTCTCCAACCAGCCATAATGTTGTGAGAGTGAAATTATGTCTAAGTCCAGCTTTGGTACATTAGAAGCAACTCTGAAACTTAACCTAAGCGTTTTTCGAAGCTACTTTTTGGCTAACTTCTTATAGGAAGGTCTAGGAGCTCTCAAAATGAACGTGCGCGTCTTTCACTCTTCCCGAGGGACTTAGAAGAATTTTGTGATATTTTTTATTAAAATGGTGTATAAGGGTATATATAAAAATATATTTTATGCACTGTAAATGAGCTGGCGATTTCTAAGTCTGTGGTTCCGAGAGGGGGTAACCAGGCTCACTAATAAAGGTCAAGCCACTTGGCTGCCAGAATGCCCTGCTTCAGCACAGACCAGAAAGGCATTGTGATAAGCGTATCCCCGGTATAGTCAGGGGTTAATGGGAGTCGTCCCCGTCCCCCCAGTATACGCCCAGTACCATGGACCCGGTACTTGTGGTTCGGACTGTCTCCAACCAGCCATAATGTTGTGAGAGTGAAATTATGTCTAAGTCCAGCTTTGGTACATTAGAAGCAACTCTGAAACTTAACCTAAGCGTTTTTCGAAGCTACTTTTTGGCTAACTTCTTATAGGAAGGTCTAGGAGCTCTGAAAATGAACGTGCGCGTCTTTCACTCTTCCCGAGGGACTTAGAAGAATTTTGTGATATTTTTTATTAAAATGGTGTATAAGGGTATATATATAAATATATTTTATGCACTGTATATGAGCTGGCGATTTCTAAGTCTGTGGTTCCGAGAGGGGGTAACCAGGCTCACTAATAAAGGTCAAGCCACTTGGCTGCCAGAATGCCCTGCTTCAGCACAGACCAGAAAGGCATTGTGATAAGCGTATCCCCGGTATAGTCAGGGGTTAATGGGAGTCGTCCCCGTCCCCCCAGTATACGCCCAGAACCATGGACCCGGTACTTGTGGTTCGGTTTGTCTCCAACCAGTCATAATGTTGTGAGAGTGAAATTATGTCAAAGCCCAGCTTTGGTACATTAGAAGCAACTCTGAAACTTAACCTAAGCATTTTTCGAAGCTACTTTTTGGCTAACTTCTTATAGGAAGGTCTAGGAGCTCTCAAAATGAACGTGCGCGTCTTTCACTCTTCCCGAGGGACTTAGAAGAATTTTGTGATATTTTTTATTAAAATGGTGTATAAGGGTATATATATAAATATATTTTATGCACTGTATATGAGCTGGCGATTTCTAAGACTGTGGTTCCGAGAGGGGGTAACCAGGCTCACTAATAAAGGTCAAGCCACTTGGCTGCCAGAATGCCCTGCTTCAGCACAGACCAGAAAGGCATTGTGATAAGCGTATCCCCGGTATAGTCAGGGGTTAATGGGAGTCGTCCCCGTCCCCCCAGTATACGCCCAGAACCATGGACCCGGTACTTGTGGTTCGGACTGTCTCCAACCAGCCATAATGTTGTGAGAGTGAAATTATGTCTAAGTCCAGCTTTGGTACATTAGAAGCAACTCTGAAACTTAACCTAAGCGTTTTTCGAAGCTACTTTTTGGCTAACTTCTTATAGGAAGGTCTAGGAGCTCTGAAAATGAACGTGCGCGTCTTTCACTCTTCCCGAGGGACTTAGAAGAATTTTGTGATATTTTTTATTAAAATGGTGTACTGTATAAGGGTATATATAAATATATTTTATGCACTGTATATGAGCTGGCGATTTCTAAGTCTGTGGTTCCGAGAGGGGGTAACAAGGCTCACTAATAAAGGTCAAGCCACTTGGTTGCCAGAATGCCCTGCTTCAGCACAGACCAGAAAGGCATTGTGATAAGCGTATCCCCGGTATAGTCAGGGGTTAATGGGAGTCGTCCCCGTCCCCCCAGTATACGTCCAGAACCATGGACCCGGTACTTGTGGTTCGGACTGTCTCCAACCAGCCATAATGTTGTGAGAGTGAAATTATGTCTAAGTCCAGCTTTGGTACATTAGAAGCAACTCTGAAACTTAACCTAAGCGTTTTTCGAAGCTACTTTTTGGCTAACTTCTTATAGGAAGGTCTAGGAGCTCTCAAAATGAACGTGCGCGTCTTTCACTCTTCCCGAGGGACTTAGAAGAATTTTGTGATATTTTTTATTAAAATGGTGTATAAGGGTATATATAAAAATATATTTTATGCACTGTAAATGAGCTGGCGATTTCTAAGTCTGTGGTTCCGAGAGGGGGTAACCAGGCTCACTAATAAAGGTCAAGCCACTTGGCTGCCAGAATGCCCTGCTTCAGCACAGACCAGAAAGGCATTGTGATAAGCGTATCCCCGGTATAGTCAGGGGTTAATGGGAGTCGTCCCCGTCCCCCCAGTATACGCCCAGTACCATGGACCCGGTACTTGTGGTTCGGACTGTCTCCAACCAGCCATAATGTTGTGAGAGTGAAATTATGTCTAAGTCCAGCTTTGGTACATTAGAAGCAACTCTGAAACTTAACCTAAGCGTTTTTCGAAGCTACTTTTTGGCTAACTTCTTATAGGAAGGTCTAGGAGCTCTGAAAATGAACGTGCGCGTCTTTCACTCTTCCCGAGGGACTTAGAAGAATTTTGTGATATTTTTTATTAAAATGGTGTATAAGGGTATATATATAAATATATTTTATGCACTGTATATGAGCTGGCGATTTCTAAGTCTGTGGTTCCGAGAGGGGGTAACCAGGCTCACTAATAAAGGTCAAGCCACTTGGCTGCCAGAATGCCCTGCTTCAGCACAGACCAGAAAGGCATTGTGATAAGCGTATCCCCGGTATAGTCAGGGGTTAATGGGAGTCGTCCCCGTCCCCCCAGTATACGCCCAGAACCATGGACCCGGTACTTGTGGTTCGGACTGTCTCCAACCAGTCATAATGTTGTGAGAGTGAAATTATGTCTAAGCCCAGCTTTGGTACATTAGAAGCAACTCTGAAACTTAACCAAAGCATTTTTCGAAGCTACTTTTTGGCTAACTTCTTATAGGAAGGTCTAGGAGCTCTCAAAATGAACGTGCGCGTCTTTCCCTCTTCCCGAGGGACTTAGAAGAATTTTGTGATATTTTTTATTAAAATGGTGTATAAGGGTATATATAAAAATATATTTTATGCACTGTAAATGAGCTGGCGATTTCTAAGTCTGTGGTTCCGAGAGGGGGTAACCAGGCTCACTAATAAAGGTCAAGCCACTTGGCTGCCAGAATGCCCTGCTTCAGCACAGACCAGAAAGGCATTGTGATAAGCGTATCCCCGGTATAGTCAGGGGTTAATGGGAGTCGTCCCCGTCCCCCCAGTATACGCCCAGTACCATGGACCCGGTACTTGTGGTTCGGACTGTCTCCAACCAGCCATAATGTTGTGAGAGTGAAATTATGTCTAAGTCCAGCTTTGGTACATTAGAAGCAACTCTGAAACTTAACCTAAGCGTTTTTCGAAGCTACTTTTTGGCTAACTTCTTATAGGAAGGTCTAGGAGCTCTGAAAATGAACGTGCGCGTCTTTCACTCTTCCCGAGGGACTTAGAAGAATTTTGTGATATTTTTTATTAAAATGGTGTATAAGGGTATATATATAAATATATTTTATGCACTGTATATGAGCTGGCGATTTCTAAGTCTGTGGTTCCGAGAGGGGGTAACCAGGCTCACTAATAAAGGTCAAGCCACTTGGCTGCCAGAATGCCCTGCTTCAGCACAGACCAGAAAGGCATTGTGATAAGCGTATCCCCGGTATAGTCAGGGGTTAATGGGAGTCGTCCCCGTCCCCCCAGTATACGCCCAGAACCATGGACCCGGTACTTGTGGTTCGGACTGTCTCCAACCAGTCATAATGTTGTGAGAGTGAAATTATGTCTAAGCCCAGCTTTGGTACATTAGAAGCAACTCTGAAACTTAACCTAAGCATTTTTCGAAGCTACTTTTTGGCTAACTTCTTATAGGAAGGTCTAGGAGCTCTCAAAATGAACGTGCGCGTCTTTCACTCTTCCCGAGGGACTTAGAAGAATTTTGTGATATTTTTTATTAAAATGGTGTATAAGGGTATATATATAAATATATTTTATGCACTGTATATGAGCTGGCGATTTCTAAGACTGTGGTTCCGAGAGGGGGTAACCAGGCTCACTAATAAAGGTCAAGCCACTTGGCTGCCAGAATGCCCTGCTTCAGCACAGACCAGAAAGGCATTGTGATAAGCGTATCCCCGGTATAGTCAGGGGTTAATGGGAGTCGTCCCCGTCCCCCCAGTATACGCCCAGAACCATGGACCCGGTACTTGTGGTTCGGACTGTCTCCAACCAGCCATAATGTTGTGAGAGTGAAATTATGTCTAAGTCCAGCTTTGGTACATTAGAAGCAACTCTGAAACTTAACCTAAGCGTTTTTCGAAGCTACTTTTTGGCTAACTTCTTATAGGAAGGTCTAGGAGCTCTGAAAATGAACGTGCGCGTCTTTCACTCTTCCCGAGGGACTTAGAAGAATTTTGTGATATTTTTTATTAAAATGGTGTACTGTATAAGGGTATATATAAATATATTTTATGCACTGTATATGAGCTGGCGATTTCTAAGTCTGTGGTTCCGAGAGGGGGTAACAAGGCTCACTAATAAAGGTCAAGCCACTTGGTTGCCAGAATGCCCTGCTTCAGCACAGACCAGAAAGGCATTGTGATAAGCGTATCCCCGGTATAGTCAGGGGTTAATGGGAGTCGTCCCCGTCCCCCCAGTATACGTCCAGAACCATGGACCCGGTACTTGTGGTTCGGACTGTCTCCAACCAGCCATAATGTTGTGAGAGTGAAATTATGTCTAAGTCCAGCTTTGGTACATTAGAAGCAACTCTGAAACTTAACCTAAGCGTTTTTCGAAGCTACTTTTTGGCTAACTTCTTATAGGAAGGTCTAGGAGCTCTCAAAATGAACGTGCGCGTCTTTCACTCTTCCCGAGGGACTTAGAAGAATTTTGTGATATTTTTTATTAAAATGGTGTATAAGGGTATATATAAAAATATATTTTATGCACTGTAAATGAGCTGGCGATTTCTAAGTCTGTGGTTCCGAGAGGGGGTAACCAGGCTCACTAATAAAGGTCAAGCCACTTGGCTGCCAGAATGCCCTGCTTCAGCACAGACCAGAAAGGCATTGTGATAAGCGTATCCCCGGTATAGTCAGGGGTTAATGGGAGTCGTCCCCGTCCCCCCAGTATACGCCCAGTACCATGGACCCGGTACTTGTGGTTCGGACTGTCTCCAACCAGCCATAATGTTGTGAGAGTGAAATTATGTCTAAGTCCAGCTTTGGTACATTAGAAGCAACTCTGAAACTTAACCTAAGCGTTTTTCGAAGCTACTTTTTGGCTAACTTCTTATAGGAAGGTCTAGGAGCTCTGAAAATGAACGTGCGCGTCTTTCACTCTTCCCGAGGGACTTAGAAGAATTTTGTGATATTTTTTATTAAAATGGTGTATAAGGGTATATATATAAATATATTTTATGCACTGTATATGAGCTGGCGATTTCTAAGTCTGTGGTTCCGAGAGGGGGTAACCAGGCTCACTAATAAAGGTCAAGCCACTTGGCTGCCAGAATGCCCTGCTTCAGCACAGACCAGAAAGGCATTGTGATAAGCGTATCCCCGGTATAGTCAGGGGTTAATGGGAGTCGTCCCCGTCCCCCCAGTATACGCCCAGAACCATGGACCCGGTACTTGTGGTTCGGACTGTCTCCAACCAGTCATAATGTTGTGAGAGTGAAATTATGTCTAAGCCCAGCTTTGGTACATTAGAAGCAACTCTGAAACTTAACCAAAGCATTTTTCGAAGCTACTTTTTGGCTAACTTCTTATAGGAAGGTCTAGGAGCTCTCAAAATGAACGTGCGCGTCTTTCCCTCTTCCCGAGGGACTTAGAAGAATTTTGTGATATTTTTTATTAAAATGGTGTATAAGGGTATATATAAAAATATATTTTATGCACTGTAAATGAGCTGGCGATTTCTAAGTCTGTGGTTCCGAGAGGGGGTAACCAGGCTCACTAATAAAGGTCAAGCCACTTGGCTGCCAGAATGCCCTGCTTCAGCACAGACCAGAAAGGCATTGTGATAAGCGTATCCCCGGTATAGTCAGGGGTTAATGGGAGTCGTCCCCGTCCCCCCAGTATACGCCCAGTACCATGGACCCGGTACTTGTGGTTCGGACTGTCTCCAACCAGCCATAATGTTGTGAGAGTGAAATTATATCTAAGTCCAGCTTTGGTACATAAGAAGCAACTCTGAAACTTAACCTAAGCGTTTTTCGAAGCTACTTTTTGGCTAACTTCTTATAGGAAGGTCTAGGAGCTCTGAAAATGAACGTGCGCGTCTTTCACTCTTCCCGAGGGACTTAGAAGAATTTTGTGATATTTTTTATTAAAATGGTGTATAAGGGTATATATATATAAATATATTATATACAGTAAATATATTTTATGCACTTTATATGAGCTGGCGATTTCTAAGTCTGTGGTTCCGAGAGGGGGTAACCAGGCTCACTAATAAAGGTCAAGCCACTTGGCTGCCAGAATGCCCTGCTTCAGCACAGACCAGAAAGGCATTGTGATAAGCGTATCCCCGGTATAGTCAGGGGTTAATGGGAGTCGTCCCCGTCCCCCCAGTATACGCCCAGTACCATGGACCCGGTACTTGTGGTTCGGACTGTCTCCAACCAGCCATAATGTTGTGAGAGTGAAATTATGTCTAAGTCCAGCTTTGGTACATTAGAAGCAACTCTGAAACTTAACCTAAGCGTTTTTCGAAGCTACTTTTTGGCTAACTTCTTATAGGAAGGTCTAGGAGCTCTGAAAATGAACGTGCGCGTCTTTCACTCTTCCCGAGGGACTTAGAAGAATTTTGTGATATTTTTTATTAAAATGGTGTATAAGGGTATATATATAAATATATTTTATGCACTGTATATGAGCTGGCGATTTCTAAGTCTGTGGTTCCGAGAGGGGGTAACCAGGCTCACTAATAAAGGTCAAGCCACTTGGCTGCCAGAATGCCCTGCTTCAGCACAGACCAGAAAGGCATTGTGATAAGCGTATCCCCGGAATAGTCAGGGGTTAATGGGAGTCGTCCCCGTCCCCCCAGTATACGCCCAGAACCATGGACCCGGTACTTGTGGTTCGGACTGTCTCCAACCAGTCATAATGTTGTGAGAGTGAAATTATGTCTAAGCCCAGCTTTGGTACATTAGAAGCAACTCTGAAACTTAACCTAAGCATTTTTCGAAGCTACTTTTTGGCTAACTTCTTATAGGAAGGTCTAGGAGCTCTCAAAATGAACGTGCGCGTCTTTCACTCTTCCCGAGGGACTTAGAAGAATTTTGTGATATTTTTTATTAAAATGGTGTATAAGGGTATATATATAAATATATTTTATGCACTGTATATGAGCTGGCGATTTCTAAGACTGTGGTTCCGAGAGGGGGTAACCAGGCTCACTAATAAAGGTCAAGCCACTTGGCTGCCAGAATGCCCTGCTTCAGCACAGACCAGAAAGGCATTGTGATAAGCGTATCCCCGGTATAGTCAGGGGTTAATGGGAGTCGTCCCCGTCCCCCCAGTATACGCCCAGAACCATGGACCCGGTACTTGTGGTTCGGACTGTCTCCAACCAGCCATAATGTTGTGAGAGTGAAATTATGTCTAAGTCCAGCTTTGGTACATTAGAAGCAACTCTGAAACTTAACCTAAGCGTTTTTCGAAGCTACTTTTTGGCTAACTTCTTATAGGAAGGTCTAGGAGCTCTGAAAATGAACGTGCGCGTCTTTCACTCTTCCCGAGGGACTTAGAAGAATTTTGTGATATTTTTTATTAAAATGGTGTACTGTATAAGGGTATATATAAATATATTTTATGCACTGTATATGAGCTGGCGATTTCTAAGTCTGTGGTTCCGAGAGGGGGTAACAAGGCTCACTAATAAAGGTCAAGCCACTTGGTTGCCAGAATGCCCTGCTTCAGCACAGACCAGAAAGGCATTGTGATAAGCGTATCCCCGGTATAGTCAGGGGTTAATGGGAGTCGTCCCCGTCCCCCCAGTATACGTCCAGAACCATGGACCCGGTACTTGTGGTTCGGACTGTCTCCAACCAGCCATAATGTTGTGAGAGTGAAATTATGTCTAAGTCCAGCTTTGGTACATTAGAAGCAACTCTGAAACTTAACCTAAGCGTTTTTCGAAGCTACTTTTTGGCTAACTTCTTATAGGAAGGTCTAGGAGCTCTCAAAATGAACGTGCGCGTCTTTCACTCTTCCCGAGGGACTTAGAAGAATTTTGTGATATTTTTTATTAAAATGGTGTATAAGGGTATATATAAAAATATATTTTATGCACTGTAAATGAGCTGGCGATTTCTAAGTCTGTGGTTCCGAGAGGGGGTAACCAGGCTCACTAATAAAGGTCAAGCCACTTGGCTGCCAGAATGCCCTGCTTCAGCACAGACCAGAAAGGCATTGTGATAAGCGTATCCCCGGTATAGTCAGGGGTTAATGGGAGTCGTCCCCGTCCCCCCAGTATACGCCCAGTACCATGGACCCGGTACTTGTGGTTCGGACTGTCTCCAACCAGCCATAATGTTGTGAGAGTGAAATTATGTCTAAGTCCAGCTTTGGTACATTAGAAGCAACTCTGAAACTTAACCTAAGCGTTTTTCGAAGCTACTTTTTGGCTAACTTCTTATAGGAAGGTCTAGGAGCTCTGAAAATGAACGTGCGCGTCTTTCACTCTTCCCGAGGGACTTAGAAGAATTTTGTGATATTTTTTATTAAAATGGTGTATAAGGGTATATATATAAATATATTTTATGCACTGTATATGAGCTGGCGATTTCTAAGTCTGTGGTTCCGAGAGGGGGTAACCAGGCTCACTAATAAAGGTCAAGCCACTTGGCTGCCAGAATGCCCTGCTTCAGCACAGACCAGAAAGGCATTGTGATAAGCGTATCCCCGGTATAGTCAGGGGTTAATGGGAGTCGTCCCCGTCCCCCCAGTATACGCCCAGAACCATGGACCCGGTACTTGTGGTTCGGACTGTCTCCAACCAGTCATAATGTTGTGAGAGTGAAATTATGTCTAAGCCCAGCTTTGGTACATTAGAAGCAACTCTGAAACTTAACCAAAGCATTTTTCGAAGCTACTTTTTGGCTAACTTCTTATAGGAAGGTCTAGGAGCTCTCAAAATGAACGTGCGCGTCTTTCCCTCTTCCCGAGGGACTTAGAAGAATTTTGTGATATTTTTTATTAAAATGGTGTATAAGGGTATATATAAAAATATATTTTATGCACTGTAAATGAGCTGGCGATTTCTAAGTCTGTGGTTCCGAGAGGGGGTAACCAGGCTCACTAATAAAGGTCAAGCCACTTGGCTGCCAGAATGCCCTGCTTCAGCACAGACCAGAAAGGCATTGTGATAAGCGTATCCCCGGTATAGTCAGGGGTTAATGGGAGTCGTCCCCGTCCCCCCAGTATACGCCCAGTACCATGGACCCGGTACTTGTGGTTCGGACTGTCTCCAACCAGCCATAATGTTGTGAGAGTGAAATTATATCTAAGTCCAGCTTTGGTACATAAGAAGCAACTCTGAAACTTAACCTAAGCGTTTTTCGAAGCTACTTTTTGGCTAACTTCTTATAGGAAGGTCTAGGAGCTCTGAAAATGAACGTGCGCGTCTTTCACTCTTCCCGAGGGACTTAGAAGAATTTTGTGATATTTTTTATTAAAATGGTGTATAAGGGTATATATATATAAATATATTATATACAGTAAATATATTTTATGCACTTTATATGAGCTGGCGATTTCTAAGTCTGTGGTTCCGAGAGGGGGTAACCAGGCTCACTAATAAAGGTCAAGCCACTTGGCTGCCAGAATGCCCTGCTTCAGCACAGACCAGAAAGGCATTGTGATAAGCGTATCCCCGGTATAGTCAGGGGTTAATGGGAGTCGTCCCCGTCCCCCCAGTATACGCTCAGAACCATGGACCCGGTACTTGTGGTTCGGACTGTCTCCAACCAGTCATAATCGTGTGAGAGTGAAATTATGTCTAAGTCCAGCTTTGGTACATTAGAAGCAACTCTGAAACTTAACCTAAGCGTTTTTCGAAGCTACTTTTTGGCTAACTTCTTATAGGAAAGTCTAGGAGCTCTCAAAAGGAACGTGCGCGTCTTTCACTCTTCCCGAGGGACTTAGAAGAATTTTGTGATATTTTTTATTAAAATGGTGTATAAGGGTATATATAAATATATTTTATGCACTGTATATGAGCTGGCGATTTCTAAGACTGTGGTTCCGAGAGGGGGTAACCAGGCTCACTAATAAAGGTCAAGCCACTTGGCTGCCAGAATGCCCTGCTTCAGCACAGACCAGAAAGGCATTGTGATAAGCGTATCCCCGGTATAGTCAGGGGTTAATGGGAGTCGTCCCCGTCCCCCCAGTATACGCCCAGAACCATGGACCCGGTACTTGTGGTTCGGACTGTCTCCAACCAGCCATAATGTTGTGAGAGTGAAATTATGTCTAAGTCCAGCTTTGGTACATTAGAAGCAACTCTGAAACTTAACCTAAGCGTTTTTCGAAGCTACTTTTTGGCTAACTTCTTATAGGAAGGTCTAGGAGCTCTGAAAATGAACGTGCGCGTCTTTCACTCTTCCCGAGGGACTTAGAAGAATTTTGTGATATTTTTTATTAAAATGGTGTACTGTATAAGGGTATATATAAATATATTTTATGCACTGTATATGAGCTGGCGATTTCTAAGTCTGTGGTTCCGAGAGGGGGTAACAAGGCTCACTAATAAAGGTCAAGCCACTTGGTTGCCAGAATGCCCTGCTTCAGCACAGACCAGAAAGGCATTGTGATAAGCGTATCCCCGGTATAGTCAGGGGTTAATGGGAGTCGTCCCCGTCCCCCCAGTATACGTCCAGAACCATGGACCCGGTACTTGTGGTTCGGACTGTCTCCAACCAGCCATAATGTTGTGAGAGTGAAATTATGTCTAAGTCCAGCTTTGGTACATTAGAAGCAACTCTGAAACTTAACCTAAGCGTTTTTCGAAGCTACTTTTTGGCTAACTTCTTATAGGAAGGTCTAGGAGCTCTCAAAATGAACGTGCGCGTCTTTCACTCTTCCCGAGGGACTTAGAAGAATTTTGTGATATTTTTTATTAAAATGGTGTATACACTGGCGACACACTTTATTCGAGCTTGGCTAGTCCCACGAATTCGGGTATACCCGGGTGTATTGAGGTTTGTGACTGTTTTCTGCCCGAGTGCATTGAGTTATTTTCCAAGCAGGGATTGAAGCATTTTATTCCCGCTGGCTGCAATACTGCACAGTATATATATATATACTGCATTACAATTCATGAATTTATGCCATCTGGTAGACACGCGAAGCATTGCAGCCTATTAAATCCTAATCATTATCATTTAACAGATCAGCCGCCCATCAGCCAGGCATGAACCCAGGCTGGGAAGGCAAATGCAACGGGGCTTGTCAGAGGTGAGGAGTGGCGCATTCCAGGTATCTGCCAGGTACATACCGGGTATTTGCTCGAATAAAGTGTGTCGGTGCAGTAAGGGTATATATAAAAATATATTTTATGCACTGTAAATGAGCTGGCGATTTCTAAGTCTGTGGTTCCGAGAGGGGGTAACCAGGCTCACTAATAAAGGTCAAGCCACTTGGCTGCCAGAATGCCCTGCTTCAGCACAGACCAGAAAGGCATTGTGATAAGCGTATCCCCGGTATAGTCAGGGGTTAATGGGAGTCGTCCCCGTCCCCCCAGTATACGCCCAGTACCATGGACCCGGTACTTGTGGTTCGGACTGTCTCCAACCAGCCATAATGTTGTGAGAGTGAAATTATGTCTAAGTCCAGCTTTGGTACATTAGAAGCAACTCTGAAACTTAACCTAAGCGTTTTTCGAAGCTACTTTTTGGCTAACTTCTTATAGGAAGGTCTAGGAGCTCTGAAAATGAACGTGCGCGTCTTTCACTCTTCCCGAGGGACTTAGAAGAATTTTGTGATATTTTTTATTAAAATGGTGTATAAGGATATATATATAAATATATTTTATGCACTGTATATGAGCTGGCGATTTCTAAGTCTGTGGTTCCGAGAGGGGGTAACCAGGCTCACTAATAAAGGTCAAGCCACTTGGCTGCCAGAATGCCCTGCTTCAGCACAGACCAGAAAGGCATTGTGATAAGCGTATCCCCGGTATAGTCAGGGGTTAATGGGAGTCGTCCCCGTCCCCCCAGTATACGCCCAGAACCATGGACCCGGTACTTGTGGTTCGGACTGTCTCCAACCAGTCATAATGTTGTGAGAGTGAAATTATGTCTAAGCCCAGCTTTGGTACATTAGAAGCAACTCTGAAACTTAACCTAAGCATTTTTCGAAGCTACTTTTTGGCTAACTTCTTATAGGAAGGTCTAGGAGCTCTCAAAATGAACGTGCGCGTCTTTCACTCTTCCCGAGGGACTTAGAAGAATTTTGTGATATTTTTTATTAAAATGGTGTATAAGGGTATATATAAAAATATATTTTATGCACTGTAAATGAGCTGGCGATTTCTAAGTCTGTGGTTCCGAGAGGGGGTAACCAGGCTCACTAATAAAGGTCAAGCCACTTGGCTGCCAGAATGCCCTGCTTCAGCACAGACCAGAAAGGCATTGTGATAAGCGTATCCCCGGTATAGTCAGGGGTTAATGGGAGTCGTCCCCGTCCCCCCAGTATACGCCCAGTACCATGGACCCGGTACTTGTGGTTCGGACTGTCTCCAACCAGCCATAATGTTGTGAGAGTGAAATTATATCTAAGTCCTGCTTTGGTACATAAGAAGCAACTCTGAAACTTAACCTAAGCGTTTTTCGAAGCTACTTTTTGGCTAACTTCTTATAGGAAGGTCTAGGAGCTCTGAAAATGAACGTGCGCGTCTTTCACTCTTCCCGAGGGACTTAGAAGAATTTTGTGATATTTTTTATTAAAATGGTGTATAAGGGTATATATATATAAATATATTATATACAGTAAATATATTTTATGCACTTTATATGAGCTGGCGATTTCTAAGTCTGTGGTTCCGAGAGGGGGTAACCAGGCTCACTAATAAAGGTCAAGCCACTTGGCTGCCAGAATGCCCTGCTTCAGCACAGACCAGAAAGGCATTGTGATAAGCGTATCCCCGGTATAGTCAGGGGTTAATGGGAGTCGTCCCCGTCCCCCCAGTATACGCTCAGAACCATGGACCCGGTACTTGTGGTTCGGACTGTCTCCAACCAGTCATAATCGTGTGAGAGTGAAATTATGTCTAAGTCCAGCTTTGGTACATTAGAAGCAACTCTGAAACTTAACCTAAGCGTTTTTCGAAGCTACTTTTTGGCTAACTTCTTATAGGAAAGTCTAGGAGCTCTGAAAATGAACGTGCGCGTCTTTCACTCTTCCCGAGGGACTTAGAAGAATTTTGTGATATTTTTTATTAAAATGGTGTATAAGGGTATATATATAAATATATTTTATGCACTGTATATGAGCTGGCGATTTCTAAGTCTGTGGTTCCGAGAGGGGGTAACCAGGCTCACTAATAAAGGTCAAGCCACTTGGCTGCCAGAATGCCCTGCTTCAGCACAGACCAGAAAGGCATTGTGATAAGCGTATCCCCGGTATAGTCAGGGGTTAATGGGAGTCGTCCCCGTCCCCCCAGTATACGCTCAGAACCATGGACCCGGTACTTGTGGTTCGGACTGTCTCCAACCAGCCATAATGGTGTGAGAGTGAAATTATGTCTAAGTCCAGCTTTGGTACATTAGAAGCAACTCTGAAACTTAACCTAAGCGTTTTTCGAAGGTACTTTTTGGCTAACTTCTTATAGGAAAGTCTAGGAGCTCTCAAAATGAACGTGCGCGTCTTTCACTCTTCCCTAGGGACTTAGAAGAATTTTGTGATATTTTTTATTAAAATGGTGTACTGTATAAGGGTATATATAAATATATTTTATGCACTGTATATGAGCTGGCGATTTCTAAGTCTGTGGTTCCGAGAGGGGGTAACAAGGCTCACTAATAAAGGTCAAGCCACTTGGTTGCCAGAATGCCCTGCTTCAGCACAGACCAGAAAGGCATTGTGATAAGCGTATCCCCGGTATAGTCAGGGGTTAATGGGAGTCGTCCCCGTCCCCCCAGTATACGTCCAGAACCATGGACCCGGTACTTGTGGTTCGGACTGTCTCCAACCAGCCATAATGTTGTGAGAGTGAAATTATGTCTAAGTCCAGCTTTGGTACATTAGAAGCAACTCTGAAACTTAACCTAAGCGTTTTTCGAAGCTACTTTTTGGCTAACTTCTTATAGGAAGGTCTAGGAGCTCTGAAAATGAACGTGCGCGTCTTTCACTCTTCCCGAGGGACTTAGAAGAATTTTGTGATATTTTTTATTAAAATGGTGTATAAGGGTATATATATAAATATATTTTATGCACTGTATATGAGCTGGCGATTTCTAAGTCTGTGGTTCCGAGAGGGGGTAACCAGGCTCACTAATAAAGGTCAAGCCACTTGGCTGCCAGAATGCCCTGCTTCAGCACAGACCAGAAAGGCATTGTGATAAGCGTATCCCCGGTATAGTCAGGGGTTAATGGGAGTCGTCCCCGTCCCCCCAGTATACGCCCAGAACCATGGACCCGGTACTTGTGGTTCGGACTGTCTCCAACCAGTCATAATGTTGTGAGAGTGAAATTATGTCTAAGCCCAGCTTTGGTACATTAGAAACAACTCTGAAACTTAACCTAAGCATTTTTCGAAGCTACTTTTTGGCTAACTTCTTATAGGAAGGTCTAGGAGCTCTCAAAATGAACGTGCGCGTCTTTCACTCTTCCCGAGGGACTTAGAAGAATTTTGTGATATTTTTTATTAAAATGGTGTATAAGGGTATATATATAAATATATTTTATGCACTGTATATGAGCTGGCGATTTCTAAATCTGTGGTTCCGAGAGGGGGTAACCAGGCTCACTAATAAAGGTCAAGCCACTTGGCTGCCAGAATGCCCTGCTTCAACACAGACCAGAAAGGCATTGTGATAAGCGTATCCTCGGTATAGTCAGGGGTTAATGGGAGTCGTCCCCGTCCCCCCAGTATACGCCCAGAACCATGGACCCGGTACTTGTGGTTCGGACTGTCTCCAACCAGCCATAATGTTGTGAGAGTGAAATTATGTCTAAGTCCAGCTTTGGTACATTAGAAGCAACTCTGAAACTTAACCTAAGCGTTTTTCGAAGCTACTTTTTGGCTAACTTCTTATAGGAAGGTCTAGGAGCTCTGAAAATGAACGTGCGTGTCTTTCACTCTTCCCGAGGGACTTAGAAGAATTTTGTGATATTTTTTATTAAAATGGTGTATAAGGGTATATATATAAATATATTTTATGCACTGTATATGAGCTGGCGATTTCTAAGTCTGTGGTTCCGAGAGGGGGTAACCAGGCTCACTAATAAAGGTCAAGCCACTTGGCTGCCAGAATGCCCTGCTTCAGCACAGACCAGAAAGGCATTGTGATAAGCGTATCCCCGGTATAGTCAGGGGTTAATGGGAGTCGTCCCCGTCCCCCCAGTATACGCCCAGAACCATGGACCCGGTACTTGTGGTTCGGACTGTCTCCAACCAGTCATAATGTTGTGAGAGTGAAATTATGTCTAAGCCCAGCTTTGGTACATTAGAAGCAACTCTGAAACTTAACATAAGCATTTTTCGAAGCTACTTTTTGGCTAACTTCTTATAGGAAGGTCTAGGAGCTCTCAAAATGAACGTGCGCGTCTTTCACTCTTCCCGAGGGACTTAGAAGAATTTTGTGATATTTTTTATTAAAATGGTGTATAAGGGTATATATATAAATATATTTTATGCACTGTATATGAGCTGGCGATTTCTAAATCTGTGGTTCCGAGAGGGGGTAACCAGGCTCACTAATAAAGGTCAAGCCACTTGGCTGCCAGAATGCCCTGCTTCAACACAAACCAGAAAGGCATTGTGATAAGCGTATCCTCGGTATAGTCAGGGGTTAATGGGAGTCGTCCCCGTCCCCCCAGTATACGCCCAGAACCATGGACCCGGTACTTGTGGTTCGGACTGTCTCCAACCAGCCATAATGTTGTGAGAGTGAAATTATGTCTAAGTCCAGCTTTGGTACATTAGAAGCAACTCTGAAACTTAACCTAAGCGTTTTTCGAAGCTACTTTTTGGCTAACTTCTTATAGGAAGGTCTAGGAGCTCTGAAAATGAACGTGCGTGTCTTTCACTCTTCCCGAGGGACTTAGAAGAATTTTGTGATATTTTTTATTAAAATGGTGTATAAGGGTATATATATAAATATATTTTATGCACTGTATATGAGCTGGCGATTTCTAAGTCTGTGGTTCCGAGAGGGGGTAACCAGGCTCACTAATAAAGGTCAAGCCACTTGGCTGCCAGAATGCCCTGCTTCAGCACAGACCAGAAAGGCATTGTGATAAGCGTATCCCCGGTTTAGTCAGGGGTTAATGGGAGTCGTCCCCGTCCCCCCAGTATACGCCCAGAACCATGGACCCGGTACTTGTGGTTCGGACTGTCTCCAACCAGCCATAATGGTGTGAGAGTGAAATTATGTCTAAGTCCAGCTTTGGTACATTAGAAGCAACTCTGAAACTTAACCTAAGCGTTTTTCGAAGGTACTTTTTGGCTAACTTCTTATAGGAAAGTCTAGGAGCTCTCAAAATGAACGTGCGCGTCTTTCACTCTTCCCTAGGGACTTAGAAGAATTTTGTGATATTTTTTATTAAAATGGTGTACTGTATAAGGGTATATATAAATATATTTTATGCACTGTATATGAGCTGGCGATTTCTAAGTCTGTGGTTCCGAGAGGGGGTAACAAGGCTCACTAATAAAGGTCAAGCCACTTGGTTGCCAGAATGCCCTGCTTCAGCACAGACCAGAAAGGCATTGTGATAAGCGTATCCCCGGTATAGTCAGGGGTTAATGGGAGTCGTCCCCGTCCCCCCAGTATACGTCCAGAACCATGGACCCGGTACTTGTGGTTCGGACTGTCTCCAACCAGCCATAATGTTGTGAGAGTGAAATTATGTCTAAGTCCAGCTTTGGTACATTAGAAGCAACTCTGAAACTTAACCTAAGCGTTTTTCGAAGCTACTTTTTGGCTAACTTCTTATAGGAAGGTCTAGGAGCTCTGAAAATGAACGTGCGCGTCTTTCACTCTTCCCGAGGGACTTAGAAGAATTTTGTGATATTTTTTATTAAAATGGTGTATAAGGGTATATATATAAATATATTTTATGCACTGTATATGAGCTGGCGATTTCTAAGTCTGTGGTTCCGAGAGGGGGTAACCAGGCTCACTAATAAAGGTCAAGCCACTTGGCTGCCAGAATGCCCTGCTTCAGCACAGACCAGAAAGGCATTGTGATAAGCGTATCCCCGGTATAGTCAGGGGTTAATGGGAGTCGTCCCCGTCCCCCCAGTATACGCCCAGAACCATGGACCCGGTACTTGTGGTTCGGACTGTCTCCAACCAGTCATAATGTTGTGAGAGTGAAATTATGTCTAAGCCCAGCTTTGGTACATTAGAAACAACTCTGAAACTTAACCTAAGCATTTTTCGAAGCTACTTTTTGGCTAACTTCTTATAGGAAGGTCTAGGAGCTCTCAAAATGAACGTGCGCGTCTTTCACTCTTCCCGAGGGACTTAGAAGAATTTTGTGATATTTTTTATTAAAATGGTGTATAAGGGTATATATATAAATATATTTTATGCACTGTATATGAGCTGGCGATTTCTAAATCTGTGGTTCCGAGAGGGGGTAACCAGGCTCACTAATAAAGGTCAAGCCACTTGGCTGCCAGAATGCCCTGCTTCAACACAGACCAGAAAGGCATTGTGATAAGCGTATCCTCGGTATAGTCAGGGGTTAATGGGAGTCGTCCCCGTCCCCCCAGTATACGCCCAGAACCATGGACCCGGTACTTGTGGTTCGGACTGTCTCCAACCAGCCATAATGTTGTGAGAGTGAAATTATGTCTAAGTCCAGCTTTGGTACATTAGAAGCAACTCTGAAACTTAACCTAAGCGTTTTTCGAAGCTACTTTTTGGCTAACTTCTTATAGGAAGGTCTAGGAGCTCTGAAAATGAACGTGCGTGTCTTTCACTCTTCCCGAGGGACTTAGAAGAATTTTGTGATATTTTTTATTAAAATGGTGTATAAGGGTATATATATAAATATATTTTATGCACTGTATATGAGCTGGCGATTTCTAAGTCTGTGGTTCCGAGAGGGGGTAACCAGGCTCACTAATAAAGGTCAAGCCACTTGGCTGCCAGAATGCCCTGCTTCAGCACAGACCAGAAAGGCATTGTGATAAGCGTATCCCCGGTATAGTCAGGGGTTAATGGGAGTCGTCCCCGTCCCCCCAGTATACGCCCAGAACCATGGACCCGGTACTTGTGGTTCGGACTGTCTCCAACCAGTCATAATGTTGTGAGAGTGAAATTATGTCTAAGCCCAGCTTTGGTACATTAGAAGCAACTCTGAAACTTAACATAAGCATTTTTCGAAGCTACTTTTTGGCTAACTTCTTATAGGAAGGTCTAGGAGCTCTCAAAATGAACGTGCGCGTCTTTCACTCTTCCCGAGGGACTTAGAAGAATTTTGTGATATTTTTTATTAAAATGGTGTATAAGGGTATATATATAAATATATTTTATGCACTGTATATGAGCTGGCGATTTCTAAATCTGTGGTTCCGAGAGGGGGTAACCAGGCTCACTAATAAAGGTCAAGCCACTTGGCTGCCAGAATGCCCTGCTTCAACACAGACCAGAAAGGCATTGTGATAAGCGTATCCTCGGTATAGTCAGGGGTTAATGGGAGTCGTCCCCGTCCCCCCAGTATACGCCCAGAACCATGGACCCGGTACTTGTGGTTCGGACTGTCTCCAACCAGCCATAATGTTGTGAGAGTGAAATTATGTCTAAGTCCAGCTTTGGTACATTAGAAGCAACTCTGAAACTTAACCTAAGCGTTTTTCGAAGCTACTTTTTGGCTAACTTCTTATAGGAAGGTCTAGGAGCTCTGAAAATGAACGTGCGTGTCTTTCACTCTTCCCGAGGGACTTAGAAGAATTTTGTGATATTTTTTATTAAAATGGTGTATAAGGGTATATATATAAATATATTTTATGCACTGTATATGAGCTGGCGATTTCTAAGTCTGTGGTTCCGAGAGGGGGTAACCAGGCTCACTAATAAAGGTCAAGCCACTTGGCTGCCAGAATGCCCTGCTTCAGCACAGACCAGAAAGGCATTGTGATAAGCGTATCCCCGGTATAGTCAGGGGTTAATGGGAGTCGTCCCCGTCCCCCCAGTATACGCCCAGAACCATGGACCCGGTACTTGTGGTTCGGACTGTCTCCAACCAGCCATAATGGTGTGAGAGTGAAATTATGTCTAAGTCCAGCTTTGGTACATTAGAAGCAACTCTGAAACTTAACCTAAGCGTTTTTCGAAGGTACTTTTTGGCTAACTTCTTATAGGAAAGTCTAGGAGCTCTCAAAATGAACGTGCGCGTCTTTCACTCTTCCCTAGGGACTTAGAAGAATTTTGTGATATTTTTTATTAAAATGGAGTACTGTATAAGGGTATATATAAATATATTTTATGCACTGTATATGAGCTGGCGATTTCTAAGTCTGTGGTTCCGAGAGGGGGTAACAAGGCTCACTAATAAAGGTCAAGCCACTTGGTTGCCAGAATGCCCTGCTTCAGCACAGACCAGAAAGGCATTGTGATAAGCGTATCCCCGGTATAGTCAGGGGTTAATGGGAGTCGTCCCCGTCCCCCCAGTATACGTCCAGAACCATGGACCCGGTACTTGTGGTTCGGACTGTCTCCAACCAGCCATAATGTTGTGAGAGTGAAATTATGTCTAAGTCCAGCTTTGGTACATTAGAAGCAACTCTGAAACTTAACCTAAGCGTTTTTCGAAGCTACTTTTTGGCTAACTTCTTATAGGAAGGTCTAGGAGCTCTGAAAATGAACGTGCGCGTCTTTCACTCTTCCCGAGGGACTTAGAAGATTTTTGTGATATTTTTTATTAAAATGGTGTATAAGGGTATATATATAAATATATTTTATGCACTGTATATGAGCTGGCGATTTCTAAGTCTGTGGTTCCGAGAGGGGGTAACCAGGCTCACTAATAAAGGTCAAGCCACTTGGCTGCCAGAATGCCCTGCTTCAGCACAGACCAGAAAGGCATTGTGATAAGCGTATCCCCGGTATAGTCAGGGGTTAATGGGAGTCGTCCCCGTCCCCCCAGTATACGCCCAGAACCATGGACCCGGTACTTGTGGTTCGGACTGTCTCCAACCAGTCATAATGTTGTGAGAGTGAAATTATGTCTAAGTCCAGCTTTGGTACATTAGAAGCAACTCTGAAACTTAACCTAAGCGTTTTTCGAAGCTACTTTTTGGCTAACTTCTTATAGGAAGGTCTAGGAGCTCTGAAAATGAACGTGCGTGTCTTTCACTCTTCCCGAGGGACTTAGAAGAATTTTGTGATATTTTTTATTAAAATGGTGTATAAGGGTATATATATAAATATATTTTATGCACTGTATATGAGCTGGCGATTTCTAAGTCTGTGGTTCCGAGAGGGGGTAACCAGGCTCACTAATAAAGGTCAAGCCACTTGGCTGCCAGAATGCCCTGCTTCAGCACAGACCAGAAAGGCATTGTGATAAGCGTATCCCCGGTATAGTCAGGGGTTAATGGGAGTCGTCCCCGTCCCCCCAGTATACGCCCAGAACCATGGACCCGGTACTTGTGGTTCGGACTGTCTCCAACCAGCCATAATGGTGTGAGAGTGAAATTATGTCTAAGTCCAGCTTTGGTACATTAGAAGCAACTCTGAAACTTAACCTAAGCGTTTTTCGAAGCTACTTTTTGGCTAACTTCTTATAGGAAGGTCTAGGAGCTCTCAAAATGAACGTGCGCGTCTTTCACTCTTCCCTAGGGACTTAGAAGAATTTTGTGATATTTTTTATTAAAATGGAGTACTGTATAAGGGTATATATAAATATATTTTATGCACTGTATATGAGCTGGCGATTTCTAAGTCTGTGGTTCCGAGAGGGGGTAACAAGGCTCACTAATAAAGGTCAAGCCACTTGGTTGCCAGAATGCCCTGCTTCAGCACAGACCAGAAAGGCATTGTGATAAGCGTATCCCCGGTATAGTCAGGGGTTAATGGGAGTCGTCCCCGTCCCCCCAGTATACGTCCAGAACCATGGACCCGGTACTTGTGGTTCGGACTGTCTCCAACCAGCCATAATGTTGTGAGAGTGAAATTATGTCTAAGTCCAGCTTTGGTACATTAGAAGCAACTCTGAAACTTAACCTAAGCGTTTTTCGAAGCTACTTTTTGGCTAACTTCTTATAGGAAGGTCTAGGAGCTCTGAAAATGAACGTGCGCGTCTTTCACTCTTCCCGAGGGACTTAGAAGAATTTTGTGATATTTTTTATTAAAATGGTGTATAAGGGTATATATATAAATATATTTTATGCACTGTATATGAGCTGGCGATTTCTAAGTCTGTGGTTCCGAGAGGGGGTAACCAGGCTCACTAATAAAGGTCAAGCCACTTGGCTGCCAGAATGCCCTGCTTCAGCACAGACCAGAAAGGCATTGTGATAAGCGTATCCCCGGTATAGTCAGGGGTTAATGGGAGTCGTCCCCGTCCCCCCAGTATACGCCCAGAACCATGGACCCGGTACTTGTGGTTCGGACTGTCTCCAACCAGTCATAATGTTGTGAGAGTGAAATTATGTCTAAGCCCAGCTTTGGTACATTAGAAACAACTCTGAAACTTAACCTAAGCATTTTTCGAAGCTACTTTTTGGCTAACTTCTTATAGGAAGGTCTAGGAGCTCTCAAAATGAACGTGCGCGTCTTTCACTCTTCCCGAGGGACTTAGAAGAATTTTGTGATATTTTTTATTAAAATGGTGTATAAGGGTATATATATAAATATATTTTATGCACTGTATATGAGCTGGCGATTTCTAAATCTGTGGTTCCGAGAGGGGGTAACCAGGCTCACTAATAAAGGTCAAGCCACTTGGCTGCCAGAATGCCCTGCTTCAACACAGACCAGAAAGGCATTGTGATAAGCGTATCCTCGGTATAGTCAGGGGTTAATGGGAGTCGTCCCCGTCCCCCCAGTATACGCCCAGAACCATGGACCCGGTACTTGTGGTTCGGACTGTCTCCAACCAGCCATAATGTTGTGAGAGTGAAATTATGTCTAAGTCCAGCTTTGGTACATTAGAAGCAACTCTGAAACTTAACCTAAGCGTTTTTCGAAGCTACTTTTTGGCTAACTTCTTATAGGAAGGTCTAGGAGCTCTGAAAATGAACGTGCGTGTCTTTCACTCTTCCCGAGGGACTTAGAAGAATTTTGTGATATTTTTTATTAAAATGGTGTATAAGGGTATATATATAAATATATTTTATGCACTGTATATGAGCTGGCGATTTCTAAGTCTGTGGTTCCGAGAGGGGGTAACCAGGCTCACTAATAAAGGTCAAGCCACTTGGCTGCCAGAATGCCCTGCTTCAGCACAGACCAGAAAGGCATTGTGATAAGCGTATCCCCGGTATAGTCAGGGGTTAATGGGAGTCGTCCCCGTCCCCCCAGTATACGCCCAGAACCATGGACCCGGTACTTGTGGTTCGGACTGTCTCCAACCAGTCATAATGTTGTGAGAGTGAAATTATGTCTAAGCCCAGCTTTGGTACATTAGAAGCAACTCTGAAACTTAACATAAGCATTTTTCGAAGCTACTTTTTGGCTAACTTCTTATAGGAAGGTCTAGGAGCTCTCAAAATGAACGTGCGCGTCTTTAACTCTTCCCGAGGGACTTAGAAGAATTTTGTGATATTTTTTATTAAAATGGTGTATAAGGGTATATATAAAAATATATTTTATGCACTGTAAATGAGCTGGCGATTTCTAAGTCTGTGGTTCCGAGAGGGGGTAACCAGGCTCACTAATAAAGGTCAAGCCACTTGGCTGCCAGAATGCCCTGCTTCAGCACAGACCAGAAAGGCATTGTGATAAGCGTATCCCCGGTATAGTCAGGGGTTAATGGGAGTCGTCCCCGTCCCCCCAGTATACGCCCAGAACCATGGACCCGGTACTTGTGGTTCGGACTGTCTCCAACCAGCCATAATGTTGTGAGAGTGAAATTATGTCTAAGTCCAGCTTTGGTACATTAGAAGCAACTCTGAAACTTAACCTAAGCGTTTTTCGAAGCTACTTTTTGGCTAACTTCTTATAGGAAGGTCTAGGAGCTCTGAAAATGAACGTGCGCGTCTTTCACTCTTCCCGAGGGACTTAGAAGAATTTTGTGATATTTTTTATTAAAATGGTGTATAAGGGTATATATATAAATATATTTTATGCACTGTATATGAGCTGGCGATTTCTAAGTCTGTGGTTCCGAGAGGGGGTAACCAGGCTCACTAATAAAGGTCAAGCCACTTGGCTGCCAGAATGCCCTGCTTCAGCACAGACCAGAAAGGCATTGTGATAAGCGTATCCCCGGTATAGTCAGGGGTTAATGGGAGTCGTCCCCGTCCCCCCAGTATACGCTCAGAACCATGGACCCGGTACTTGTGGTTCGGACTGTCTCCAACCAGCCATAATGGTGTGAGAGTGAAATTATGTCTAAGTCCAGCTTTGGTACATTAGAAGCAACTCTGAAACTTAACCTAAGCGTTTTTCGAAGGTACTTTTTGGCTAACTTCTTATAGGAAAGTCTAGGAGCTCTCAAAATGAACGTGCGCGTCTTTCACTCTTCCCTAGGGACTTAGAAGAATTTTGTGATATTTTTTATTAAAATGGTGTACTGTATAAGGGTATATATAAATATATTTTATGCACTGTATATGAGCTGGCGATTTCTAAGTCTGTGGTTCCGAGAGGGGGTAACAAGGCTCACTAATAAAGGTCAAGCCACTTGGTTGCCAGAATGCCCTGCTTCAGCACAGACCAGAAAGGCATTGTGATAAGCGTATCCCCGGTATAGTCAGGGGTTAATGGGAGTCGTCCCCGTCCCCCCAGTATACGTCCAGAACCATGGACCCGGTACTTGTGGTTCGGACTGTCTCCAACCAGCCATAATGTTGTGAGAGTGAAATTATGTCTAAGTCCAGCTTTGGTACATTAGAAGCAACTCTGAAACTTAACCTAAGCGTTTTTCGAAGCTACTTTTTGGCTAACTTCTTATAGGAAGGTCTAGGAGCTCTGAAAATGAACGTGCGCGTCTTTCACTCTTCCCGAGGGACTTAGAAGAATTTTGTGATATTTTTTATTAAAATGGTGTATAAGGGTATATATAAAAATATATTTTATGCACTGTAAATGAGCTGGCGATTTCTAAGTCTGTGGTTCCGAGAGGGGGTAACCAGGCTCACTAATAAAGGTCAAGCCACTTGGCTGCCAGAATGCCCTGCTTCAGCACAGACCAGAAAGGCATTGTGATAAGCGTATCCCCGGTATAGTCAGGGGTTAATGGGAGTCGTCCCCGTCCCCCCAGTATACGCCCAGTACCATGGACCCGGTACTTGTGGTTCGGACTGTCTCCAACCAGCCATAATGTTGTGAGAGTGAAATTATGTCTAAGTCCAGCTTTGGTACATTAGAAGCAACTCTGAAACTTAACCTAAGCGTTTTTCGAAGCTACTTTTTGGCTAACTTCTTATAGGAAGGTCTAGGAGCTCTGAAAATGAACGTGCGCGTCTTTCACTCTTCCCGAGGGACTTAGAAGAATTTTGTGATATTTTTTATTAAAATGGTGTATAAGGGTATATATATAAATATATTTTATGCACTGTATATGAGCTGGCGATTTCTAAGTCTGTGGTTCCGAGAGGGGGTAACCAGGCTCACTAATAAAGGTCAAGCCACTTGGCTGCCAGAATGCCCTGCTTCAGCACAGACCAGAAAGGCATTGTGATAAGCGTATCCCCGGTATAGTCAGGGGTTAATGGGAGTCGTCCCCGTCCCCCCAGTATACGCCCAGAACCATGGACCCGGTACTTGTGGTTCGGACTGTCTCCAACCAGTCATAATGGTGTGAGAGTGAAATTATGTCTAAGCCCAGCTTTGGTACATTAGAAGCAACTCTGAAACTTAACCTAAGCGTTTTTCGAAGGTACTTTTTGGCTAACTTCTTATAGGAAAGTCTAGGAGCTCTCAAAATGAACGTGCGCGTCTTTCACTCTTCCCGAGGGACTTAGAAGAATTTTGTGATATTTTTTATTAAAATGGTGTATAAGGGTATATATATAAATATATTTTATGCACTGTATATGAGCTGGCGATTTCTAAGTCTGTGGTTCCGAGAGGGGGTAACCAGGCTCACTAATAAAGGTCAAGCCACTTGGCTGCCAGAATGCCCTGCTTCAGCACAGACCAGAAAGGCATTGTGATAAGCGTATCCCCGGTATAGTCAGGGGTTAATGGGAGTCGTCCCCGTCCCCCCAGTATACGTCCAGAACCATGGACCCGGTACTTGTGGTTCGGACTGTCTCCAACCAGCCATAATGTTGTGAGAGTGAAATTATGTCTAAGTCCAGCTTTGGTACATTAGAAGCAACTCTGAAACTTAACCTAAGCGTTTTTCGAAGCTACTTTTTGGCTAACTTCTTATAGGAAGGTCTAGGAGCTCTGAAAATGAACGTGCGCGTCTTTCACTCTTCCCGAGGGACTTAGAAGAATTTTGTGATATTTTTTATTAAAATGGTGTATAAGGGTATATATATAAATATATTTTATGCACTGTATATGAGCTGGCGATTTCTAAGTCTGTGGTTCCGAGAGGGGGTAACCAGGCTCACTAATAAAGGTCAAGCCACTTGGCTGCCAGAATGCCCTGCTTCAGCACAGACCAGAAAGGCATTGTGATAAGCGTATCCCCGGTATAGTCAGGGGTTAATGGGAGTCGTCCCCGTCCCCCCAGTATACGCCCAGAACCATGGACCCGGTACTTGTGGTTCGGACTGTCTCCAACCAGTCATAATGTTGTGAGAGTGAAATTATGTCTAAGCCCAGCTTTGGTACATTAGAAGCAACTCTGAAACTTAACCTAAGCATTTTTCGAAGCTACTTTTTGGCTAACTTCTTATAGGAAGGTCTAGGAGCTCTCAAAATGAACGTGCGCGTCTTTCACTCTTCCCGAGGGACTTAGAAGAATTTTGTGATATTTTTTATTAAAATGGTGTATAAGGGTATATATAAAAATATATTTTATGCACTGTAAATGAGCTGGCGATTTCTAAGTCTGTGGTTCCGAGAGGGGGTAACCAGGCTCACTAATAAAGGTCAAGCCACTTGGCTGCCAGAATGCCCTGCTTCAGCACAGACCAGAAAGGCATTGTGATAAGCGTATCCCCGGTATAGTCAGGGGTTATTGGGAGTCGTCCCCGTCCCCCCAGTATACGCCCAGTACCATGGACCCGGTACTTGTGGTTCGGACTGTCTCCAACCAGCCATAATGTTGTGAGAGTGAAATTATATCTAAGTCCAGCTTTGGTACATAAGAAGCAACTCTGAAACTTAACCTAAGCGTTTTTCGAAGCTACTTTTTGGCTAACTTCTTATAGGAAGGTCTAGGAGCTCTGAAAATGAACGTGCGCGTCTTTCACTCTTCCCGAGGGACTTAGAAGAATTTTGTGATATTTTTTATTAAAATGGTGTATAAGGGTATATATATATAAATATATTATATACAGTAAATATATTTTATGCACTTTATATGAGCTGGCGATTTCTAAGTCTGTGGTTCCGAGAGGGGGTAACCAGGCTCACTAATAAAGGTCAAGCCACTTGGCTGCCAGAATGCCCTGCTTCAGCACAGACCAGAAAGGCATTGTGATAAGCGTATCCCCGGTATAGTCAGGGGTTAATGGGAGTCGTCCCCGTCCCCCCAGTATACGCTCAGAACCATGGACCCGGTACTTGTGGTTCGGACTGTCTCCAACCAGCCATAATCGTGTGAGAGTGAAATTATGTCTAAGTCCAGCTTTGGTACATTAGAAGCAACTCTGAAACTTAACCTAAGCGTTTTTCGAAGCTACTTTTTGGCTAACTTCTTATAGGAAAGTCTAGGAGCTCTCAAAAGGAACGTGCGCGTCTTTCACTCTTCCCGAGGGACTTAGAAGAATTTTGTGATATTTTTTATTAAAATGGTGTATAAGGGTATATATAAATATATTTTATGCACTGTATATGAGCTGGCGATTTCTAAGACTGTGGTTCCGAGAGGGGGTAACCAGGCTCACTAATAAAGGTCAAGCCACTTGGCTGCCAGAATGCCCTGCTTCAGCACAGACCAGAAAGGCATTGTGATAAGCGTATCCCCGGTATAGTCAGGGGTTAATGGGAGTCGTCCCCGTCCCCCCAGTATACGCCCAGAACCATGGACCCGGTACTTGTGGTTCGGACTGTCTCCAACCAGCCATAATGTTGTGAGAGTGAAATTATGTCTAAGTCCAGCTTTGGTACATTAGAAGCAACTCTGAAACTTAACCTAAGCGTTTTTCGAAGCTACTTTTTGGCTAACTTCTTATAGGAAGGTCTAGGAGCTCTGAAAATGAACGTGCGCGTCTTTCACTCTTCCCGAGGGACTTAGAAGAATTTTGTGATATTTTTTATTAAAATGGTGTATAAGGGTATATATATAAATATATTTTATGCACTGTATATGAGCTGGCGATTTCTAAGTCTGTGGTTCCGAGAGGGGGTAACCAGGCTCACTAATAAAGGTCAAGCCACTTGGCTGCCAGAATGCCCTGCTTCAGCACAGACCAGAAAGGCATTGTGATAAGCGTATCCCCGGTATAGTCAGGGGTTAATGGGAGTCGTCCCCGTCCCCCCAGTATACGCTCAGAACCATGGACCCGGTACTTGTGGTTCGGACTGTCTCCAACCAGCCATAATGGTGTGAGAGTGAAATTATGTCTAAGTCCAGCTTTGGTACATTAGAAGCAACTCTGAAACTTAACCTAAGCGTTTTTCGAAGGTACTTTTTGGCTAACTTCTTATAGGAAAGTCTAGGAGCTCTCAAAATGAACGTGCGCGTCTTTCACTCTTCCCTAGGGACTTAGAAGAATTTTGTGATATTTTTTATTAAAATGGTGTACTGTATAAGGGTATATATAAATATATTTTATGCACTGTATATGAGCTGGCGATTTCTAAGTCTGTGGTTCCGAGAGGGGGTAACAAGGCTCACTAATAAAGGTCAAGCCACTTGGTTGCCAGAATGCCCTGCTTCAGCACAGACCAGAAAGGCATTGTGATAAGCGTATCCCCGGTATAGTCAGGGGTTAATGGGAGTCGTCCCCGTCCCCCCAGTATACGTCCAGAACCATGGACCCGGTACTTGTGGTTCGGACTGTCTCCAACCAGCCATAATGTTGTGAGAGTGAAATTATGTCTAAGTCCAGCTTTGGTACATTAGAAGCAACTCTGAAACTTAACCTAAGCGTTTTTCGAAGCTACTTTTTGGCTAACTTCTTATAGGAAGGTCTAGCAGCTCTCAAAATGAACGTGCGCGTCTTTCACTCTTCCCGAGGGACTTAGAAGAATTTTGTGATATTTTTTATTAAAATGGTGTATAAGGGTATATATAAAAATATATTTTATGCACTGTAAATGAGCTGGCGATTTCTAAGTCTGTGGTTCCGAGAGGGGGTAACCAGGCTCACTAATAAAGGTCAAGCCACTTGGCTGCCAGAATGCCCTGCTTCAGCACAGACCAGAAAGGCATTGTGATAAGCGTATCCCCGGTATAGTCAGGGGTTAATGGGAGTCGTCCCCGTCCCCCCAGTATACGTCCAGAACCATGGACCCGGTACTTGTGGTTCGGACTGTCTCCAACCAGCCATAATGTTGTGAGAGTGAAATTATGTCTAAGTCCAGCTTTGGTACATTAGAAGCAACTCTGAAACTTAACCTAAGCGTTTTTCGAAGCTACTTTTTGGCTAACTTCTTATAGGAAGGTCTAGGAGCTCTGAAAATGAACGTGCGCGTCTTTCACTCTTCCCGAGGGACTTAGAAGAATTTTGTGATATTTTTTATTAAAATGGTGTATAAGGGTATATATATAAATATATTTTATGCACTGTATATGAGCTGGCGATTTCTAAGTCTGTGGTTCCGAGAGGGGGTAACCAGGCTCACTAATAAAGGTCAAGCCACTTGGCTGCCAGAATGCCCTGCTTCAGCACAGACCAGAAAGGCATTGTGATAAGCGTATCCCCGGTATAGTCAGGGGTTAATGGGAGTCGTCCCCGTCCCCCCAGTATACGCCCAGAACCATGGACCCGGTACTTGTGGTTCGGACTGTCTCCAACCAGTCATAATGTTGTGAGAGTGAAATTATGTCTAAGCCCAGCTTTGGTACATTAGAAGCAACTCTGAAACTTAACATAAGCATTTTTCGAAGCTACTTTTTGGCTAACTTCTTATAGGAAGGTCTAGGAGCTCTCAAAATGAACGTGCGCGTCTTTCACTCTTCCCGAGGGACTTAGAAGAATTTTGTGATATTTTTTATTAAAATGGTGTATAAGGGTATATATAAAAATATATTTTATGCACTGTAAATGAGCTGGCGATTTCTAAGTCTGTGGTTCCGAGAGGGGGTAACCAGGCTCACTAATAAAGGTCAAGCCACTTGGCTGCCAGAATGCCCTGCTTCAGCACAGACCAGAAAGGCATTGTGATAAGCGTATCCCCGGTATAGTCAGGGGTTAATGGGAGTCGTCCCCGTCCCCCCAGTATACGCCCAGTACCATGGACCCGGTACTTGTGGTTCGGACTGTCTCCAACCAGCCATAATGTTGTGAGAGTGAAATTATATCTAAGTCCAGCTTTGGTACATAAGAAGCAACTCTGAAACTTAACCTAAGCGTTTTTCGAAGCTACTTTTTGGCTAACTTCTTATAGGAAGGTCTAGGAGCTCTGAAAATGAAAGTGCGCGTCTTTCACTCTTCCCGAGGGACTTAGAAGAATTTTGTGATATTTTTTATTAAAATGGTGTATAAGGGTATATATATATAAATATATTATATACAGTAAATATATTTTATGCACTTTATATGAGCTGGCGATTTCTAAGTCTGTGGTTCCGAGAGGGGGTAACCAGGCTCACTAATAAAGGTCAAGCCACTTGGCTGCCAGAATGCCCTGCTTCAGCACAGACCAGAAAGGCATTGTGATAAGCGTATCCCCGGTATAGTCAGGGGTTAATGGGAGTCGTCCCCGTCCCCCCAGTATACGCTCAGAACCATGGACCCGGTACTTGTGGTTCGGACTGTCTCCAACCAGCCATAATGTTGTGAGAGTGAAATTATGTCTAAGTCCAGCTTTGGTACATTAGAAGCAACTCTGAAACTTAACCTAATCGTTTTTCGAAGCTACTTTTTGGCTAACTTCTTATAGGAAGGTCTAGGACCTCTGAAAATGAACGTGCGCGTCTTTCACTCTTCCCGAGGGACTTAGAAGAATTTTGTGATATTTTTTATTAAAATGGTGTATAAGGGTATATATAAAAATATATTTTATGCACTTTAAATGAGCTGGCGATTTCTAAGTCTGTGGTTCCGAGAGGGGGTAACCAGGCTCACTAATAAAGGTCAAGCCACTTGGCTGCCAGAATGCCCTGCTTCAGCACAGACCAGAAAGGCATTGTGATAAGCGTATCCCCGGTATAGTCAGGGGTTAATGGGAGTCGTCCCCGTCCCCCCAGTATACGCCCAGTACCATGGACCCGGTACTTGTGGTTCGGACTGTCTCCAACCAGCCATAATGTTGTGAGAGTGAAATTATGTCTAAGTCCAGCTTTGGTACATTAGAAGCAACTCTGAAACTTAACCTAAGCGTTTTTCGAAGCTACTTTTTGGCTAACTTCTTATAGGAAGGTCTAGGAGCTCTGAAAATGAACGTGCGCGTCTTTCACTCTTCCCGAGGGACTTAGAAGAATTTTGTGATATTTTTTATTAAAATGGTGTATAAGGGTATATATATAAATATATTTTATGCACTGTATATGAGCTGGCGATTTCTAAGTCTGTGGTTCCGAGAGGGGGTAACCAGGCTCACTAATAAAGGTCAAGCCACTTGGCTGCCAGAATGCCCTGCTTCAGCACAGACCAGAAAGGCATTGTGATAAGCGTATCCCCGGTATAGTCAGGGGTTAATGGGAGTCGTCCCCGTCCCCCCAGTATACGCCCAGAACCATGGACCCGGTACTTGTGGTTCGGACTGTCTCCAACCAGTCATAATGTTGTGAGAGTGAAATTATGTCTAAGCCCAGCTTTGGTACATTAGAAGCAACTCTGAAACTTAACCTAAGCATTTTTCGAAGCTACTTTTTGGCTAACTTCTTATAGGAAGGTCTAGGAGCTCTCAAAATGAACGTGCGCGTCTTTCACTCTTCCCGAGGGACTTAGAAGAATTTTGTGATATTTTTTATTAAAATGGTGTATAAGGGTATATATAAAAATATATTTTATGCACTGTAAATGAGCTGGCGATTTCTAAGTCTGTGGTTCCGAGAGGGGGTAACCAGGCTCACTAATAAAGGTCAAGCCACTTGGCTGCCAGAATGCCCTGCTTCAGCACAGACCAGAAAGGCATTGTGATAAGCGTATCCCCGGTATAGTCAGGGGTTAATGGGAGTCGTCCCCGTCCCCCCAGTATACGCCCAGAACCATGGACCCGGTACTTGTGGTTCGGACTGTCTCCAACCAGCCATAATGTTGTGAGAGTGAAATTATGTCTAAGTCCAGGTTTGGTACATTAGAAGCAACTCTGAAACTTAACCTAAGCGTTTTTCGAAGCTACTTTTTGGCTAACTTCTTATAGGAAGGTCTAGGAGCTCTGAAAATGAACGTGCGCGTCTTTCACTCTTCCCGAGGGACTTAGAAGAATTTTGTGATATTTTTTATTAAAATGGTGTATAAGGGTATATATATAAATATATTTTATGCACTGTATATGAGCTGGCGATTTCTAAGTCTGTGGTTCCGAGAGGGGGTAACCAGGCTCACTAATAAAGGTCAAGCCACTTGGCTGCCAGAATGCCCTGCTTCAGCACAGACCAGAAAGGCATTGTGATAAGCGTATCCCCGGTATAGTCAGGGGTTAATGGGAGTCGTCCCCGTCCCCCCAGTATACGCTCAGAACCATGGACCCGGTACTTGTGGTTCGGACTGTCTCCAACCAGCCATAATGGTGTGAGAGTGAAATTATGTCTAAGTCCAGCTTTGGTACATTAGAAGCAACTCTGAAACTTAACCTAAGCGTTTTTCGAAGGTACTTTTTGGCTAACTTCTTATAGGAAAGTCTAGGAGCTCTGAAAATGAACGTGCGCGTCTTTCACTCTTCCCTAGGGACTTAGAAGAATTTTGTGATATTTTTTATTAAAATGGTGTACTGTATAAGGGTATATATAAATATATTTTATGCACTGTATATGAGCTGGCGATTTCTAAGTCTGTGGTTCCGAGAGGGGGTAACAAGGCTCACTAATAAAGGTCAAGCCACTTGGTTGCCAGAATGCCCTGCTTCAGCACAGACCAGAAAGGCATTGTGATAAGCGTATCCCCGGTATAGTCAGGGGTTAATGGGAGTCGTCCCCGTCCCCCCAGTATACGTCCAGAACCATGGACCCGGTACTTGTGGTTCGGACTGTCTCCAACCAGCCATAATGTTGTGAGAGTGAAATTATGTCTAAGTCCAGCTTTGGTACATTAGAAGCAACTCTGAAACTTAACCTAAGCGTTTTTCGAAGCTACTTTTTGGCTAACTTCTTATAGGAAGGTCTAGGAGCTCTCAAAATGAACGTGCGCGTCTTTCACTCTTCCCGAGGGACTTAGAAGAATTTTGTGATATTTTTTATTAAAATGGTGTATAAGGGTATATATAAAAATATATTTTATGCACTGTAAATGAGCTGGCGATTTCTAAGTCTGTGGTTCCGAGAGGGGGTAACCAGGCTCACTAATAAAGGTCAAGCCACTTGGCTGCCAGAATGCCCTGCTTCAGCACAGACCAGAAAGGCATTGTGATAAGCGTATCCCCGGTATAGTCAGGGGTTAATGGGAGTCGTCCCCGTCCCCCCAGTATACGCCCAGTACCATGGACCCGGTACTTGTGGTTCGGACTGTCTCCAACCAGCCATAATGTTGTGAGAGTGAAATTATATCTAAGTCCAGCTTTGGTACATTAGAAGCAACTCTGAAACTTAACCTAAGCGTTTTTCGAAGCAACTTTTTGGCTAACTTCTTATAGGAAGGTCTAGGAGCTCTGAAAATGAACGTGCGCGTCTTTCACTCTTCCCGAGGGACTTAGAAGAATTTTGTGATATTTTTTATTAAAATGGTGTATAAGGGTATATCTATAAATATATTTTATGCACTGTATATGAGCTGGCGATTTCTAAGTCTGTGGTTCCGAGAGGGGGTAACCAGGCTCACTAATAAAGGTCAAGCCACTTGGCTGCCAGAATGCCCTGCTTCAGCACAGACCAGAAAGGCATTGTGATAAGCGTATCCCCGGTATAGTCAGGGGTTAATGGGAGTCGTCCCCGTCCCCCCAGTATACGCTCAGAACCATGGACCCGGTACTTGTGGTTCGGACTGTCTCCAACCAGCCATAATGGTGTGAGAGTGAAATTATGTCTAAGTCCAGCTTTGGTACATTAGAAGCAACTCTGAAACTTAACCTAAGCGTTTTTCGAAGGTACTTTTTGGCTAACTTCTTATAGGAAAGTCTAGGAGCTCTCAAAATGAACGTGCGCGTCTTTCACTCTTCCCTAGGGACTTAGAAGAATTTTGTGATATTTTTTATTAAAATGGTGTACTGTATAAGGGTATATATAAATATATTTTATGCACTGTATATGAGCTGGCGATTTCTAAGTCTGTGGTTCCGAGAGGGGGTAACAAGGCTCACTAATAAAGGTCAAGCCACTTGGTTGCCAGAATGCCCTGCTTCAGCACAGACCAGAAAGGCATTGTGATAAGCGTATCCCCGGTATAGTCAGGGGTTAATGGGAGTCGTCCCCGTCCCCCCAGTATACGTCCAGAACCATGGACCCGGTACTTGTGGTTCGGACTGTCTCCAACCAGCCATAATGTTGTGAGAGTGAAATTATGTCTAAGTCCAGCTTTGGTACATTAGAAGCAACTCTGAAACTTAACCTAAGCGTTTTTCGAAGCTACTTTTTGGCTAACTTCTTATAGGAAGGTCTAGGAGCTCTCAAAATGAACGTGCGCGTCTTTCACTCTTCCCGAGGGACTTAGAAGAATTTTGTGATATTTTTTATTAAAATGGTGTATAAGGGTATATATAAAAATATATTTTATGCACTGTAAATGAGCTGGCGATTTCTAAGTCTGTGGTTCCGAGAGGGGGTAACCAGGCTCACTAATAAAGGTCAAGCCACTTGGCTGCCAGAATGCCCTGCTTCAGCACAGACCAGAAAGGCATTGTGATAAGCGTATCCCCGGTATAGTCAGGGGTTAATGGGAGTCGTCCCCGTCCCCCCAGTATACGCCCAGTACCATGGACCCGGTACTTGTGGTTCGGACTGTCTCCAACCAGCCATAATGTTGTGAGAGTGAAATTATGTCTAAGTCCAGCTTTGGTACATTAGAAGCAACTCTGAAACTTAACCTAAGCGTTTTTCGAAGCTACTTTTTGGCTAACTTCTTATAGGAAGGTCTAGGAGCTCTCAAAATGAACGTGCGCGTCTTTCACTCTTCCCGAGGGACTTAGAAGAATTTTGTGATATTTTTTATTAAAATGGTGTATAAGGGTATATATAAAAATATATTTTATGCACTGTAAATGAGCTGGCGATTTCTAAGTCTGTGGTTCCGAGAGGGGGTAACCAGGCTCACTAATAAAGGTCAAGCCACTTGGCTGCCAGAATGCCCTGCTTCAGCACAGACCAGAAAGGCATTGTGATAAGCGTATCCCCGGTATAGTCAGGGGTTAATGGGAGTCGTCCCCGTCCCCCCAGTATACGCCCAGTACCATGGACCCGGTACTTGTGGTTCGGACTGTCTCCAACCAGCCATAATGTTGTGAGAGTGAAATTATATCTAAGTCCAGCTTTGGTACATAAGAAGCAACTCTGAAACTTAACCTAAGCGTTTTTCGAAGCTACTTTTTGGCTAACTTCTTATAGGAAGGTCTAGGAGCTCTGAAAATGAACGTGCGCGTCTTTCACTCTTCCCGAGGGACTTAGAAGAATTTTGTGATATTTTTTATTAAAATGGTGTATAAGGGTATATATATATAAATATATTATATACAGTAAATATATTTTATGCACTTTATATGAGCTGGCGATTTCTAAGTCTGTGGTTCCGAGAGGGGGTAACCAGGCTCACTAATAAAGGTCAAGCCACTTGGCTGCCAGAATGCCCTGCTTCAGCACAGACCAGAAAGGCATTGTGATAAGCGTATCCCCGGTATAGTCAGGGGTTAATGGGAGTCGTCCCCGTCCCCCCAGTATACGCTCAGAACCATGGACCCGGTACTTGTGGTTCGGACTGTCTCCAACCAGCCATAATCGTGTGAGAGTGAAATTATGTCTAAGTCCAGCTTTGGTACATTAGAAGCAACTCTGAAACTTAACCTAAGCGTTTTTCGAAGCTACTTTTTGGCTAACTTCTTATAGGAAAGTCTAGGAGCTCTCAAAAGGAACGTGCGCGTCTTTCACTCTTCCCGAGGGACTTAGAAGAATTTTGTGATATTTTTTATTAAAATGGTGTATAAGGGTATATATATAAATATATTTTATGCACTGTATATGAGCTGGCGATTTCTAAGACTGTGGTTCCGAGAGGGGGTAACCAGGCTCACTAATAAAGGTCAAGCCACTTGGCTGCCAGAATGCCCTGCTTCAGCACAGACCAGAAAGGCATTGTGATAAGCGTATCCCCGGTATAGTCAGGGGTTAATGGGAGTCGTCCCCGTCCCCCCAGTATACGCCCAGAACCATGGACCCGGTACTTGTGGTTCGGACTGTCTCCAACCAGCCATAATGTTGTGAGAGTGAAATTATGTCTAAGTCCAGCTTTGGTACATTAGAAGCAACTCTGAAACTTAACCTAAGCGTTTTTCGAAGCTACTTTTTGGCTAACTTCTTATAGGAAGGTCTAGGAGCTCTGAAAATGAACGTGCGCGTCTTTCACTCTTCCCGAGGGACTTAGAAGAATTTTGTGATATTTTTTATTAAAATGGTGTATAAGGGTATATATATAAATATATTTTATGCACTGTATATGAGCTGGCGATTTCTAAGTCTGTGGTTCCGAGAGGGGGTAACCAGGCTCACTAATAAAGGTCAAGCCACTTGGCTGCCAGAATGCCCTGCTTCAGCACAGACCAGAAAGGCATTGTGATAAGCGTATCCCCGGTATAGTCAGGGGTTAATGGGAGTCGTCCCCGTCCCCCCAGTATACGCTCAGAACCATGGACCCGGTACTTGTGGTTCGGACTGTCTCCAACCAGCCATAATGGTGTGAGAGTGAAATTATGTCTAAGTCCAGCTTTGGTACATTAGAAGCAACTCTGAAACTTAACCTAAGCGTTTTTCGAAGGTACTTTTTGGCTAACTTCTTATAGGAAAGTCTAGGAGCTCTCAAAATGAACGTGCGCGTCTTTCACTCTTCCCTAGGGACTTAGAAGAATTTTGTGATATTTTTTATTAAAATGGTGTACTGTATAAGGGTATATATAAATATATTTTATGCACTGTATATGAGCTGGCGATTTCTAAGTCTGTGGTTCCGAGAGGGGGTAACAAGGCTCACTAATAAAGGTCAAGCCACTTGGTTGCCAGAATGCCCTGCTTCAGCACAGACCAGAAAGGCATTGTGATAAGCGTATCCCCGGTATAGTCAGGGGTTAATGGGAGTCGTCCCCGTCCCCCCAGTATACGTCCAGAACCATGGACCCGGTACTTGTGGTTCGGACTGTCTCCAACCAGCCATAATGTTGTGAGAGTGAAATTATGTCTAAGTCCAGCTTTGGTACATTAGAAGCAACTCTGAAACTTAACCTAAGCGTTTTTCGAAGCTACTTTTTGGCTAACTTCTTATAGGAAGGTCTAGGAGCTCTCAAAATGAACGTGCGCGTCTTTCACTCTTCCCGAGGGACTTAGAAGAATTTTGTGATATTTTTTATTAAAATGGTGTATAAGGGTATATATAAAAATATATTTTATGCACTGTAAATGAGCTGGCGATTTCTAAGTCTGTGGTTCCGAGAGGGGGTAACCAGGCTCACTAATAAAGGTCAAGCCACTTGGCTGCCAGAATGCCCTGCTTCAGCACAGACCAGAAAGGCATTGTGATAAGCGTATCCCCGGTATAGTCAGGGGTTAATGGGAGTCGTCCCCGTCCCCCCAGTATACGCCCAGTACCATGGACCCGGTACTTGTGGTTCGGACTGTCTCCAACCAGCCATAATGTTGTGAGAGTGAAATTATATCTAAGTCCAGCTTTGGTACATTAGAAGCAACTCTGAAACTTAACCTAAGCGTTTTTCGAAGCTACTTTTTGGCTAACTTCTTATAGGAAGGTCTAGGAGCTCTGAAAATGAACGTGCGCGTCTTTCACTCTTCCCGAGGGACTTAGAAGAATTTTGTGATATTTTTTATTAAAATGGTGTATAAGGGTATATATATAAATATATTTTATGCACTGTATATGAGCTGGCGATTTCTAAGTCTGTGGTTCCGAGAGGGGGTAACCAGGCTCACTAATAAAGGTCAAGCCACTTGGCTGCCAGAATGCCCTGCTTCAGCACAGACCAGAAAGGCATTGTGATAAGCGTATCCCCGGTATAGTCAGGGGTTAATGGGAGTCGTCCCCGTCCCCCCAGTATACGCTCAGAACCATGGACCCGGTACTTGTGGTTCGGACTGTCTCCAACCAGCCATAATGGTGTGAGAGTGAAATTATGTCTAAGTCCAGCTTTGGTACATTAGAAGCAACTCTGAAACTTAACCTAAGCGTTTTTCGAAGGTACTTTTTGGCTAACTTCTTATAGGAAAGTCTAGGAGCTCTCAAAATGAACGTGCGCGTCTTTCACTCTTCCCTAGGGACTTAGAAGAATTTTGTGATATTTTTTATTAAAATGGTGTACTGTATAAGGGTATATATAAATATATTTTATGCACTGTATATGAGCTGGCGATTTCTAAGTCTGTGGTTCCGAGAGGGGGTAACAAGGCTCACTAATAAAGGTCAAGCCACTTGGTTGCCAGAATGCCCTGCTTCAGCACAGACCAGAAAGGCATTGTGATAAGCGTATCCCCGGTATAGTCAGGGGTTAATGGGAGTCGTCCCCGTCCCCCCAGTATACGTCCAGAACCATGGACCCGGTACTTGTGGTTCGGACTGTCTCCAACCAGCCATAATGTTGTGAGAGTGAAATTATGTCTAAGTCCAGCTTTGGTACATTAGAAGCAACTCTGAAACTTAACCTAAGCGTTTTTCGAAGCTACTTTTTGGCTAACTTCTTATAGGAAGGTCTAGGAGCTCTCAAAATGAACGTGCGCGTCTTTCACTCTTCCCGAGGGACTTAGAAGAATTTTGTGATATTTTTTATTAAAATGGTGTATAAGGGTATATATAAAAATATATTTTATGCACTGTAAATGAGCTGGCGATTTCTAAGTCTGTGGTTCCGAGAGGGGGTAACCAGGCTCACTAATAAAGGTCAAGCCACTTGGCTGCCAGAATGCCCTGCTTCAGCACAGACCAGAAAGGCATTGTGATAAGCGTATCCCCGGTATAGTCAGGGGTTAATGGGAGTCGTCCCCGTCCCCCCAGTATACGCCCAGTACCATGGACCCGGTACTTGTGGTTCGGACTGTCTCCAACCAGCCATAATGTTGTGAGAGTGAAATTATATCTAAGTCCAGCTTTGGTACATTAGAAGCAACTCTGAAACTTAACCTAAGCGTTTTTCGAAGCTACTTTTTGGCTAACTTCTTATAGGAAGGTCTAGGAGCTCTGAAAATGAACGTGCGCGTCTTTCACTCTTCCCGAGGGACTTAGAAGAATTTTGTGATATTTTTTATTAAAATGGTGTATAAGGGTATATATATATAAATATATTATATACAGTAAATATATTTTATGCACTTTATATGAGCTGGCGATTTCTAAGTCTGTGGTTCCGAGAGGGGGTAACCAGGCTCACTAATAAAGGTCAAGCCACTTGGCTGCCAGAATGCCCTGCTTCAGCACAGACCAGAAAGGCATTGTGATAAGCGTATCCCCGGTATAGTCAGGGGTTAATGGGAGTCGTCCCCGTCCCCCCAGTATATGCTCAGAACCATGGACCCGGTACTTGTGGTTCGGACTGTCTCCAACCAGCCATAATCGTGTGAGAGTGAAATTATGTCTAAGTCCAGCTTTGGTACATTAGAAGCAACTCTGAAACTTAACCTAAGCGTTTTTCGAAGCTACTTTTTGGCTAACTTCTTATAGGAAAGTCTAGGAGCTCTCAAAATGAACGTGCGCGTCTTTCACTCTTCCCGAGGGACTTAGAAGAATTTTGTGATATTTTTTATTAAAATGGTGTATAAGGGTATATATATAAATATATTTTATGCACTGTATATGAGCTGGCGATTTCTAAGACTGTGGTTCCGAGAGGGGGTAACCAGGCTCACTAATAAAGGTCAAGCCACTTGGCTGCCAGAATGCCCTGCTTCAGCACAGACCAGAAAGGCATTGTGATAAGCGTATCCCCGGTATAGTCAGGGGTTAATGGGAGTCCCCCCCGTCCCCCCCAGTATACGCCCAGAACCATGGACCCGGTACTTGTGGTTCGGACTGTCTCCAACCAGCCATAATGTTGTGAGAGTGAAATTATGTCTAAGTCCAGCTTTGGTACATTAGAAGCAACTCTGAAACTTAACCTAAGCGTTTTTCGAAGCTACTTTTTGGCTAACTTCTTATAGGAAGGACTAGGAGCTCTGAAAATGAACGTGCGCGTCTTTCACTCTTCCCGAGGGACTTAGAAGAATTTTGTGATATTTTTTATTAAAATGGTGTACTGTATAAGGGTATATATAAATATATTTTATGCACTGTATATGAGCTGGCGATTTCTAAGTCTGTGGTTCCGAGAGGGGGTAACCAGGCTCACTAATAAAGGTCAAGCCACTTGGCTGCCAGAATGCCCTGCTTCAGCACAGACCAGAAAGGCATTGTGATAAGCGTATCCCCGGTATAGTCAGGGGTTAATGGGAGTCGTCCCCGTCCCCCCAGTATACGCCCAGAACCATGGACCCGGTACTTGTGGTTCGGACTGTCTCCAACCAGCCATAATGTTGTGAGAGTGAAATTATGTCTAAGTCCAGCTTTGGTACATTAGAAGCAACTCTGAAACTTAACCTAAGCGTTTTTCGAAGCTACTTTTTGGCTACTGTAACTTCTTATAGGAAGGTCTAGAAGCTCTGAAAATGAACGTGCGCATCTTTCACTCTTTCCGAGGTACACTTAGAAGATTTTTGTGATATTTTTTATTAAAATGGTGTATAAGGGTATATATATTAATATATTTTATGCACTGTACTGTATATGAGCTGGCGATTTCTAAGTCTGTGGTTCCGAGAGGGGGTAACCAGGCTCACTAATAAAGGTCAAGCCACTTGGCTGCCAGAATGCCCTGCTTCAGCACAGACCAGAAAGGCATTGTGATAAGCGTATCCCCGGTATAGTCAGGGGTTAATGGGAGTCGTCCCCGTCCCCCCAGTATACGCCCAGTACCATGGACCCGGTACTTGTGGTTCGGACTGTCTCCAACCAGCCATAATGTTGTGAGAGTGAAATTATATCTAAGTCCAGCTTTGGTACATTAGAAGCAACTCTGAAACTTAACCTAAGCGTTTTTCGAAGCTACTTTTTGGCTAACTTCTTATAGGAAGGTCTAGGAGCTCTGAAAATGAACGTGCGCGTCTTTCACTCTTCCCGAGGGACTTAGAAGAATTTTGTGATATTTTTTATTAAAATGGTGTATAAGGGTATATATATAAATATATTTTATGCACTGTATATGAGCTGGCGATTTCTAAGACTGTGGTTCCGAGAGGGGGTAACCAGGCTCACTAATAAAGGTCAAGCCACTTGGCTGCCAGAATGCCCTGCTTCAGCACAGACCAGAAAGGCATTGTGATAAGCGTATCCCCGGTATAGTCAGGGGTTAATGGGAGTCCCCCCCGTCCCCCCCAGTATACGCCCAGAACCATGGACCCGGTAATTGTGGTTCGGACTGTCTCCAACCAGCCATAATGTTGTGAGAGTGAAATTATGTCTAAGTCCAGCTTTGGTACATTAGAAGCAACTCTGAAACTTAACCTAAGCGTTTTTCGAAGCTACTTTTTGGCTAACTTCTTATAGGAAGGACTAGGAGCTCTGAAAATGAACGTGCGCGTCTTTCACTCTTCCCGAGGAACTTAGAAGAATTTTGTGATATTTTTTATTAAAATGGTGTACTGTATAAGGGTATATACTGTATAAATATATTTTATGCACTGTATATGAGCTGGCGATTTCTAAGTCTGTGGTTCCGAGAGGGGGTAACCAGGCTCACTAATAAAGGTCAAGCCACTTGGCTGCCAGAATGCCCTGCTTCAGCACAGACCAGAAAGGCATTGTGATAAGCGTATCCCCGGTATAGTCAGGGGTTAATGGGAGTCGTCCCCGTCCCCCCAGTATACGCCCAGAACCATGGACCCGGTACTTGTGGTTCGGACTGTCTCCAACCAGCCATAATGTTGTGAGAGTGAAATTATGTCTAAGTCCAGCTTTGGTACATTAGAAGCAACTCTGAAACTTAACCTAAGCGTTTTTCGAAGCTACTTTTTGGCTACTGTAACTTCTTATAGGAAGGTCTAGAAGCTCTGAAAATGAACGTGCGCATCTTTCACTCTTTCCGAGGTACACTTAGAAGATTTTTGTGATATTTTTTATTAAAATGGTGTATAAGGGTATATATATTAATATATTTTATGCACTGTACTGTATATGAGCTGGCGATTTCTAAGTCTGTGGTTCCGAGAGGGGGTAACCAGGCTCACTAATAAAGGTCAAGCCACTTGGCTGCCAGAATGCCCTGCTTCAGCACAGACCAGAAAGGCATTGTGATAAGCGTATCCCCGGTATAGTCAGGGGTTAATGGGAGTCGTCCCCGTCCCCCCAGTATACGCTCAGAACCATGGACCCGGTACTTGTGGTTCGGACTGTCTCCAACCAGCCATAATCGTGTGAGAGTGAAATTATGTCTAAGTCCAGCTTTGGTACATTAGAAGCAACTCTGAAACTTAACCTAAGCGTTTTTCGAAGCTACTTTTTGGCTAACTTCTTATAGGAAGGTCTAGGAGCTCTCAAAATGAACGTGCGCGTCTTTCACTCTTCCCGGGGGACTTAGAAGAATTTTGTGATATTTTTTATTAAAATGGTGTATAAGGGTATATATAAAAATATATTTTATGCACTGTAAATGAGCTGGCGATTTCTAAGTCTGTGGTTCCGAGAGGGGGTAACCAGGCTCACTAATAAAGGTCAAGCCACTTGGCTGCCAGAATGCACTGCTTCAGCACAGACCAGAAAGGCATTGTGATAAGCGTATCCCCGGTATAGTCAGGGGTTAATGGGAGTCGTCCCCGTCCCCCCAGTATACGCCCAGTACCATGGACCCGGTACTTGTGGTTCGGACTGTCTCCAACCAGCCATAATGTTGTGAGAGTGAAATTATATCTAAGTCCAGCTTTGGTACATTAGAAGCAACTCTGAAACTTAACCTAAGCGTTTTTCGAAGCTACTTTTTGGCTAACTTCTTATAGGAAGGTCTAGGAGCTCTGAAAATGAACGTGCGCGTCTTTCACTCTTCCCGAGGGACTTAGAAGAATTTTGTGATATTTTTTATTAAAATGGTGTATAAGGGTATATATATATAAATATATTATATACAGTAAATATATTTTATGCACTTTATATGAGCTGGCGATTTCTAAGTCTGTGGTTCCGAGAGGGGGTAACCAGGCTCACTAATAAAGGTCAAGCCACTTGGCTGCCAGAATGCCCTGCTTCAGCACAGACCAGAAAGGCATTGTGATAAGCGTATCCCCGGTATAGTCAGGGGTTAATGGGAGTCGTCCCCGTCCCCCCAGTATACGCTCAGAACCATGGACCCGGTACTTGTGGTTCGGACTGTCTCCAACCAGCCATAATCGTGTGAGAGTGAAATTATGTCTAAGTCCAGCTTTGGTACATTAGAAGCAACTCTGAAACTTAACCTAAGCGTTTTTCGAAGCTACTTTTTGGCTAACTTCTTATAGGAAAGTCTAGGAGCTCTCAAAATGAACGTGCGCGTCTTTCACTCTTCCCGAGGGACTTAGAAGAATTTTGTGATATTTTTTATTAAAATGGTGTATAAGGGTATATATATAAATATATTTTATGCACTGTATATGAGCTGGCGATTTCTAAGACTGTGGTTCCGAGAGGGGGTAACCAGGCTCACTAATAAAGGTCAAGCCACTTGGCTGCCAGAATGCCCTGCTTCAGCACAGACCAGAAAGGCATTGTGATAAGCGTATCCCCGGTATAGTCAGGGGTTAATGGGAGTCCCCCCCGTCCCCCCCAGTATACGCCCAGAACCATGGACCCGGTAATTGTGGTTCGGACTGTCTCCAACCAGCCATAATGTTGTGAGAGTGAAATTATGTCTAAGTCCAGCTTTGGTACATTAGAAGCAACTCTGAAACTTAGCCTAAGCGTTTTTCGAAGCTACTTTTTGGCTAACTTCTTATAGGAAGGTCTAGGAGCTCTGAAAATGAACGTGCGCGTCTTTCACTCTTCCCGAGGGACTTAGAAGAATTTTGTGATATTTTTTATTAAAATGGTGTACTGTATAAGGGTATATATAAATATATTTTATGCACTGTATATGAGCTGGCGATTTCTAAGTCTGTGGTTCCGAGAGGGGGTAACCAGGCTCACTAATAAAGGTCAAGCCACTTGGCTGCCAGAATGCCCTGCTTCAGCACAGACCAGAAAGGCATTGTGATAAGCGTATCCCCGGTATAGTCAGGGGTTAATGGGAGTCGTCCCCGTCCCCCCAGTATACGCTCAGAACCATGGACCCGGTACTTGTGGTTCGGACTGTCTCCAACCAGCCATAATGGTGTGAGAGTGAAATTATGTCTAAGTCCAGCTTTGGTAAATTAGAAGCAACTCTGAAACTTAACCTAAGCGTTTTTCGAAGGTACTTTTTGGCTAACTTCTTATAGGAAAGTCTAGGAGCTCTCAAAATGAACGTGCGCGTCTTTCACTCTTCCCGAGGGACTTAGAAGAATTTTGTGATATTTTTTATTAAAATGGTGTACTGTATAAGGGTATATATAAATATATTTTATGCACTGTATATGAGCTGGCGATTTCTAAGTCTGTGGTTCCGAGAGGGGGTAACAAGGCTCACTAATAAAGGTCAAGCCACTTGGTTGCCAGAATGCCCTGCTTCAGCACAGACCAGAAAGGCATTGTGATAAGCATATTCCCGGTATAGTCAGGGGTTAATGGGAGTCGTCCCCGTCCCCCCAGTATACGTCCAGAACCATGGACCCGGTACTTGTGGTTCGGACTGTCTCCAACCAGCCATAATGTTGTGAGAGTGAAATTATGTCTAAGTCCAGCTTTGGTACATTAGAAGCAACTCTGAAACTTAACCTAAGCGTTTTTCGAAGCTACTTTTTGGCTAACTTCTTATGGGAAGGTCTAGGAGCTCTGAAAATGAACGTGCGCGTCTTTCACTCTTCCCGAGGGACTTAGAAGAATTTTGTGATATTTTTTATTAAAATGGTGTACTGTATAAGGGTATATATAAATATATTTTATGCACTGTATATGAGCTGGCGATTTCTAAGTCTGTGGTTCCGAGAGGGGGTAACAAGGCTCACTAATAAAGGTCAAGCCACTTGGTTGCCAGAATGCCCTGCTTCAGCACAGACCAGAAAGGCATTGTGATAAGCATATCCCCGGTATAGTCAGGGGTTAATGGGAGTCGTCCCCGTCCCCCCAGTATACGTCCAGAACCATGGACCCGGTACTTGTGGTTCGGACTGTCTCCAACCAGCCATAATGTTGTGAGAGTGAAATTATGTCTAAGTCCAGCTTTGGTACATTAGAAGCAACTCTGAAACTTAACCTAAGCGTTTTTCGAAGCTACTTTTTGGCTAACTTCTTATGGGAAGGTCTAGGAGCTCTGAAAATGAACGTGCGCGTCTTTCACTCTTCCCGAGGGACTTAGAAGAATTTTGTGATATTTTTTATTAAAATGGTGTATAAGGGTATATATATAAATATATTTTATGCACTGTATATGAGCTGGCGATTTCTAAGTCTGTGGTTCCGAGAGGGGGTAACCAGGCTCACTAATAAAGGTCAAGCCACTTGGCTGCCAGAATGCCCTGCTTCAGCACAGACCAGAAAGGCATTGTGATAAGCGTATCCCCGGTATAGTCAGGGGTTAATGGGAGTCGTCCCCGTCCCCCCAGTATACGCCCAGAACCATGGACCCGGTACTTGTGGTTCGGACTGTCTCCAACCAGTCATAATGTTGTGAGAGTGAAATTATGTCTAAGTCCAGCTTTGGTACATTAGAAGCAACTCTGAAACTTAACCTAAGCGTTTTTCGAAGCTACTTTTTGGCTAACTTCTTATAGGAAGGTCTAGGAGCTCTGAAAATGAACGTGCGCGTCTTTCACTCTTCCCGAGGGACTTAGAAGAATTTTGTGATATTTTTTATTAAAATGGTGTATAAGGGTATATATATAAATATATTTTATGCACTGTATATGAGCTGGCGATTTCTAAGTCTGTGGTTCCGAGAGGGGGTAACCAGGCTCACTAATAAAGGTCAAGCCACTTGGCTGCCAGAATGCCCTGCTTCAGCACAGACCAGAAAGGCATTGTAATAAGCGTATCCCCGGTATAGTCAGGGGTTAATGGGAGTCGTCCCCGTCCCCTCAGTATACGCCCAGAACCATGGACCCGGTACTTGTGGTTCGGACTGTCTCCAACCAGTCATAATGTTGTGAGAGTGAAATTATGTCTAAGCCCAGCTTTGGTACATTAGAAGCAACTCTGAAACTTAACCTAAGCATTTTTCGAAGCTACTTTTTGGCTAACTTCTTATAGGAAGGTCTAGGAGCTCTCAAAATGAACGTGCGCGTCTTTCACTCTTCCCGAGGGACTTAGAAGAATTTTGTGATATTTTTTATTAAAATGGTGTATAAGGGTATATATAAAAATATATTTTATGCACTGTAAATGAGCTGGCGATTTCTAAGTCTGTGGTTCCGAGAGGGGGTAACCAGGCTCACTAATAAAGGTCAAGCCACTTGGCTGCCAGAATGCCCTGCTTCAGCACAGACCAGAAAGGCATTGTGATAAGCGTATCCCCGGTATAGTCAGGGGTTAATGGGAGTCGTCCCCGTCCCCCCAGTATACGCCCAGTACCATGGACCCGGTACTTGTGGTTCGGACTGTCTCCAACCAGCCATAATGTTGTGAGAGTGAAATTATATCTAAGTCCAGCTTTGGTACATAAGAAGCAACTCTGAAACTTAACCTAAGCGTTTTTCGAAGCTACTTTTTGGCTAACTTCTTATAGGAAGGTCTAGGAGCTCTGAAAATGAACGTGCGCGTCTTTCACTCTTCCCGAGGGACTTAGAAGAATTTTGTGATATTTTTTATTAAAATGGTGTATAAGGGTATATATATATAAATATATTATATACAGTAAATATATTTTATGCACTTTATATGAGCTGGCGATTTCTAAGTCTGTGGTTCCGAGAGGGGGTAACCAGGCTCACTAATAAAGGTCAAGCCACTTGGCTGCCAGAATGCCCTGCTTCAGCACAGACCAGAAAGGCATTGTGATAAGCGTATCCCCGGTATAGTCAGGGGTTAATGGGAGTCGTCCCCGTCCCCCCAGTATACGCTCAGAACCATGGACCCGGTACTTGTGGTTCGGACTGTCTCCAACCAGCCATAATCGTGTGAGAGTGAAATTATGTCTAAGTCCAGCTTTGGTACATTAGAAGCAACTCTGAAACTTAACCTAAGCGTTTTTCGAAGCTACTTTTTGGCTAACTTCTTATAGGAAAGTCTAGGAGCTCTCAAAAGGAACGTGCGCGTCTTTCACTCTTCCCGAGGGACTTAGAAGAATTTTGTGATATTTTTTATTAAAATGGTGTATAAGGGTATATATAAATATATTTTATGCACTGTATATGAGCTGGCGATTTCTAAGACTGTGGTTCCGAGAGGGGGTAACCAGGCTCACTAATAAAGGTCAAGCCACTTGGCTGCCAGAATGCCCTGCTTCAGCACAGACCAGAAAGGCATTGTGATAAGCGTATCCCCGGTATAGTCAGGGGTTAATGGGAGTCGTCCCCGTCCCCCCAGTATACGCCCAGAACCATGGACCCGGTACTTGTGGTTCGGACTGTCTCCAACCAGCCATAATGTTGTGAGAGTGAAATTATGTCTAAGTCCAGCTTTGGTACATTAGAAGCAACTCTGAAACTTAACCTAAGCGTTTTTCGAAGCTACTTTTTGGCTAACTTCTTATAGGAAGGTCTAGGAGCTCTGAAAATGAACGTGCGCGTCTTTCACTCTTCCCGAGGGACTTAGAAGAATTTTGTGATATTTTTTATTAAAATGGTGTATAAGGGTATATATATAAATATATTTTATGCACTGTATATGAGCTGGCGATTTCTAAGTCTGTGGTTCCGAGAGGGGGTAACCAGGCTCACTAATAAAGGTCAAGCCACTTGGCTGCCAGAATGCCCTGCTTCAGCACAGACCAGAAAGGCATTGTGATAAGCGTATCCCCGGTATAGTCAGGGGTTAATGGGAGTCGTCCCCGTCCCCCCAGTATACGCTCAGAACCATGGACCCGGTACTTGTGGTTCGGACTGTCTCCAACCAGCCATAATGGTGTGAGAGTGAAATTATGTCTAAGTCCAGCTTTGGTACATTAGAAGCAACTCTGAAACTTAACCTAAGCGTTTTTCGAAGGTACTTTTTGGCTAACTTCTTATAGGAAAGTCTAGGAGCTCTCAAAATGAACGTGCGCGTCTTTCACTCTTCCCTAGGGACTTAGAAGAATTTTGTGATATTTTTTATTAAAATGGTGTACTGTATAAGGGTATATATAAATATATTTTATGCACTGTATATGAGCTGGCGATTTCTAAGTCTGTGGTTCCGAGAGGGGGTAACAAGGCTCACTAATAAAGGTCAAGCCACTTGGTTGCCAGAATGCCCTGCTTCAGCACAGACCAGAAAGGCATTGTGATAAGCGTATCCCCGGTATAGTCAGGGGTTAATGGGAGTCGTCCCCGTCCCCCCAGTATACGTCCAGAACCATGGACCCGGTACTTGTGGTTCGGACTGTCTCCAACCAGCCATAATGTTGTGAGAGTGAAATTATGTCTAAGTCCAGCTTTGGTACATTAGAAGCAACTCTGAAACTTAACCTAAGCGTTTTTCGAAGCTACTTTTTGGCTAACTTCTTATAGGAAGGTCTAGGAGCTCTGAAAATGAACGTGCGCGTCTTTCACTCTTCCCGAGGGACTTAGAAGAATTTTGTGATATTTTTTATTAAAATGGTGTACTGTATAAGGGTATATATAAATATATTTTATGCACTGTATATGAGCTGGCGATTTCTAAGTCTGTGGTTCCGAGAGGGGGTAACCAGGCTCACTAATAAAGGTCAAGCCACTTGGTTGCCAGAATGCCCTGCTTCAGCACAGACCAGAAAGGCATTGTGATAAGCGTATCCCCGGTATAGTCAGGGGTTAATGGGAGTCGTCCCTGTCCCCCCAGTATACGCCCAGAACCATGGACCCGGTACTTGTGGTTCGGACTGTCTCCAACCAGCCATAATGTTGTGAGAGTGAAATTATGTCTAAGTCCAGCTTTGGTACATTAGAAGCAACTCTGAAACTTAACCTAAGCGTTTTTCGAAGCTACTTTTTGGCTAACTTCTTATAGGAAGGTCTAGGAGCTCTGAAAATGAACGTGCGCGTCTTTCACTCTTCCCGAGGGACTTAGAAGAATTTTGTGATATTTTTTATTAAAATGGTGTATAAGGGTATATATATAAATATATTTTATGCACTGTATATGAGCTGGCGATTTCTAAGTCTGTGGTTCCGAGAGGGGGTAACCAGGCTCACTAATAAAGGTCAAGCCACTTGGCTGCCAGAATGCCCTGCTTCAGCACAGACCAGAAAGGCATTGTGATAAGCGTATCCCCGGTATAGTCAGGGGTTAATGGGAGTCGTCCCCGTCCCCCCAGTATACGCCCAGAACCATGGACCCGGTACTTGTGGTTCGGACTGTCTCCAACCAGTCATAATGTTGTGAGAGTGAAATTATGTCTAAGCCCAGCTTTGGTACATTAGAAGCAACTCTGAAACTTAACCTAAGCATTTTTCGAAGCTACTTTTTGGCTAACTTCTTATAGGAAGGTCTAGGAGCTCTGAAAATGAACGTGCGCGTCTTTCACTCTTCCCGAGGGACTTAGAAGAATTTTGTGATATTTTTTATTAAAATGGTGTATAAGGGTATATATATAAATATATTTTATGCACTGTATATGAGCTGGCGATTTCTAAGTCTGTGGTTCCGAGAGGGGGTAACCAGGCTCACTAATAAAGGTCAAGCCACTTGGCTGCCAGAATGCCCTGCTTCAGCACAGACCAGAAAGGCATTGTGATAAGCGTATCCCCGGTATAGTCAGGGGTTAATGGGAGTCGTCCCCGTCCCCCCAGTATACGCCCAGAACCATGGACCCGGTACTTGTGGTTCGGACTGTCTCCAACCAGCCATAATGTTGTGAGAGTGAAATTATGTCTAAGTCCAGCTTTGGTACATTAGAAGCAACTCTGAAACTTAACCTAAGCGTTTTTCGAAGCTACTTTTTGGCTAACTTCTTATAGGAAGGTCTAGGAGCTCTGAAAATGAACGTGCGCGTCTTTCACTCTTCCCGAGGGACTTAGAAGAATTTTGTGATATTTTTTATTAAAATGGTGTATAAGGGTATATATATAAATATATTTTATGCACTGTATATGAGCTGGCGATTTCTAAGTCTGTGGTTCCGAGAGGGGGTAACCAGGCTCACTAATAAAGGTCAAGCCACTTGGCTGCCAGAATGCCCTGCTTCAGCACAGACCAGAAAGGCATTGTGATAAGCGTATCCCCGGTATAGTCAGGGGTTAATGGGAGTCGTCCCCGTCCCCCCAGTATACGCTCAGAACCATGGACCCGGTACTTGTGGTTCGGACTGTCTCCAACCAGCCATAATGGTGTGAGAGTGAAATTATGTCTAAGTCCAGCTTTGGTACATTAGAAGCAACTCTGAAACTTAACCTAAGCGTTTTTCGAAGGTACTTTTTGGCTAACTTCTTATAGGAAAGTCTAGGAGCTCTCAAAATGAACGTGCGCGTCTTTCACTCTTCCCTAGGGACTTAGAAGAATTTTGTGATATTTTTTATTAAAATGGTGTACTGTATAAGGGTATATATAAATATATTTTATGCACTGTATATGAGCTGGCGATTTCTAAGTCTGTGGTTCCGAGAGGGGGTAACAAGGCTCACTAATAAAGGTCAAGCCACTTGGTTGCCAGAATGCCCTGCTTCAGCACAGACCAGAAAGGCATTGTGATAAGCGTATCCCCGGTATAGTCAGGGGTTAATGGGAGTCGTCCCCGTCCCCCCAGTATACGTCCAGAACCATGGACCCGGTACTTGTGGTTCGGACTGTCTCCAACCAGCCATAATGTTGTGAGAGTGAAATTATGTCTAAGTCCAGCTTTGGTACATTAGAAGCAACTCTGAAACTTAACCTAAGCGTTTTTCGAAGCTACTTTTTGGCTAACTTCTTATAGGAAGGTCTAGGAGCTCTGAAAATGAACGTGCGCGTCTTTCACTCTTCCCGAGGGACTTAGAAGAATTTTGTGATATTTTTTATTAAAATGGTGTACTGTATAAGGGTATATATAAATATATTTTATGCACTGTATATGAGCTGGCGATTTCTAAGTCTGTGGTTCCGAGAGGGGGTAACCAGGCTCACTAATAAAGGTCAAGCCACTTGGTTGCCAGAATGCCCTGCTTCAGCACAGACCAGAAAGGCATTGTGATAAGCGTATCCCCGGTATAGTCAGGGGTTAATGGGAGTCGTCCCTGTCCCCCCAGTATACGCCCAGAACCATGGACCCGGTACTTGTGGTTCGGACTGTCTCCAACCAGCCATAATGTTGTGAGAGTGAAATTATGTCTAAGTCCAGCTTTGGTACATTAGAAGCAACTCTGAAACTTAACCTAAGCGTTTTTCGAAGCTACTTTTTGGCTAACTTCTTATAGGAAGGTCTAGGAGCTCTGAAAATGAACGTGCGCGTCTTTCACTCTTCCCGAGGGACTTAGAAGAATTTTGTGATATTTTTTATTAAAATGGTGTATAAGGGTATATATATAAATATATTTTATGCACTGTATATGAGCTGGCGATTTCTAAGTCTGTGGTTCCGAGAGGGGGTAACCAGGCTCACTAATAAAGGTCAAGCCACTTGGCTGCCAGAATGCCCTGCTTCAGCACAGACCAGAAAGGCATTGTGATAAGCGTATCCCCGGTATAGTCAGGGGTTAATGGGAGTCGTCCCCGTCCCCCCAGTATACGCCCAGAACCATGGACCCGGTACTTGTGGTTCGGACTGTCTCCAACCAGTCATAATGTTGTGAGAGTGAAATTATGTCTAAGCCCAGCTTTGGTACATTAGAAGCAACTCTGAAACTTAACCTAAGCATTTTTCGAAGCTACTTTTTGGCTAACTTCTTATAGGAAGGTCTAGGAGCTCTCAAAATGAACGTGCGCGTCTTTCACTCTTCCCGAGGGACTTAGAAGAATTTTGTGATATTTTTTATTAAAATGGTGTATAAGGGTATATATAAAAATATATTTTATGCACTGTAAATGAGCTGGCGATTTCTAAGTCTGTGGTTCCGAGAGGGGGTAACCAGGCTCACTAATAAAGGTCAAGCCACTTGGCTGCCAGAATGCCCTGCTTCAGCACAGACCAGAAAGGCATTGTGATAAGCGTATCCCCGGTATAGTCAGGGGTTAATGGGAGTCGTCCCCGTCCCCCCAGTATACGCCCAGTACCATGGACCCGGTACTTGTGGTTCGGACTGTCTCCAACCAGCCATAATGTTGTGAGAGTGAAATTATGTCTAAGTCCAGCTTTGGTACATTAGAAGCAACTCTGAAACTTAACCTAAGCGTTTTTCGAAGCTACTTTTTGGCTAACTTCTTATAGGAAGGTCTAGGAGCTCTGAAAATGAACGTGCGCGTCTTTCACTCTTCCCGAGGGACTTAGAAGAATTTTGTGATATTTTTTATTAAAATGGTGTATAAGGGTATATATATAAATATATTTTATGCACTGTATATGAGCTGGCGATTTCTAAGTCTGTGGTTCCGAGAGGGGGTAACCAGGCTCACTAATAAAGGTCAAGCCACTTGGCTGCCAGAATGCCCTGCTTCAGCACAGACCAGAAAGGCATTGTGATAAGCGTATCCCCGGTATAGTCAGGGGTTAATGGGAGTCGTCCCCGTCCCCCCAGTATACGCCCAGAACCATGGACCCGGTACTTGTGGTTCGGACTGTCTCCAACCAGTCATAATGTTGTGAGAGTGAAATTATGTCTAAGTCCAGCTTTGGTACATTAGAAGCAACTCTGAAACTTAACCTAAGCGTTTTTCGAAGCTACTTTTTGGCTAACTTCTTATAGGAAGGTCTAGGAGCTCTGAAAATGAACGTGCGCGTCTTTCACTCTTCCCGAGGGACTTAGAAGAATTTTGTGATATTTTTTATTAAAATGGTGTATAAGGGTATATATATAAATATATTTTATGCACTGTATATGAGCTGGCGATTTCTAAGTCTGTGGTTCCGAGAGGGGGTAACCAGGCTCACTAATAAAGGTCAAGCCACTTGGCTGCCAGAATGCCCTGCTTCAGCACAGACCAGAAAGGCATTGTGATAAGCGTATCCCCGGTATAGTCAGGGGTTAATGGGAGTCGTCCCCGTCCCCCCAGTATACGCCCAGAACCATGGACCCGGTACTTGTGGTTCGGACTGTCTCCAACCAGTCATAATGTTGTGAGAGTGAAATTATGTCTAAGCCCAGCTTTGGTACATTAGAAGCAACTCTGAAACTTAACCTAAGCATTTTTCGAAGCTACTTTTTGGCTAACTTCTTATAGGAAGGTCTAGGAGCTCTCAAAATGAACGTGCGCGTCTTTCACTCTTCCCGAGGGACTTAGAAGAATTTTGTGATATTTTTTATTAAAATGGTGTATAAGGGTATATATAAAAATATATTTTATGCACTGTAAATGAGCTGGCGATTTCTAAGTCTGTGGTTCCGAGAGGGGGTAACCAGGCTCACTAATAAAGGTCAAGCCACTTGGCTGCCAGAATGCCCTGCTTCAGCACAGACCAGAAAGGCATTGTGATAACGTATCCCCGGTATAGTCAGGGGTTAATGGGAGTCGTCCCCGTCCCCCCAGTATACGCCCAGTACCATGGACCCGGTACTTGTGGTTCGGACTGTCTCCAACCAGCCATAATGTTGTGAGAGTGAAATTATATCTAAGTCCAGCTTTGGTACATAAGAAGCAACTCTGAAACTTAACCTAAGCGTTTTTCGAAGCTACTTTTTGGCTAACTTCTTATAGGAAGGTCTAGGAGCTCTGAAAATGAACGTGCGCGTCTTTCACTCTTCCCGAGGGACTTAGAAGAATTTTGTGATATTTTTTATTAAAATGGTGTATAAGGGTATATATATATAAATATATTATATACAGTAAATATATTTTATGCACTTTATATGAGCTGGCGATTTCTAAGTCTGTGGTTCCGAGAGGGGGTAACCAGGCTCACTAATAAAGGTCAAGCCACTTGGCTGCCAGAATGCCCTGCTTCAGCACAGACCAGAAAGGCATTGTGATAAGCGTATCCCCGGTATAGTCAGGGGTTAATGGGAGTCGTCCCCGTCCCCCCAGTATACGCTCAGAACCATGGACCCGGTACTTGTGGTTCGGACTGTCTCCAACCAGCCATAATCGTGTGAGAGTGAAATTATGTCTAAGTCCAGCTTTGGTACATTAGAAGCAACTCTGAAACTTAACCTAAGCGTTTTTCGAAGCTACTTTTTGGCTAACTTCTTATAGGAAAGTCTAGGAGCTCTCAAAAGGAACGTGCGCGTCTTTCACTCTTCCCGAGGGACTTAGAAGAATTTTGTGATATTTTTTATTAAAATGGTGTATAAGGGTATATATAAATATATTTTATGCACTGTATATGAGCTGGCGATTTCTAAGACTGTGGTTCCGAGAGGGGGTAACCAGGCTCACTAATAAAGGTCAAGCCACTTGGCTGCCAGAATGCCCTGCTTCAGCACAGACCAGAAAGGCATTGTGATAAGCGTATCCCCGGTATAGTCAGGGGTTAATGGGAGTCGTCCCCGTCCCCCCAGTATACGCCCAGAACCATGGACCCGGTACTTGTGGTTCGGACTGTCTCCAACCAGCCATAATGTTGTGAGAGTGAAATTATGTCTAAGTCCAGCTTTGGTACATTAGAAGCAACTCTGAAACTTAACCTAAGCGTTTTTCGAAGCTACTTTTTGGCTAACTTCTTATAGGAAGGTCTAGGAGCTCTGAAAATGAACGTGCGCGTCTTTCACTCTTCCCGAGGGACTTAGAAGAATTTTGTGATATTTTTTATTAAAATGGTGTATAAGGGTATATATATAAATATATTTTATGCACTGTATATGAGCTGGCGATTTCTAAGTCTGTGGTTCCGAGAGGGGGTAACCAGGCTCACTAATAAAGGTCAAGCCACTTGGCTGCCAGAATGCCCTGCTTCAGCACAGACCAGAAAGGCATTGTGATAAGCGTATCCCCGGTATAGTCAGGGGTTAATGGGAGTCGTCCCCGTCCCCCCAGTATACGCTCAGAACCATGGACCCGGTACTTGTGGTTCGGACTGTCTCCAACCAGCCATAATGGTGTGAGAGTGAAATTATGTCTAAGTCCAGCTTTGGTACATTAGAAGCAACTCTGAAACTTAACCTAAGCGTTTTTCGAAGGTACTTTTTGGCTAACTTCTTATAGGAAAGTCTAGGAGCTCTTAAAATGAACGTGCGCGTCTTTCACTCTTCCCTAGGGACTTAGAAGAATTTTGTGATATTTTTTATTAAAATGGTGTACTGTATAAGGGTATATATAAATATATTTTATGCACTGTATATGAGCTGGCGATTTCTAAGTCTGTGGTTCCGAGAGGGGGTAACAAGGCTCACTAATAAAGGTCAAGCCACTTGGTTGCCAGAATGCCCTGCTTCAGCACAGACCAGAAAGGCATTGTGATAAGCGTATCCCCGGTATAGTCAGGGGTTAATGGGAGTCGTCCCCGTCCCCCCAGTATACGTCCAGAACCATGGACCCGGTACTTGTGGTTCGGACTGTCTCCAACCAGCCATAATGTTGTGAGAGTGAAATTATGTCTAAGTCCAGCTTTGGTACATTAGAAGCAACTCTGAAACTTAACCTAAGCGTTTTTCGAAGCTACTTTTTGGCTAACTTCTTATAGGAAGGTCTAGGAGCTCTCAAAATGAACGTGCGCGTCTTTCACTCTTCCCGAGGGACTTAGAAGAATTTTGTGATATTTTTTATTAAAATGGTGTATAAGGGTATATATAAAAATATATTTTATGCACTGTAAATGAGCTGGCGATTTCTAAGTCTGTGGTTCCGAGAGGGGGTAACCAGGCTCACTAATAAAGGTCAAGCCACTTGGCTGCCAGAATGCCCTGCTTCAGCACAGACCAGAAAGGCATTGTGATAAGCGTATCCCCGGTATAGTCAGGGGTTAATGGGAGTCGTCCCCGTCCCCCCAGTATACGCCCAGTACCATGGACCCGGTACTTGTGGTTCGGACTGTCTCCAACCAGCCATAATGTTGTGAGAGTGAAATTATATCTAAGTCCAGCTTTGGTACATTAGAAGCAACTCTGAAACTTAACCTAAGCGTTTTTCGAAGCTACTTTTTGGCTAACTTCTTATAGGAAGGTCTAGGAGCTCTGAAAATGAACGTGCGCGTCTTTCACTCTTCCCGAGGGACTTAGAAGAATTTTGTGATATTTTTTATTAAAATGGTGTATAAGGGTATATATATAAATATATTTTATGCACTGTATATGAGCTGGCGATTTCTAAGTCTGTGGTTCCGAGAGGGGGTAACCAGGCTCACTAATAAAGGTCAAGCCACTTGGCTGCCAGAATGCCCTGCTTCAGCACAGACCAGAAAGGCATTGTGATAAGCGTATCCCCGGTATAGTCAGGGGTTAATGGGAGTCGTCCCCGTCCCCCCAGTATACGCTCAGAACCATGGACCCGGTACTTGTGGTTCGGACTGTCTCCAACCAGCCATAATGGTGTGAGAGTGAAATTATGTCTAAGTCCAGCTTTGGTACATTAGAAGCAACTCTGAAACTTAACCTAAGCGTTTTTCGAAGGTACTTTTTGGCTAACTTCTTATAGGAAAGTCTAGGAGCTCTCAAAATGAACGTGCGCGTCTTTCACTCTTCCCTAGGGACTTAGAAGAATTTTGTGATATTTTTTATTAAAATGGTGTACTGTATAAGGGTATATATAAATATATTTTATGCACTGTATATGAGCTGGCGATTTCTAAGTCTGTGGTTCCGAGAGGGGGTAACAAGGCTCACTAATAAAGGTCAAGTCACTTGGTTGCCAGAATGCCCTGCTTCAGCACAGACCAGAAAGGCATTGTGATAAGCGTATCCCCGGTATAGTCAGGGGTTAATGGGAGTCGTCCCCGTCCCCCCAGTATACGTCCAGAACCATGGACCCGGTACTTGTGGTTCGGACTGTCTCCAACCAGCCATAATGTTGTGAGAGTGAAATTATGTCTAAGTCCAGCTTTGGTACATTAGAAGCAACTCTGAAACTTAACCTAAGCGTTTTTCGAAGCTACTTTTTGGCTAACTTCTTATAGGAAGGTCTAGGAGCTCTCAAAATGAACGTGCGCGTCTTTCACTCTTCCCGAGGGACTTAGAAGAATTTTGTGATATTTTTTATTAAAATGGTGTATAAGGGTATATATAAAAATATATTTTATGCACTGTAAATGAGCTGGCGATTTCTAAGTCTGTGGTTCCGAGAGGGGGTAACCAGGCTCACTAATAAAGGTCAAGCCACTTGGCTGCCAGAATGCCCTGCTTCAGCACAGACCAGAAAGGCATTGTGATAAGCGTATCCCCGGTATAGTCAGGGGTTAATGGGAGTCGTCCCCGTCCCCCCAGTATACGCCCAGTACCATGGACCCGGTACTTGTGGTTCGGACTGTCTCCAACCAGCCATAATGTTGTGAGAGTGAAATTATGTCTAAGTCCAGCTTTGGTACATTAGAAGCAACTCTGAAACTTAACCTAAGCGTTTTTCGAAGCTACTTTTTGGCTAACTTCTTATAGGAAGGTCTAGGAGCTCTGAAAATGAACGTGCGCGTCTTTCACTCTTCCCGAGGGACTTAGAAGAATTTTGTGATATTTTTTATTAAAATGGTGTATAAGGGTATATATATAAATATATTTTATGCACTGTATATGAGCTGGCGATTTCTAAGTCTGTGGTTCCGAGAGGGGGTAACCAGGCTCACTAATAAAGGTCAAGCCACTTGGCTGCCAGAATGCCCTGCTTCAGCACAGACCAGAAAGGCATTGTGATAAGCGTATCCCCGGTATAGTCAGGGGTTAATGGGAGTCGTCCCCGTCCCCCCAGTATACGCCCAGAACCATGGACCCGGTACTTGTGGTTCGGACTGTCTCCAACCAGTCATAATGTTGTGAGAGTGAAATTATGTCTAAGCCCAGCTTTGGTACATTAGAAGCAACTCTGAAACTTAACCTAAGCATTTTTCGAAGCTACTTTTTGGCTAACTTCTTATAGGAAGGTCTAGGAGCTCTCAAAATGAACGTGCGCGTCTTTCACTCTTCCCGAGGGACTTAGAAGAATTTTGTGATATTTTTTATTAAAATGGTGTATAAGGGTATATATAAAAATATATTTTATGCACTGTAAATGAGCTGGCGATTTCTAAGTCTGTGGTTCCGAGAGGGGGTAACCAGGCTCACTAATAAAGGTCAAGCCACTTGGCTGCCAGAATGCCCTGCTTCAGCACAGACCAGAAAGGCATTGTGATAAGCGTATCCCCGGTATAGTCAGGGGTTAATGGGAGTCGTCCCCGTCCCCCCAGTATACGCCCAGTACCATGGACCCGGTACTTGTGGTTCGGACTGTCTCCAACCAGCCATAATGTTGTGAGAGTGAAATTATATCTAAGTCCAGCTTTGGTACATAAGAAGCAACTCTGAAACTTAACCTAAGCGTTTTTCGAAGCTACTTTTTGGCTAACTTCTTATAGGAAGGTCTAGGAGCTCTGAAAATGAACGTGCGCGTCTTTCACTCTTCCCGAGGGACTTAGAAGAATTTTGTGATATTTTTTATTAAAATGGTGTATAAGGGTATATATATATAAATATATTATATACAGTAAATATATTTTATGCACTTTATATGAGCTGGCGATTTCTAAGTCTGTGGTTCCGAGAGGGGGTAACCAGGCTCACTAATAAAGGTCAAGCCACTTGGCTGCCAGAATGCCCTGCTTCAGCACAGACCAGAAAGGCATTGTGATAAGCGTATCCCCGGTATAGTCAGGGGTTAATGGGAGTCGTCCCCGTCCCCCCAGTATACGCTCAGAACCATGGACCCGGTACTTGTGGTTCGGACTGTCTCCAACCAGCCATAATCGTGTGAGAGTGAAATTATGTCTAAGTCCAGCTTTGGTACATTAGAAGCAACTCTGAAACTTAACCTAAGCGTTTTTCGAAGCTACTTTTTGGCTAACTTCTTATAGGAAAGTCTAGGAGCTCTCAAAAGGAACGTGCGCGTCTTTCACTCTTCCCGAGGGACTTAGAAGAATTTTGTGATATTTTTTATTAAAATGGTGTATAAGGGTATATATATAAATATATTTTATGCACTGTATATGAGCTGGCGATTTCTAAGACTGTGGTTCCGAGAGGGGGTAACCAGGCTCACTAATAAAGGTCAAGCCACTTGGCTGCCAGAATGCCCTGCTTCAGCACAGACCAGAAAGGCATTGTGATAAGCGTATCCCCGGTATAGTCAGGGGTTAATGGGAGTCGTCCCCGTCCCCCCAGTATACGCCCAGAACCATGGACCCGGTACTTGTGGTTCGGACTGTCTCCAACCAGTCATAATGTTGTGAGAGTGAAATTATGTCTAAGCCCAGCTTTGGTACATTAGAAGCAACTCTGAAACTTAACCTAAGCATTTTTCGAAGCTACTTTTTGGCTAACTTCTTATAGGAAGGTCTAGGAGCTCTCAAAATGAACGTGCGCGTCTTTCACTCTTCCCGAGGGACTTAGAAGAATTTTGTGATATTTTTTATTAAAATGGTGTATAAGGGTATATATAAAAATATATTTTATGCACTGTAAATGAGCTGGCGATTTCTAAGTCTGTGGTTCCGAGAGGGGGTAACCAGGCTCACTAATAAAGGTCAAGCCACTTGGCTGCCAGAATGCCCTGCTTCAGCACAGACCAGAAAGGCATTGTGATAAGCGTATCCCCGGTATAGTCAGGGGTTAATGGGAGTCGTCCCCGTCCCCCCAGTATACGCCCAGTACCATGGACCCGGTACTTGTGGTTCGGACTGTCTCCAACCAGCCATAATGTTGTGAGAGTGAAATTATATCTAAGTCCAGCTTTGGTACATAAGAAGCAACTCTGAAACTTAACCTAAGCGTTTTTCGAAGCTACTTTTTGGCTAACTTCTTATAGGAAGGTCTAGGAGCTCTGAAAATGAACGTGCGCGTCTTTCACTCTTCCCGAGGGACTTAGAAGAATTTTGTGATATTTTTTATTAAAATGGTGTATAAGGGTATATATATATAAATATATTATATACAGTAAATATATTTTATGCACTTTATATGAGCTGGCGATTTCTAAGTCTGTGGTTCCGAGAGGGGGTAACCAGGCTCACTAATAAAGGTCAAGCCACTTGGCTGCCAGAATGCCCTGCTTCAGCACAGACCAGAAAGGCATTGTGATAAGCGTATCCCCGGTATAGTCAGGGGTTAATGGGAGTCGTCCCCGTCCCCCCAGTATACGCTCAGAACCATGGACCCGGTACTTGTGGTTCGGACTGTCTCCAACCAGCCATAATCGTGTGAGAGTGAAATTATGTCTAAGTCCAGCTTTGGTACATTAGAAGCAACTCTGAAACTTAACCTAAGCGTTTTTCGAAGCTACTTTTTGGCTAACTTCTTATAGGAAAGTCTAGGAGCTCTCAAAAGGAACGTGCGCGTCTTTCACTCTTCCCGAGGGACTTAGAAGAATTTTGTGATATTTTTTATTAAAATGGTGTATAAGGGTATATATATAAATATATTTTATGCACTGTATATGAGCTGGCGATTTCTAAGACTGTGGTTCCGAGAGGGGGTAACCAGGCTCACTAATAAAGGTCAAGCCACTTGGCTGCCAGAATGCCCTGCTTCAGCACAGACCAGAAAGGCATTGTGATAAGCGTATCCCCGGTATAGTCAGGGGTTAATGGGAGTCGTCCCCGTCCCCCCAGTATACGCCCAGAACCATGGACCCGGTACTTGTGGTTCGGACTGTCTCCAACCAGCCATAATGTTGTGAGAGTGAAATTATGTCTAAGTCCAGCTTTGGTACATTAGAAGCAACTCTGAAACTTAACCTAAGCGTTTTTCGATGCTACTTTTTGGCTAACTTCTTATAGGAAGGTCTAGGAGCTCTGAAAATGAACGTGCGCGTCTTTCACTCTTCCCGAGGGACTTAGAAGAATTTTGTGATATTTTTTATTAAAATGGTGTATAAGGGTATATATATAAATATATTTTATGCACTGTATATGAGCTGGCGATTTCTAAGTCTGTGGTTCCGAGAGGGGGTAACCAGGCTCACTAATAAAGGTCAAGCCACTTGGCTGCCAGAATGCCCTGCTTCAGCACAGACCAGAAAGGCATTGTGATAAGCGTATCCCCGGTATAGTCAGGGGTTAATGGGAGTCGTCCCCGTCCCCCCAGTATACGCTCAGAACCATGGACCCGGTACTTGTGGTTCGGACTGTCTCCAACCAGCCATAATGGTGTGAGAGTGAAATTATGTCTAAGTCCAGCTTTGGTACATTAGAAGCAACTCTGAAACTTAACCTAAGCGTTTTTCGAAGGTACTTTTTGGCTAACTTCTTATAGGAAAGTCTAGGAGCTCTCAAAATGAACGTGCGCGTCTTTCACTCTTCCCTAGGGACTTAGAAGAATTTTGTGATATTTTTTATTAAAATGGTGTACTGTATAAGGGTATATATAAATATATTTTATGCACTGTATATGAGCTGGCGATTTCTAAGTCTGTGGTTCCGAGAGGGGGTAACAAGGCTCACTAATAAAGGTCAAGCCACTTGGTTGCCAGAATGCCCTGCTTCAGCACAGACCAGAAAGGCATTGTGATAAGCGTATCCCCGGTATAGTCAGGGGTTAATGGGAGTCGTCCCCGTCCCCCCAGTATACGTCCAGAACCATGGACCCGGTACTTGTGGTTCGGACTGTCTCCAACCAGCCATAATGTTGTGAGAGTGAAATTATGTCTAAGTCCAGCTTTGGTACATTAGAAGCAACTCTGAAACTTAACCTAAGCGTTTTTCGAAGCTACTTTTTGGCTAACTTCTTATAGGAAGGTCTAGGAGCTCTCAAAATGAACGTGCGCGTCTTTCACTCTTCCCGAGGGACTTAGAAGAATTTTGTGATATTTTTTATTAAAATGGTGTATAAGGGTATATATAAAAATATATTTTATGCACTGTAAATGAGCTGGCGATTTCTAAGTCTGTGGTTCCGAGAGGGGGTAACCAGGCTCACTAATAAAGGTCAAGCCACTTGGCTGCCAGAATGCCCTGCTTCAGCACAGACCAGAAAGGCATTGTGATAAGCGTATCCCCGGTATAGTCAGGGGTTAATGGGAGTCGTCCCCGTCCCCCCAGTATACGCCCAGTACCATGGACCCGGTACTTGTGGTTCGGACTGTCTCCAACCAGCCATAATGTTGTGAGAGTGAAATTATATCTAAGTCCAGCTTTGGTACATTAGAATCAACTCTGAAACTTAACCTAAGCGTTTTTCGAAGCTACTTTTTGGCTAACTTCTTATAGGAAGGTCTAGGAGCTCTGAAAATGAACGTGCGCGTCTTTCACTCTTCCCGAGGGACTTAGAAGAATTTTGTGATATTTTTTATTAAAATGGTGTATAAGGGTATATATATATAAATATATTATATACAGTAAATATATTTTATGCACTTTATATGAGCTGGCGATTTCTAAGTCTGTGGTTCCGAGAGGGGGTAACCAGGCTCACTAATAAAGGTCAAGCCACTTGGCTGCCAGAATGCCCTGCTTCAGCACAGACCAGAAAGGCATTGTGATAAGCGTATCCCCGGTATAGTCAGGGGTTAATGGGAGTCGTCCCCGTCCCCCCAGTATATGCTCAGAACCATGGACCCGGTACTTGTGGTTCGGACTGTCTCCAACCAGCCATAATCGTGTGAGAGTGAAATTATGTCTAAGTCCAGCTTTGGTGCATTAGAAGCAACTCTGAAACTTAACCTAAGCGTTTTTCGAAGCTACTTTTTGGCTAACTTCTTATAGGAAAGTCTAGGAGCTCTCAAAATGAACGTGCGCGTCTTTCACTCTTCCCGAGGGACTTAGAAGAATTTTGTGATATTTTTTATTAAAATGGTGTATAAGGGTATATATATAAATATATTTTATGCACTGTATATGAGCTGGCGATTTCTAAGACTGTGGTTCCGAGAGGGGGTAACCAGGCTCACTAATAAAGGTCAAGCCACTTGGCTGCCAGAATGCCCTGCTTCAGCACAGACCAGAAAGGCATTGTGATAAGCGTATCCCCGGTATAGTCAGGGGTTAATGGGAGTCCCCCCCGTCCCCCCCAGTATACGCCCAGAACCATGGACCCGGTAATTGTGGTTCGGACTGTCTCCAACCAGCCATAATGTTGTGAGAGTGAAATTATGTCTAAGTCCAGCTTTGGTACATTAGAAGCAACTCTGAAACTTAACCTAAGCGTTTTTCGAAGCTACTTTTTGGCTAACTTCTTATAGGAAGGACTAGGAGCTCTGAAAATGAACGTGCGCGTCTTTCACTCTTCCCGAGGGACTTAGAAGAATTTTGTGATATTTTTTATTAAAATGGTGTACTGTATAAGGGTATATATAAATATATTTTATGCACTGTATATGAGCTGGCGATTTCTAAGTCTGTGGTTCCGAGAGGGGGTAACCAGGCTCACTAATAAAGGTCAAGCCACTTGGCTGCCAGAATGCCCTGCTTCAGCACAGACCAGAAAGGCATTGTGATAAGCGTATCCCCGGTATAGTCAGGGGTTAATGGGAGTCGTCCCCGTCCCCCCAGTATACGCCCAGAACCATGGACCCGGTACTTGTGGTTCGGACTGTCTCCAACCAGCCATAATGTTGTGAGAGTGAAATTATGTCTAAGTCCAGCTTTGGTACATTTGAAGCAACTCTGAAACTTCACCTAAGCGTTTTTCGAAGCTACTTTTTGGCTACTGTAACTTCTTATAGGAAGGTCTAGAAGCTCTGAAAATGAACGTGCGCATCTTTCACTCTTTCCGAGGTACACTTAGAAGATTTTTGTGATATTTTTTATTAAAATGGTGTATAAGGGTATATATAAAAATATATTTTATGCACTGTAAATGAGCTGGCGATTTCTAAGTCTGTGGTTCCGAGAGGGGGTAACCAGGCTCACTAATAAAGGTCAAGCCACTTGGCTGCCAGAATGCACTGCTTCAGCACAGACCAGAAAGGCATTGTGATAAGCGTATCCCCGGTATAGTCAGGGGTTAATGGGAGTCGTCCCCGTCCCCCCAGTATACGCCCAGTACCATGGACCCGGTACTTGTGGTTCGGACTGTCTCCAACCAGCCATAATGTTGTGAGAGTGAAATTATATCTAAGTCCAGCTTTGGTACATTAGAAGCAACTCTGAAACTTAACCTAAGCGTTTTTCGAAGCTACTTTTTGGCTAACTTCTTATAGGAAGGTCTAGGAGCTCTGAAAATGAACGTGCGCGTCTTTCACTCTTCCCGAGGGACTTAGAAGAATTTTGTGATATTTTTTATTAAAATGGTGTATAAGGGTATATATATATAAATATATTATATACAGTAAATATATTTTATGCACTTTATATGAGCTGGCGATTTCTAAGTCTGTGGTTCCGAGAGGGGGTAACCAGGCTCACTAATAAAGGTCAAGCCACTTGGCTGCCAGAATGCCCTGCTTCAGCACAGACCAGAAAGGCATTGTGATAAGCGTATCCCCGGTATAGTCAGGGGTTAATGGGAGTCGTCCCCGTCCCCCCAGTATACGCTCAGAACCATGGACCCGGTACTTGTGGTTCGGACTGTCTCCAACCAGCCATAATCGTGTGAGAGTGAAATTATGTCTAAGTCCAGCTTTGGTACATTAGAAGCAACTCTGAAACTTAACCTAAGCGTTTTTCGAAGCTACTTTTTGGCTAACTTCTTATAGGAAAGTCTAGGAGCTCTCAAAATGAACGTGCGCGTCTTTCACTCTTCCCGAGGGACTTAGAAGAATTTTGTGATATTTTTTATTAAAATGGTGTATAAGGGTATATATATAAATATATTTTATGCACTGTATATGAGCTGGCGATTTCTAAGACTGTGGTTCCGAGAGGGGGTAACCAGGCTCACTAATAAAGGTCAAGCCACTTGGCTGCCAGAATGCCCTGCTTCAGCACAGACCAGAAAGGCATTGTGATAAGCGTATCCCCGGTATAGTCAGGGGTTAATGGGAGTCCCCCCCGTCCCCCCCAGTATACGCCCAGAACCATGGACCCGGTAATTGTGGTTCGGACTGTCTCCAACCAGCCATAATGTTGTGAGAGTGAAATTATGTCTAAGTCCAGCTTTGGTACATTAGAAGCAACTCTGAAACTTAACCTAAGCGTTTTTCGAAGCTACTTTTTGACTAACTTCTTATAGGAAGGACTAGGAGCTCTGAAAATGAATGTGCGCGTCTTTCACTCTTCCCGAGGGACTTAGAAGAATTTTGTGATATTTTTTATTAAAATGGTGTACTGTATAAGGGTATATATAAATATATTTTATGCACTGTATATGAGCTGGCGATTTCTAAGTCTGTGGTTCCGAGAGGGGGTAACCAGGCTCACTAATAAAGGTCAAGCCACTTGGCTGCCAGAATGCCCTGCTTCAGCACAGACCAGAAAGGCATTGTGATAAGCGTATCCCCGGTATAGTCAGGGGTTAATGGGAGTCGTCCCCGTCCCCCCAGTATACGCTCAGAACCATGGACCCGGTACTTGTGGTTCGGACTGTCTCCAACCAGCCATAATGGTGTGAGAGTGAAATTATGTCTAAGTCCAGCTTTGGTAAATTAGAAGCAACTCTGAAACTTAACCTAAGCGTTTTTCGAAGGTACTTTTTGGCTAACTTCTTATAGGAAAGTCTAGGAGCTCTCAAAATGAACGTGCGCGTCTTTCACTCTTCCCGAGGGACTTAGAAGAATTTTGTGATATTTTTTATTAAAATGGTGTACTGTATAAGGGTATATATAAATATATTTTATGCACTGTATATGAGCTGGCGATTTCTAAGTCTGTGGTTCCGAGAGGGGGTAACAAGGCTCACTAATAAAGGTCAAGCCACTTGGTTGCCAGAATGCCCTGCTTCAGCACAGACCAGAAAGGCATTGTGATAAGCATATCCCCGGTATAGTCAGGGGTTAATGGGAGTCGTCCCCGTCCCCCCAGTATACGTCCAGAACCATGGACCCGGTACTTGTGGTTCGGACTGTCTCCAACCAGCCATAATGTTGTGAGAGTGAAATTATGTCTAAGTCCAGCTTTGGTACATTAGAAGCAACTCTGAAACTTCACCTAAGCGTTTTTCGAAGCTACTTTTTGGCTAACTTCTTATAGGAAGGTCTAGGAGCTCTCAAAATGAACGTGCGCGTCTTTCACTCTTCCCGAGGGACTTAGAAGAATTTTGTGATATTTTTTATTAAAATGGTGTATAAGGGTATATATATAAATATATTTTATGCACTGTATATGAGCTGGCGATTTCTAAGTCTGTGGTTCCGAGAGGGGGTAACCAGGCTCACTAATAAAGGTCAAGCCACTTGGCTGCCAGAATGCCCTGCTTCAGCACAGACCAGAAAGGCATTGTGATAAGCGTATCCCCGGTATAGTCAGGGGTTAATGGGAGTCGTCCCCGTCCCCCCAGTATACGCCCAGAACCATGGACCCGGTACTTGTGGTTCGGACTGTCTCCAACCAGTCATAATGTTGTGAGAGTGAAATTATGTCTAAGTCCAGCTTTGGTACATTAGAAGCAACTCTGAAACTTAACCTAAGCATTTTTCGAAGCTACTTTTTGGCTAACTTCTTATAGGAAGGTCTAGGAGCTCTGAAAATGAACGTGCGCGTCTTTCACTCTTCCCGAGGGACTTAGAAGAATTTTGTGATATTTTTTATTAAAATGGTGTATAAGGGTATATATATAAATATATTTTATGCACTGTATATGAGCTGGCGATTTCTAAGTTTGTGGTTCCGAGAGGGGGTAACCAGGCTCACTAATAAAGGTCAAGCCACTTGGTTGCCAGAATGCCCTGCTTCAGCACAGACAAGAAAGGCATTGTGATAAGAGAATCCCCGGTATAGTCAGGGGTTAATGGGAGTCGTCCCCGTCCCCCCAGTATACGCCCAGAACCATGGACCCGGTACTTGTGGTTCGGACTGTCTCCAACCAGCCATAATGTTGTGAGAGTGAAATTATGTCTAAGTCCAGCTTTGGTACATTAGAAGCAACTCTGAAACTTAACCTAAGCGTTTTTCGAAGCTACTTTTTGGCTTACTTCTTATAGGAAGGTCTAGGAGCTCTGAAAATGAACGTGCGCGTCTTTCACTCTTCCCGAGGGACTTAGAAGAATTTTGTGATATTTTTTATTAAAATGGTGTACTGTATAAGGGTATATATAAATATATTTTATGCACTGTATATGAGCTGGCGATTTCTAAGTCTGTGGTTCCGAGAGGGGGTAACCAGGCTCACTAATAAAGGTCAAGCCACTTGGTTGCCAGAATGCCCTGCTTCAGCACAGACCAGAAAGGCATTGTGATAAGCGTATCCCCGGTATAGTCAGGGGTTAATGGGAGTCGTCCCTGTCCCCCCAGTATACGCCCAGAACCATGGACCCGGTACTTGTGGTTCGGACTGTCTCCAACCAGCCATAATGTTGTGAGAGTGAAATTATGTCTAAGTCCAGCTTTGGTACATTAGAAGCAACTCTGAAACTTAACCTAAGCGTTTTTCGAAGCTACTTTTTGGCTAACTTCTTATAGGAAGGTCTAGGAGCTCTGAAAATGAACGTGCGCGTCTTTCACTCTTCCCGAGGGACTTAGAAGAATTTTGTGATATTTTTTATTAAAATGGTGTATAAGGGTATATATATAAATATATTTTATGCACTGTATATGAGCTGGCGATTTCTAAGTCTGTGGTTCCGAGAGGGGGTAACCAGGCTCACTAATAAAGGTCAAGCCACTTGGCTGCCAGAATGCCCTGCTTCAGCACAGACCAGAAAGGCATTGTGATAAGCGTATCCCCGGTATAGTCAGGGGTTAATGGGAGTCGTCCCCGTCCCCCCAGTATACGCCCAGAACCATGGACCCGGTACTTGTGGTTCGGACTGTCTCCAACCAGTCATAATGTTGTGAGAGTGAAATTATGTCTAAGTCCAGCTTTGGTACATTAGAAGCAACTCTGAAACTTAACCTAAGCATTTTTCGAAGCTACTTTTTGGCTAACTTCTTATAGGAAGGTCTAGGAGCTCTCAAAATGAACGTGCGCGTCTTTCACTCTTCCCGAGGGACTTAGAAGAATTTTGTGATATTTTTTATTAAAATGGTGTATAAGGGTATATATATAAATATATTTTATGCACTGTATATGAGCTGGCGATTTCTAAGTTTGTGGTTCCGAGAGGGGGTAACCAGGCTCACTAATAAAGGTCAAGCCACTTGGTTGCCAGAATGCCCTGCTTCAGCACAGACAAGAAAGGCATTGTGATAAGAGAATCCCCGGTATAGTCAGGGGTTAATGGGAGTCGTCCCCGTCCCCCCAGTATACGCCCAGAACCATGGACCCGGTACTTGTGGTTCGGACTGTCTCCAACCAACCATAATGTTGTGAGAGTGAAATTATGTCTAAGTCCAGCTTTGGTACATTAGAAGCAACTCTGAAACTTAACCTAAGCGTTTTTCGAAGCTACTTTTTGGCTAACTTCTTATAGGAAGGACTAGGAGCTCTGAAAATGAACGTGCGCGTCTTTCACTCTTCCCGAGGGACTTAGAAGAATTTTGTGATATTTTTTATTAAAATGGTGTACTGTATAAGGGTATATATAAATATATTTTATGCACTGTATATGAGCTGGCGATTTCTAAGTCTGTGGTTCCGAGAGGGGGTAACCAGGCTCACTAATAAAGGTCAAGCCACTTGGTTGCCAGAATGCCCTGCTTCAGCACAGACCAGAAAGGCATTGTGATAAGCGTATCCCCGGTATAGTCAGGGGTTAATGGGAGTCGTCCCCGTCCCCCCAGTATACGCCCAGAACCATGGACCCGGTACTTGTGGTTCGGACTGTCTCCAACCAGCCATAATGTTGTGAGAGTGAAATTATGTCTAAGTCCAGCTTTGGTACATTAGAAGCAACTCTGAAACTTAACCTAAGCGTTTTTCGAAGCTACTTTTTGGCTAACTTCTTATAGGAAGGTCTAGGAGCTCTCAAAATGAACGTGCGCGTCTTTCACTCTTCCCGAGGGACTTAGAAGAATTTTGTGATATTTTTTATTAAAATGGTGTATAAGGGTATATATATAAATATATTTTATGCACTGTATATGAGCTGGCGATTTCTAAGTCTGTGGTTCCGAGAGGGGGTAACCAGGCTCACTAATAAAGATCAAGCCACTTGGCTGCCAGAATGCCCTGCTTCAGCACAGACCAGAAAGGCATTGTGATAAGCGTATCCCCGGTATAGTCAGGGGTTAATGGGAGTCCCCCCCGTCCCCCCCAGTATACGCCCAGAACCATGGACCCGGTACTTGTGGTTCGGACTGTCTCCAACCAGCCATAATGTTGTGAGAGTGAAATTATGTCTAAGTCCAGCTTTGGTACATTAGAAGCAACTCTGAAACTTAACCTAAGCGTTTTTCGAAGCTACTTTTTGGCTAACTTCTTATAGGAAGGACTAGGAGCTCTGAAAATGAACGTGCGCGTCTTTCACTCTTCCCGAGGGACTTAGAAGAATTTTGTGATATTTTTTATTAAAATGGTGTACTGTATAAGGGTATATATAAATATATTTTATGCACTGTATATGAGCTGGCGATTTCTAAGTCTGTGGTTCCGAGAGGGGGTAACCAGGCTCACTAATAAAGGTCAAGCCACTTGGTTGCCAGAATGCCCTGCTTCAGCACAGACCAGAAAGGCATTGTGATAAGCGTATCCCCGGTATAGTCAGGGGTTAATGGGAGTCGTCCCCGTCCCCCCAGTATACGCCCAGAACCATGGACCCGGTACTTGTGGTTCGGACTGTCTCCAACCAGCCATAATGTTGTGAGAGTGAAATTATGTCTAAGTCCAGCTTTGGTACATTAGAAGCAACTCTGAAACTTAACCTAAGCGTTTTTCGAAGCTACTTTTTGGCTAACTTCTTATAGGAAGGTCTAGGAGCTCTCAAAATGAACGTGCGCGTCTTTCACTCTTCCCGAGGGACTTAGAAGAATTTTGTGATATTTTTTATTAAAATGGTGTATAAGGGTATATATATAAATATATTTTATGCACTGTATATGAGCTGGCGATTTCTAAGTCTGTGGTTCCGAGAGGGGGTAACCAGGCTCACTAATAAAGATCAAGCCACTTGGCTGCCAGAATGCCCTGCTTCAGCACAGACCAGAAAGGCATTGTGATAAGCGTATCCCCGGTATAGTCAGGGGTTAATGGGAGTCCCCCCCGTCCCCCCCAGTATACGCCCAGAACCATGGACCCGGTACTTGTGGTTCGGACTGTCTCCAACCAGCCATAATGTTGTGAGAGTGAAATTATGTCTAAGTCCAGCTTTGGTACATTAGAAGCAACTCTGAAACTTAACCTAAGCGTTTTTCGAAGATACTTTTTGGCTAACTTCTTATAGGAAGGACTAGGAGCTCTGAAAATGAACGTGCACGTCTTTCACTCTTCCCGAGGGACTTAGAAGAATTTTGTGATATTTTTTATTAAAATGGTGTACTGTATAAGGGTATATATAAATATATTTTATGCACTGTATATGAGCTGGCGATTTCTAAGTCTGTGGTTCCGAGAGGGGGTAACCAGGCTCACTAATAAAGGTCAAGCCACTTGGCTGCCAGAATGCCCTGCTTCAGCACAGACCAGAAAGGCATTGTGATAAGCGTATCCCCGGTATAGTCAGGGGTTAATGGGTGTCGTCCCCGTCCCCCCAGTATACGCCCAGAACCATGGACCCGGTACTTGTGGTTCGGACTGTCTCCAACCAGTCATAATGTTGTGAGAGTGAAATTATGTCTAAGTCCAGCTTTGGTACATTAGAAGAAACTCTGAAACTTAACCTAAGCATTTTTCGAAGCTACTTTTTGGCTAACTTCTTATAGGAAGGTCTAGGAGCTCTGAAAATGAACGTGCGCGTCTTTCACTCTTCCCGAGGGACTTAGAAGAATTTTGTGATATTTTTTATTAAAATGGTGTATAAGGGTATATATATAAATTTATTATATAAATATATTTTATGCACTGTACAGTATATGAGCTGGCGATTTCTAAGTCTGTGGTTCCGAGAGGGGGTAACCAGGCTCACTAATAAAGGTCAAGCCACTTGGCTGCCAGAATGCCCTGCTTCAGCACAGACCAGAAAGGCATTGTGATAAGCGTATCCCCGGTATAGTCAGAGGTTAATGGGAGTCATCCCCGTCCCCCCAGTATACGCCCAGAACCATGGACCCGGTACTTGTGGTTCGGACTGTCTCCAACCAGCCATAATGTTGTGAGAGTGAAATTATGTCTAAGTCCAGCTTTGGTACATTAGAAGAAACTCTGAAACTTAACCTAAGCATTTTTCGAAGCTACTTTTTGGCTAACTTCTTATAGGAAGGTCTAGGAGCTCTGAAAATGAACGTGCGCGTCTTTCACTCTTCCCGAGGGACTTAGAAGAATTTTGTGATATTTTTTATTAAAATGGTGTATAAGGGTATATATATAAATTTATTATATAAATATATTTTATGCACTGTACAGTATATGAGCTGGCGATTTCTAAGTCTGTGGTTCCGAGAGGGGGTAACCAGGCTCACTAATAAAGGTCAAGCCACTTGGCTGCCAGAATGCCCTGCTTCAGCACAGACCAGAAAGGCATTGTGATAAGCGTATCCCCGGTATAGTCAGGGGTTAATGGGTGTCGTCCCCGTCCCCCCAGTATACGCCCAGAACCATGGACCCGGTACTTGTGGTTCGGACTGTCTCCAACCAGTCATAATGTTGTGAGAGTGAAATTATGTCTAAGTCCAGCTTTGGTACATTAGAAGAAACTCTGAAACTTAACCTAAGCATTTTTCGAAGCTACTTTTTGGCTAACTTCTTATAGGAAGGTCTAGGAGCTCTGAAAATGAACGTGCGCGTCTTTCACTCTTCCCGAGGGACTTAGAAGAATTTTGTGATATTTTTTATTAAAATGGTGTATAAGGGTATATATATAAATTTATTATATAAATATATTTTATGCACTGTACAGTATATGAGCTGGCGATTTCTAAGTCTGTGGTTCCGAGAGGGGGTAACCAGGCTCACTAATAAAGGTCAAGCCACTTGGCTGCCAGAATGCCCTGCTTCAGCACAGACCAGAAAGGCATTGTGATAAGCGTATCCCCGGTATAGTCAGAGGTTAATGGGAGTCATCCCCGTCCCCCCAGTATACGCCCAGAACCATGGACCCGGTACTTGTGGTTCGGACTGTCTCCAACCAGCCATAATGTTGTGAGAGTGAAATTATGTCTAAGTCCAGCTTTGGTACATTAGAAGCAACTCTGAAACTTAGCCTAAGCGTTTTTCGAAGCTACTTTTTGGCTAACTTCTTATAGGAAGGTCTAGGAGCTCTAAAAATGAACGTGCGCGTCTTTCACTCTTCCCGAGGGACTTAGAAGAATTTTGTGATATTTTTTATTAAAATGGTGTATAAGGGTATATATATAAATATATTTTATGCACTGTATATGAGCTTGCGATTTCTAAGTCTGTGGTTCCGAGAGGGGGTAACCAGGCTCACTAATAAAGGTCAAGCCACTTGGCTGCCAGAATGCCCTGCTTCAGCACAGACCAGAAAGGCATTGTGATAAGCGTATCCCCGGTATAGTCAGGGGTTAATGGGAGTCGTCCCCGTCCCCCCAATATACGCCCAGAACCATGGACCCGGTACTTGTGGTTCGGACTGTCTCCAACCAGCCATAATGTTGTGAGAGTGAAATTATGTCTAAGTCCAGCTTTGGTACATTAGAAGCAACTCTGAAACTTAGCCTAAGCGTTTTTCGAAGCTACTTTTTGGCTAACTTCTTATTGGAAGGTCTAGGAGCTCTCAAAATGAACGTGCGCGTCTTTCACTCTTCCCGAGGGACTTAGAAGAATTTTGTGATATTTTTTATTAAAATGGTGTATAAGGGTATATATATAAATATATTTTATGCACTGTATATGAGCTGGCGATTTCTAAATCTGTGGTTCCGAGAGGGGGTAACCAGGCTCACTAATAAAGGTCAAGCCACTTGGCTGCCAGAATGCCCTGCTTCAGCACAGACCAGAAAGGCATTGTGATAAGCGTATCCCCGGTATAGTCAGGGGTTAATGGGAGTCGTCCCCGTCCCCCCAGTATACGCCCAGAACCATGGACCCGGTACTTGTGGTTCGGACTGTCTCCAACCAGCCATAATGTTGTGAGAGTGAAATTATGTCTAAGTCCAGCTTTGGTACATTAGAAGCAACTCTGAAACTTAGCCTAAGCGTTTTTCGAAGCTACTTTTTGGCTAACTTCTTATTGGAAGGTCTAGGAGCTCTCAAAATGAACGTGCGCGTCTTTCACTCTTCCCGAGGGACTTAGAAGAATTTTGTGATATTTTTTATTAAAATGGTGTATAAGGGTATACAGTATATATAAATATATTTTATGCACTGTATATGAGCTGGCGATTTCTAAATCTGTGGTTCCGAGAGGGGGTAACCAGGCTCACTAATAAAGGTCAAGCCACTTGGCTGCCAGAATGCCCTGCTTCAGCACAGACCAGAAAGGCATTGTGATAAGCGTATCCCCGGTATAGTCAGGGTTTAATGGGAGTCGTCCCCGTCCCCCCCAGTATACGCCCAGAACCATGGACCCGGTACTTGTGGTTCAGACTGTCTCCAACCAGCCATAATGTTGTGAGAGTGAAATTATGTCTAAGTCCAGCTTTGGTACATTAGAAGCAACTCTGAAACTTAGCCTAAGCGTTTTTCGAAGCTACTTTTTGGCTAACTTCTTATAGGAAGGTCTATGAGCTCTGAAAATGAACGTGCGCGTCTTTCACTCTTCCCGAGGGACTTAGAAGAATTTTGTGATATTTTTTATTAAAATGGTGTATAAGGGTATATATATAAATATATTTTATGCACTGTATATGAGCTTGCGATTTCTAAGTCTGTGGTTCCGAGAGGGGGTAACCAGGCTCACTAATAAAGGTCAAGCCACTTGGCTGCCAGAATGCCCTGCTTCAGCACAGACCAGAAAGGCATTGTGATAAGCGTATCCCCGGTATAGTCAGGGGTTAATGGGAGTCGTCCCCGTCCCCCCAGTATACGCCCAGAACCATGGACCCGGTACTTGTGGTTCGGACTGTCTCCAACCAGCCATAATGTTGTGAGAGTGAAATTATGTCTAAGTCCAGCTTTGGTACATTAGAAGCAACTCTGAAACTTAGCCTAAGCGTTTTTCGAAGCTACTTTTTGGCTAACTTCTTATTGGAAGGTCTAGGAGCTCTCAAAATGAACGTGCGCGTCTTTCACTCTTCCCGAGGGACTTAGACGAATTTTGTGATATTTTTTATTAAAATGGTGTATAAGGGTATATATATAAATATATTTTATGCACTGTATATGAGCTGGCGATTTCTAAATCTGTGGTTCCGAGAGGGGGTAACCAGGCTCACTAATAAAGGTCAAGCCACTTTGCTGCCAGAATGCCCTGCTTCAGCACAGACCAGAAAGGCATTGTGATAAGCGTATCCCCGGTATAGTCAGGGGTTAATGGGAGTCGTCCCCGTCCCCCCAGTATACGCCCAGAACCATGGACCCGGTACTTGTGGTTCGGACTGTCTCCAACCAGCCATAATGTTGTGAGAGTGAAATTATGTCTAAGTCCAGCTTTGGTACATTAGAAGCAACTCTGAAACTTAACCTAAGCGTTTTTCGAAGCTACTTTTTGGCTAACTTCTTATAGGAAGGTCTAGGAGCTCTGAAAATGAACGTGCGCGTCTTTCACTCTTCCCGAGGGACTTAGAAGAATTTTGTGATATTTTTTATTAAAATGGTGTATAAGGGTATATATATATAAATATATTTTATGCACTGTATATGAGCTGGCGATTTCTAAGTCTGTGGTTCCGAGAGGGGGTAACCAGGCTCACTAATAAAGGTCAAGCCACTTGGTTGCCAGAATGCCCTGCTTCAGCACAGACCAGAAAGGCATTGTGATAAGCGTATCCCCGGTATAGTCAGGGGTTAATGGGAGTCGTCCCCGTCCCCCCAGTATACGCCCAGAACCATGGACCCGGTACTTGTGGTTCGGACTGTCTCCAACCAGCCATAATGTTGTGAGAGTGAAATTATGTCTAAGTCCAGCTTTGGTACATTAGAAGCAACTCTGAAACTTAACCTAAGCGTTTTTCGAAGCTACTTTTTGGCTAACTTCTTATAGGAAGGTCTAGGAGCTCTCAAAATGAACGTGCGCGTCTTTCACTCTTCCCGAGGGACTTAGAAGAATTTTGTGATATTTTTTATTAAAATGGTGTATAAGGGTATATATATAAATATATTTTATGCACTGTATATGAGCTGGCGATTTCTAAGTCTGTGGTTCCGAGAGGGGGTAACCAGGCTCACTAATAAAGATCAAGCCACTTGGCTGCCAGAATGCCCTGCTTCAGCACAGACCAGAAAGGCATTGTGATAAGCGTATCCCCGGTATAGTCAGGGGTTAATGGGAGTCGTCCCCGTCCCCCCCAGTATACGCCCAGAACCATGGACCCGGTACTTGTGGTTCGGACTGTCTCCAACCAGCCATAATGTTGTGAGAGTGAAATTATGTCTAAGTCCAGCTTTGGTACATTAGAAGCAACTCTGAAACTTAACCTAAGCGTTTTTCGAAGATACTTTTTGGCTAACTTCTTATAGGAAGGACTAGGAGCTCTGAAAATGAACGTGCGCGTCTTTCACTCTTCCCGAGGGACTTAGAAGAATTTTGTGATATTTTTTATTAAAATGGTGTACTGTATAAGGGTATATATAAATATATTTTATGCACTGTATATGAGCTGGCGATTTCTAAGTCTGTGGTTCCGAGAGGGGGTAACCAGGCTCACTAATAAAGGTCAAGCCACTTGGCTGCCAGAATGCCCTGCTTCAGCACAGACCAGAAAGGCATTGTGATAAGCGTATCCCCGGTATAGTCAGGGGTTAATGGGTGTCGTCCCCGTCCCCCCAGTATACGCCCAGAACCATGGACCCGGTACTTGTGGTTCGGACTGTCTCCAACCAGTCATAATGTTGTGAGAGTGAAATTATGTCTAAGTCCAGCTTTGGTACATTAGAAGCAACTCTGAAACTTAACCTAAGCATTTTTCGAAGCTACTTTTTGGCTAACTTCTTATAGGAAGGTCTAGGAGCTCTGAAAATGAACGTGCGCGTCTTTCACTCTTCCCGAGGGACTTAGAAGAATTTTGTGATATTTTTTATTAAAATGGTGTATAAGGGTATATATATAAATTTATTATATAAATATATTTTATGCACTGTACAGTATATGAGCTGGCGATTTCTAAGTCTGTGGTTCCGAGAGGGGGTAACCAGGCTCACTAATAAAGGTCAAGCCACTTGGCTGCCAGAATGCCCTGCTTCAGCACAGACCAGAAAGGCATTGTGATAAGCGTATCCCCGGTATAGTCAGAGGTTAATGGGAGTCATCCCCGTCCCCCCAGTATACGCCCAGAACCATGGACCCGGTACTTGTGGTTCGGACTGTCTCCAACCAGCCATAATGTTGTGAGAGTGAAATTATGTCTAAGTCCAGCTTTGGTACATTAGAAGCAACTCTGAAACTTAGCCTAAGCGTTTTTCGAAGCTACTTTTTGGCTAACTTCTTATAGGAAGGTCTAGGAGCTCTGAAAATGAACGTGCGCGTCTTTCACTCTTCCCGAGGGACTTAGAAGAATTTTGTGATATTTTTTATTAAAATGGTGTATAAGGGTATATATATAAATATATTTTATGCACTGTATATGAGCTTGCGATTTCTAAGTCTGTGGTTCCGAGAGGGGGTAACCAGGCTCACTAATAAAGGTCAAGCCACTTGGCTGCCAGAATGCCCTGCTTCAGCACAGACCAGAAAGGCATTGTGATAAGCGTATCCCCGGTATAGTCAGGGGTTAATGGGAGTCGTCCCCGTCCCCCCAATATACGCCCAGAACCATGGACCCGGTACTTGTGGTTCGGACTGTCTCCAACCAGCCATAATGTTGTGAGAGTGAAATTATGTCTAAGTCCAGCTTTGGTACATTAGAAGCAACTCTGAAACTTAGCCTAAGCGTTTTTCGAAGCTACTTTTTGGCTAACTTCTTATTGGAAGGTCTAGGAGCTCTCAAAATGAACGTGCGCGTCTTTCACTCTTCCCGAGGGACTTAGAAGAATTTTGTGATATTTTTTATTAAAATGGTGTATAAGGGTATATATATAAATATATTTTATGCACTGTATATGAGCTGGCGATTTCTAAATCTGTGGTTCCGAGAGGGGGTAACCAGGCTCACTAATAAAGGTCAAGCCACTTTGCTGCCAGAATGCCCTGCTTCAGCACAGACCAGAAAGGCATTGTGATAAGCGTATCCCCGGTATAGTCAGGGGTTAATGGGAGTCGTCCCCGTCCCCCCAGTATACGCCCAGAACCATGGACCCGGTACTTGTGGTTCGGACTGTCTCCAACCAGCCATAATGTTGTGAGAGTGAAATTATGTCTAAGTCCAGCTTTGGTACATTAGAAGCAACTCTGAAACTTAGCCTAAGCGTTTTTCGAAGCTACTTTTTGGCTAACTTCTTATTGGAAGGTCTAGGAGCTCTCAAAATGAACGTGCGCGTCTTTCACTCTTCCCGAGGGACTTAGAAGAATTTTGTGATATTTTTTATTAAAATGGTGTATAAGGGTATATATATAAATATATTTTATGCACTGTATATGAGCTGGCGATTTCTAAGTCTGTGGTTCCGAGAGGGGGTAACCAGGCTCACTAATAAAGATCAAGCCACTTGGCTGCCAGAATGCCCTGCTTCAGCACAGACCAGAAAGGCATTGTGATAAGCGTATCCCCGGTATAGTCAGGGGTTAATGGGAGTCGTCCCCGTCCCCCCCAGTATACGCCCAGAACCATGGACCCGGTACTTGTGGTTCGGACTGTCTCCAACCAGCCATAATGTTGTGAGAGTGAAATTATGTCTAAGTCCAGCTTTGGTACATTAGAAGCAACTCTGAAACTTAACCTAAGCGTTTTTCGAAGATACTTTTTGGCTAACTTCTTATAGGAAGGACTAGGAGCTCTGAAAATGAACGTGCGCGTCTTTCACTCTTCCCGAGGGACTTAGAAGAATTTTGTGATATTTTTTATTAAAATGGTGTACTGTATAAGGGTATATATAAATATATTTTATGCACTGTATATGAGCTGGCGATTTCTAAGTCTGTGGTTCCGAGAGGGGGTAACCAGGCTCACTAATAAAGGTCAAGCCACTTGGCTGCCAGAATGCCCTGCTTCAGCACAGACCAGAAAGGCATTGTGATAAGCGTATCCCCGGTATAGTCAGGGGTTAATGGGTGTCGTCCCCGTCCCCCCAGTATACGCCCAGAACCATGGACCCGGTACTTGTGGTTCGGACTGTCTCCAACCAGTCATAATGTTGTGAGAGTGAAATTATGTCTAAGTCCAGCTTTGGTACATTAGAAGCAACTCTGAAACTTAACCTAAGCATTTTTCGAAGCTACTTTTTGGCTAACTTCTTATAGGAAGGTCTAGGAGCTCTGAAAATGAACGTGCGCGTCTTTCACTCTTCCCGAGGGACTTAGAAGAATTTTGTGATATTTTTTATTAAAATGGTGTATAAGGGTATATATATAAATTTATTATATAAATATATTTTATGCACTGTACAGTATATGAGCTGGCGATTTCTAAGTCTGTGGTTCCGAGAGGGGGTAACCAGGCTCACTAATAAAGGTCAAGCCACTTGGCTGCCAGAATGCCCTGCTTCAGCACAGACCAGAAAGGCATTGTGATAAGCGTATCCCCGGTATAGTCAGAGGTTAATGGGAGTCATCCCCGTCCCCCCAGTATACGCCCAGAACCATGGACCCGGTACTTGTGGTTCGGACTGTCTCCAACCAGCCATAATGTTGTGAGAGTGAAATTATGTCTAAGTCCAGCTTTGGTACATTAGAAGCAACTCTGAAACTTAGCCTAAGCGTTTTTCGAAGCTACTTTTTGGCTAACTTCTTATAGGAAGGTCTAGGAGCTCTGAAAATGAACGTGCGCGTCTTTCACTCTTCCCGAGGGACTTAGAAGAATTTTGTGATATTTTTTATTAAAATGGTGTATAAGGGTATATATATAAATATATTTTATGCACTGTATATGAGCTTGCGATTTCTAAGTCTGTGGTTCCGAGAGGGGGTAACCAGGCTCACTAATAAAGGTCAAGCCACTTGGCTGCCAGAATGCCCTGCTTCAGCACAGACCAGAAAGGCATTGTGATAAGCGTATCCCCGGTATAGTCAGGGGTTAATGGGAGTCGTCCCCGTCCCCCCAATATACGCCCAGAACCATGGACCCGGTACTTGTGGTTCGGACTGTCTCCAACCAGCCATAATGTTGTGAGAGTGAAATTATGTCTAAGTCCAGCTTTGGTACATTAGAAGCAACTCTGAAACTTAGCCTAAGCGTTTTTCGAAGCTACTTTTTGGCTAACTTCTTATTGGAAGGTCTAGGAGCTCTCAAAATGAACGTGCGCGTCTTTCACTCTTCCCGAGGGACTTAGAAGAATTTTGTGATATTTTTTATTAAAATGGTGTATAAGGGTATATATATAAATATATTTTATGCACTGTATATGAGCTGGCGATTTCTAAATCTGTGGTTCCGAGAGGGGGTAACCAGGCTCACTAATAAAGGTCAAGCCACTTTGCTGCCAGAATGCCCTGCTTCAGCACAGACCAGAAAGGCATTGTGATAAGCGTATCCCCGGTATAGTCAGGGGTTAATGGGAGTCGTCCCCGTCCCCCCAGTATACGCCCAGAACCATGGACCCGGTACTTGTGGTTCGGACTGTCTCCAACCAGCCATAATGTTGTGAGAGTGAAATTATGTCTAAGTCCAGCTTTGGTACATTAGAAGCAACTCTGAAACTTAGCCTAAGCGTTTTTCGAAGCTACTTTTTGGCTAACTTCTTATTGGAAGGTCTAGGAGCTCTCAAAATGAACGTGCGCGTCTATCACTCTTCCCGAGGGACTTAGAAGAATTTTGTGATATTTTTTATTAAAATGGTGTATAAGGGTATATATATAAATATATTTTATGCACTGTATATGAGCTGGCGATTTCTAAATCTGTGGTTCCGAGAGGGGGTAACCAGGCTCACTAATAAAGGTCAAGCCACTTGGCTGCCAGAATGCCCTGCTTCAGCACAGACCAGAAAGGCATTGTGATAAGCGTATCCCCGGTATAGTCAGGGGTTAATGGGAGTCGTCCCCGTCCCCCCAGTATACGCCCAGAACCATGGACCCGGTACTTGTGGTTCGGACTGTCTCCAACCAGCCATAATGTTGTGAGAGTGAAATTATGTCTAAGTCCAGCTTTGGTACATTAGAAGCAACTCTGAAACTTAGCCTAAGCGTTTTTCGAAGCTACTTTTTGGCTAACTTCTTATTGGAAGGTCTAGGAGCTCTCAAAATGAACGTGCGCGTCTTTCACTCTTCCCGAGGGACTTAGAAGAATTTTGTGATATTTTTTATTAAAATGGTGTATAAGGGTATACAGTATATATAAATATATTTTATGCACTGTATATGAGCTGGCGATTTCTAAATCTGTGGTTCCGAGAGGGGGTAACCAGGCTCACTAATAAAGGTCAAGCCACTTGGCTGCCAGAATGCCCTGCTTCAGCACAGACCAGAAAGGCATTGTGATAAGCGTATCCCCGGTATAGTCAGGGTTTAATGGGAGTCGTCCCCGTCCCCCCCAGTATACGCCCAGAACCATGGACCCGGTACTTGTGGTTCAGACTGTCTCCAACCAGCCATAATGTTGTGAGAGTGAAATTATGTCTAAGTCCAGCTTTGGTACATTAGAAGCAACTCTGAAACTTAGCCTAAGCGTTTTTCGAAGCTACTTTTTGGCTAACTTCTTATAGGAAGGTCTATGAGCTCTGAAAATGAACGTGCGCGTCTTTCACTCTTCCCGAGGGACTTAGAAGAATTTTGTGATATTTTTTATTAAAATGGTGTATAAGGGTATATATATAAATATATTTTATGCACTGTATATGAGCTTGCGATTTCTAAGTCTGTGGTTCCGAGAGGGGGTAACCAGGCTCACTAATAAAGGTCAAGCCACTTGGCTGCCAGAATGCCCTGCTTCAGCACAGACCAGAAAGGCATTGTGATAAGCGTATCCCCGGTATAGTCAGGGGTTAATGGGAGTCGTCCCCGTCCCCCCAGTATACGCCCAGAACCATGGACCCGGTACTTGTGGTTCGGACTGTCTCCAACCAGCCATAATGTTGTGAGAGTGAAATTATGTCTAAGTCCAGCTTTGGTACATTAGAAGCAACTCTGAAACTTAGCCTAAGCGTTTTTCGAAGCTACTTTTTGGCTAACTTCTTATTGGAAGGTCTAGGAGCTCTCAAAATGAACGTGCGCGTCTTTCACTCTTCCCGAGGGACTTAGACGAATTTTGTGATATTTTTTATTAAAATGGTGTATAAGGGTATATATATAAATATATTTTATGCACTGTATATGAGCTTGCGATTTCTAAATCTGTGGTTCCGAGAGGGGGTAACCAGGCTCACTAATAAAGGTCAAGCCACTTTGCTGCCAGAATGCCCTGCTTCAGCACAGACCAGAAAGGCATTGTGATAAGCGTATCCCCGGTATAGTCAGGGGTTAATGGGAGTCGTCCCCGTCCCCCCAGTATACGCCCAGAACCATGGACCCGGTACTTGTGGTTCGGACTGTCTCCAACCAGCCATAATGTTGTGAGAGTGAAATTATGTCTAAGTCCAGCTTTGGTACATTAGAAGCAACTCTGAAACTTAACCTAAGCGTTTTTCGAAGCTACTTTTTGGCTAACTTCTTATAGGAAGGTCTAGGAGCTCTCAAAATGAACGTGCGCGTCTTTCACTCTTCCCGAGGGACTTAGAAGAATTTTGTGATATTTTTTATTAAAATGGTGTATAAGGGTATATATATAAATATATTTTATGCACTGTATATGAGCTGGCGATTTCTAAGTCTGTGGTTCCGAGAGGGGGTAACCAGGCTCACTAATAAAGATCAAGCCACTTGGCTGCCAGAATGCCCTGCTTCAGCACAGACCAGAAAGGCATTGTGATAAGCGTATCCCCGGTATAGTCAGGGGTTAATGGGAGTCGTCCCCGTCCCCCCCAGTATACGCCCAGAACCATGGACCCGGTACTTGTGGTTCGGACTGTCTCCAACCAGCCATAATGTTGTGAGAGTGAAATTATGTCTAAGTCCAGCTTTGGTACATTAGAAGCAACTCTGAAACTTAACCTAAGCGTTTTTCGAAGATACTTTTTGGCTAACTTCTTATAGGAAGGACTAGGAGCTCTGAAAATGAACGTGCGCGTCTTTCACTCTTCCCGAGGGACTTAGAAGAATTTTGTGATATTTTTTATTAAAATGGTGTACTGTATAAGGGTATATATAAATATATTTTATGCACTGTATATGAGCTGGCGATTTCTAAGTCTGTGGTTCCGAGAGGGGGTAACCAGGCTCACTAATAAAGGTCAAGCCACTTGGCTGCCAGAATGCCCTGCTTCAGCACAGACCAGAAAGGCATTGTGATAAGCGTATCCCCGGTATAGTCAGGGGTTAATGGGTGTCGTCCCCGTCCCCCCAGTATACGCCCAGAACCATGGACCCGGTACTTGTGGTTCGGACTGTCTCCAACCAGTCATAATGTTGTGAGAGTGAAATTATGTCTAAGTCCAGCTTTGGTACATTAGAAGCAACTCTGAAACTTAACCTAAGCATTTTTCGAAGCTACTTTTTGGCTAACTTCTTATAGGAAGGTCTAGGAGCTCTGAAAATGAACGTGCGCGTCTTTCACTCTTCCCGAGGGACTTAGAAGAATTTTGTGATATTTTTTATTAAAATGGTGTATAAGGGTATATATATAAATTTATTATATAAATATATTTTATGCACTGTACAGTATATGAGCTGGCGATTTCTAAGTCTGTGGTTCCGAGAGGGGGTAACCAGGCTCACTAATAAAGGTCAAGCCACTTGGCTGCCAGAATGCCCTGCTTCAGCACAGACCAGAAAGGCATTGTGATAAGCGTATCCCCGGTATAGTCAGAGGTTAATGGGAGTCATCCCCGTCCCCCCAGTATACGCCCAGAACCATGGACCCGGTACTTGTGGTTCGGACTGTCTCCAACCAGCCATAATGTTGTGAGAGTGAAATTATGTCTAAGTCCAGCTTTGGTACATTAGAAGCAACTCTGAAACTTAGCCTAAGCGTTTTTCGAAGCTACTTTTTGGCTAACTTCTTATAGGAAGGTCTAGGAGCTCTGAAAATGAACGTGCGCGTCTTTCACTCTTCCCGAGGGACTTAGAAGAATTTTGTGATATTTTTTATTAAAATGGTGTATAAGGGTATATATATAAATATATTTTATGCACTGTATATGAGCTTGCGATTTCTAAGTCTGTGGTTCCGAGAGGGGGTAACCAGGCTCACTAATAAAGGTCAAGCCACTTGGCTGCCAGAATGCCCTGCTTCAGCACAGACCAGAAAGGCATTGTGATAAGCGTATCCCCGGTATAGTCAGGGGTTAATGGGAGTCGTCCCCGTCCCCCCAATATACGCCCAGAACCATGGACCCGGTACTTGTGGTTCGGACTGTCTCCAACCAGCCATAATGTTGTGAGAGTGAAATTATGTCTAAGTCCAGCTTTGGTACATTAGAAGCAACTCTGAAACTTAGCCTAAGCGTTTTTCGAAGCTACTTTTTGGCTAACTTCTTATTGGAAGGTCTAGGAGCTCTCAAAATGAACGTGCGCGTCTTTCACTCTTCCCGAGGGACTTAGAAGAATTTTGTGATATTTTTTATTAAAATGGTGTATAAGGGTATATATATAAATATATTTTATGCACTGTATATGAGCTGGCGATTTCTAAATCTGTGGTTCCGAGAGGGGGTAACCAGGCTCACTAATAAAGGTCAAGCCACTTTGCTGCCAGAATGCCCTGCTTCAGCACAGACCAGAAAGGCATTGTGATAAGCGTATCCCCGGTATAGTCAGGGGTTAATGGGAGTCGTCCCCGTCCCCCCAGTATACGCCCAGAACCATGGACCCGGTACTTGTGGTTCGGACTGTCTCCAACCAGCCATAATGTTGTGAGAGTGAAATTATGTCTAAGTCCAGCTTTGGTACATTAGAAGCAACTCTGAAACTTAACCTAAGCGTTTTTCGAAGATACTTTTTGGCTAACTTCTTATAGGAAGGACTAGGAGCTCTGAAAATGAACGTGCGCGTCTTTCACTCTTCCCGAGGGACTTAGAAGAATTTTGTGATATTTTTTATTAAAATGGTGTACTGTATAAGGGTATATATAAATATATTTTATGCACTGTATATGAGCTGGCGATTTCTAAGTCTGTGGTTCCGAGAGGGGGTAACCAGGCTCACTAATAAAGGTCAAGCCACTTGGCTGCCAGAATGCCCTGCTTCAGCACAGACCAGAAAGGCATTGTGATAAGCGTATCCCCGGTATAGTCAGGGGTTAATGGGTGTCGTCCCCGTCCCCCCAGTATACGCCCAGAACCATGGACCCGGTACTTGTGGTTCGGACTGTCTCCAACCAGTCATAATGTTGTGAGAGTGAAATTATGTCTAAGTCCAGCTTTGGTACATTAGAAGCAACTCTGAAACTTAACCTAAGCATTTTTCGAAGCTACTTTTTGGCTAACTTCTTATAGGAAGGTCTAGGAGCTCTGAAAATGAACGTGCGCGTCTTTCACTCTTCCCGAGGGACTTAGAAGAATTTTGTGATATTTTTTATTAAAATGGTGTATAAGGGTATATATATAAATATATTTTATGCACTGTATATGAGCTTGCGATTTCTAAGTCTGTGGTTCCGAGAGGGGGTAACCAGGCTCACTAATAAAGGTCAAGCCACTTGGCTGCCAGAATGCCCTGCTTCAGCACAGACCAGAAAGGCATTGTGATAAGCGTATCCCCGGTATAGTCAGGGGTTAATGGGAGTCGTCCCCGTCCCCCCAATATACGCCCAGAACCATGGACCCGGTACTTGTGGTTCGGACTGTCTCCAACCAGCCATAATGTTGTGAGAGTGAAATTATGTCTAAGTCCAGCTTTGGTACATTAGAAGCAACTCTGAAACTTAGCCTAAGCGTTTTTCAAAGCTACTTTTTGGCTAACTTCTTATTGGAAGGTCTAGGAGCTCTCAAAATGAACGTGCGCGTCTTTCACTCTTCCCGAGGGACTTAGAAGAATTTTGTGATATTTTTTATTAAAATGGTGTATAAGGGTATATATATAAATATATTTTATGCACTGTATATGAGCTGGCGATTTCTAAATCTGTGGTTCCGAGAGGGGGTAACCAGGCTCACTAATAAAGGTCAAGCCACTTTGCTGCCAGAATGCCCTGCTTCAGCACAGACCAGAAAGGCATTGTGATATGCGTATCCCCGGTATAGTCAGGGGTTAATGGGAGTCGTCCCCGTCCCCCCAGTATACGCCCAGAACCATGGACCCGGTACTTGTGGTTCGGACTGTCTCCAACCAGCCATAATGTTGTGAGAGTGAAATTATGTCTAAGTCCAGCTTTGGTACATTAGAAGCAACTCTGAAACTTAACCTAAGCGTTTTTCGAAGCTACTTTTTGGCTAACTTCTTATAGGAAGGTCTAGGAGCTCTCAAAATGAACGTGCGCGTCTTTCACTCTTCCCGAGGGACTTAGAAGAATTTTGTGATATTTTTTATTAAAATGGTGTATAAGGGTATATATAAAAAATATATTTTATGCACTGTATATGAGCTGGCGATTTCTAAGTCTGTGGTTCCGAGAGGGGGTAACCAGGCTCACTAATAAAGGTCAAGCCACTTGGCTGCCAGAATGCCCTGCTTCAGCACAGACCAGAAAGGCATTGTGATAAGCGTATCCCCGGTATAGTCAGGGGTTAATGGGAGTCGTCCCCGTCCCCCCAGTATACGCTCAGAACCATGGACCCGGTACTTGTGGTTCGGACTGTCTCCAACCAGCCATAATGGTGTGAGAGTGAAATTATGTCTAAGTCCAGCTTTGGTACATTAGAAGCAACTCTGAAACTTAACCTAAGCGTTTTTCGAAGCTACTTTTTGGCTAACTTCTTATAGGAAAGTCTAGGAGCTCTCAAAATGAACGTGCGCGTCTTTCACTCTTCCCGAGGGACTTAGAAGAATTTTGTGATATTTTTTATTAAAATGGTGTATAAGGGTATATATATAAATATATTTTATGCACTGTATATGAGCTGGCGATTTCTAAGACTGTGGTTCCGAGAGGGGGTAACCAGGCTCACTAATAAAGGTCAAGCCACTTGGCTGCCAGAATGCCCTGCTTCAGCACAGACCAGAAAGGCATTGTGATAAGCGTATCCCCGGTATAGTCAGGGGTTAATGGGAGTCCCCCCCGTCCCCCCCAGTATACGCCCAGAACCATGGACCCGGTACTTGTGGTTCGGTTTGTCTCCAACAAGCCATAATGTTGTGAGAGTGAAATTATGTCTAAGTCCAGCTTTGGTACATTAGAAGCAACTCTGAAACTTACTGTAACCTAAGTGTTTTTCGAAGCTACTTTTTGGCTAACTTCTTATAGGAAGGACTAGGAGCTCTGAAAATGAACGTGCGCGTCTTTCACTCTTCCCGAGGGACTTAGAAGAATTTTGTGATATTTTTTATTAAAATGGTGTACTGTATAAGGGTATATATAAATATATTTTATGCACTGTATATGAGCTGGCGATTTCTAAGTCTGTGGTTCCGAGAGGGGGTAACCAGGCTCACTAATAAAGGTCAAGCCACTTGGCTGCCAGAATGCCCTGCTTCAGCACAGACCAGAAAGGCATTGTGATAAGCGTATCCCCGGTATAGTCAGGGGTTAATGGGAGTCGTCCCCGTCCCCCCAGTATACGCCCAGAACCATGGACCCGGTACTTGTGGTTCGGACTGTCTCCAACCAGCCATAATGTTGTGAGAGTGAAATTATGTCTAAGTCCAGCTTTGGTACATTAGAAGCAACTCTGAAACTTAACCTAAGCGTTTTTCGAAGCTACTTTTTGGCTAACTTCTTATAGGAAGGTCTAGGAGCTCTGAAAATGAACGTGCGCGTCTTTCACTCTTCCCGAGGGACTTAGAAGAATTTTGTGATATTTTTTATTAAAATGGTGTATAAGGGTATATATATAAATATATTTTATGCACTGTATATGAGCTGGCGATTTCTAAGTCTGTGGTTCCGAGAGGGGGTAACCAGGCTCACTAATAAAGGTCAAGCCACTTGGCTGCCAGAATGCCCTGCTTCAGCACAGACCAGAAAGGCATTGTGATAAGCGTATCCCCGGTATAGTCAGGGGTTAATGGGAGTCGTCCCCGTCCCCCCAGTATACGGCCAGAACCATGGACCCGGTACTTGTGGTTCGGACTGTCTCCAACCAGTCATAATGTTGTGAGAGTGAAATTATGTCTAAGTCCAGCTTTGGTACATTAGAAGCAACTCTGAAACTTAACCTAAGCGTTTTTCGAAGCTACTTTTTGGCTAACTTCTTATAGGAAGGACTAGGAGCTCTGAAAATGAACGTGCGCGTCTTTCACTCTTCCCGAGGGACTTAGAAGAATTTTGTGATATTTTTTATTAAAATGGTGTATAAGGGTATATATATAAATATATTTGATGCACTGTATATGAGCTGGCGATTTCTAAGTTTGTGGTTCCGAGAGGGGGTTACCAGGCTCACTAATAAAGGTCAAGCCACTTGGTTGCCAGAATGCCCTGCTTCAGCACAGACAAGAAAGGCATTGTGATAAGCGTATCCCCGGTATAGTCAGGGGTTAATGGGAGTCGTCCCCGTCCCCCCAGTATACGCCCAGAACCATGGACCCGGTACTTGTGGTTCGGACTGTCTCCAACCAGCCATAATGTTGTGAGAGTGAAATTATGTCTAAGTCCAGCTTTGGTACATTAGAAGCAACTCTGAAACTTAACCTAAGCGTTTTTCGAAGCTACTTTTTGGCTAACTTCTTATAGGAAGGTCTAGGAGCTCTGAAAATGAACGTGCGCGTCTTTCACTCTTCCCGAGGGACTTAGAATAATTTTGTGATATTTTTTATTAAAATGGTGTATAAGGGTATATATATAAATATATTTTATGCACTGTATATGAGCTGGCGATTTCTAAGTCTGTGGTTCCGAGAGGGGGTAACCAGGCTCACTAATAAAGGTCAAGCCACTTGGCTGCCAGAATGCCCTGCTTCAGCACAGACCAGAAAGGCATTGTGATAAGCGTATCCCCGGTATAGTCAGGGGTTAATGGGAGTCGTCCCCGTCCCCCCAGTATACGCCCAGAACCATGGACCCGGTACTTGTGGTTCGGACTGTCTCCAACCAGCCATAATGTTGTGAGAGTGAAATTATGTCTAAGTCCAGCTTTGGTACATTAGAAGCAACTCTGAAACTTAACCTAAGCGTTTTTCGAAGCTACTTTTTGGCTAACTTCTTATAGGAAGGTCTAGGAGCTCTCAAAATGAACGTGCGCGTCTTTCACTCTTCCCGAGGGACTTAGAAGAATTTTGTGATATTTTTTATTAAAATGGTGTATAAGGGTATATATATAAATATATTTTATGCACTGTATATGAGCTGGCGATTTCTAAGTTTGTGGTTCCGAGAGGGGGTAACCAGGCTCACTAATAAATGTCAAGCCACTTGGTTGCCAGAATGCCCTGCTTCAGCACAGACAAGAAAGGCATTGTGATAAGCGTATCCCCGGTATAGTCAGGGGTTAATGGGAGTCATCCCCGTCCCCCCAGTATACGCCCAGAACCATGGACCCGGTACTTGTGGTTCGGACTGTCTCCAACCAGCCATAATGTTGTGAGAGTGAAATTATGTCTAAGTCCAGCTTTGGTACATTAGAAGCAACTCTGAAACTTAGCCTAAGCGTTTTTCGAAGCTACTTTTTGGCTAACTTCTTATAGGAAGGACTAGGAGCTCTGAAAATGAACGTGCGCGTCTTTCACTCTTCCCGAGGGACTTAGAAGAATTTTGTGATATTTTTTATTAAAATGGTGTATAAGGGTATATATATAAATTTATTATATAAATATATTTTATGCACTGTACAGTATATGAGCTGGCGATTTCTAAGTCTGTGGTTCCGAGAGGGGGTAACCAGGCTCACTAATAAAGGTCAAGACACTTGGCTGCCAGAATGCCCTGCTTCAGCACAGACCAGAAAGGCATTGTGATAAGCGTATCCCCGGTATAGTCAGAGGTTAATGGTAGTCATCCCCGTCCCCCCAGTATACGCCCAGAACCATGGACCCGGTACTTGTGGTTCGGACTGTCTCCAACCAGCCATAATGTTGTGAGAGTGAAATTATGTCTAAGTCCAGCTTTGGTACATTAGAAGCAACTCTGAAACTTAGCCTAAGCGTTTTTCGAAGCTACTTTTTGGCTAACTTCTTATAGGAAGGTCTAGGAGCTTTCAAAATGAACGTGCGCGTCTTTCACTGTTCCCGAGGGACTTAGAATTTTTTTGTGATATTTTTTATTAAAATGGTGTATAAGGGTATATATATAAATATATTTTATGCACTGTATATGAGCTTGCGATTTCTAAGTCTGTGGTTCCGAGAGGGGGTAACCAGGCTCACTAATAAAGGTCAAGCCACTTGGCTGCCAGAATGCCCTGCTTCAGCACAGACCAGAAAGGCATTGTGATAAGCGTATCCCCGGTATAGTCAGGGGTTAATGGGAGTCGTCCCCGTCCCCCCAGTATACGCCCAGAACCATGGACCCGGTACTTGTGGTTCGGACTGTCTCCAACCAGCCATAATGTTGTGAGAGTGAAATTATGTCTAAGTCCAGCTTTGGTACATTAGAAGCAACTCTGAAACTTAGTCTAAGCGTTTTTCGAAGATACTTTTTGGCTAACTTCTTATTGGAAGGTCTAGGAGCTCTCAAAATGAACGTGCGCGTCTTTCACTGTTCCCGAGGGACTTAGAAGAATTTTGTGATATTTTTTATTAAAATGGTGTATAAGGGTATATATATAAATATATTTTATGCACTGTATATGAGCTGGCGATTTCTAAATCTGTGGTTCCGAGAGGGTGTAACCAGGCTCACTAATAAAGGTCAAGCCACTTGGCTGCCAGAATGCCCTGCTTCAGCACAGACCAGAAAGGCATTGTGATAAGCGTATCCCCGGTATAGTCAGGGGTTAAAGGGAGTCGTCCCCGTCCCCCCAGTATACGCCCAGAACCATGGACCCGGTACTTGTGGTTCGGACTGTCTCCAACCAGCCATAATGTTGTGAGAGTGAAATTATGTCTAAGTCCAGCTTTGGTACATTAGAAGCAACTCTGAAACTTAACCTAAGCGTTTTTCGAAGCTACTTTTTGGCTTACTTCTTATAGGAAGGTCTAGGAGCTCTGAAAATGAACGTGCGCGTCTTTCACTCTTCCCGAGGGACTTAGAAGAATTTTGTGATATTTTTTATTAAAATGGTGTATAAGGGTATATATATAAATATATTTTATGCACTGTATATGAGCTGGCGATTTCTAAGTCTGTGGTTCCGAGAGGGGGTAACCAGGCTCACTAATAAAGGTCAAGCCACTTGGCTGCCAGAATGCCCTGCTTCAGCACAGACCAGAAAGGCATTGTGATAAGCGTATCCCTGGTATAGTCAGGGGTTAATGGGAGTCGTCCCCGTCCCCCCAGTATACGCCCAGAACCATGGACCCGGTACTTGTGGTTCGGACTGTCTCCAACCAGCCATAATGTTGTGAGAGTGAAATTATGTCTAAGTCCAGCTTTGGTACATTAGAAGCAACTCTGAAACTTAGCCTAAGCGTTTTTCGAAGCTACTTTTTGGCTAACTTCTTATAGGAAGGACTAGGAGCTCTGAAAATGAACGTGCGCGTCTTTCACTCTTCCCGAGGGACTTAGAAGAATTTTGTGATATTTTTTATTAAAATGGTGTATAAGGGTATATATATAAATTTATTATATAAATATATTTTATGCACTGTACAGTATATGAGCTGGCGATTTCTAAGTCTGTGGTTCCGAGAGGGGGTAACCAGGCTCACTAATAAAGGTCAAGACACTTGGCTGCCAGAATGCCCTGCTTCAGCACAGACCAGAAAGGCATTGTGATAAGCGTATCCCCGGTATAGTCAGAGGTTAATGGTAGTCATCCCCGTCCCCCCAGTATACGCCCAGAACCATGGACCCGGTACTTGTGGTTCGGACTGTCTCCAACCAGCCATAATGTTGTGAGAGTGAAATTATGTCTAAGTCCAGCTTTGGTACATTAGAAGCAACTCTGAAACTTAGCCTAAGCGTTTTTCGAAGCTACTTTTTGGCTAACTTCTTATTGGAAGGTCTAGGAGCTCTCAAAATGAACGTGCGCGTCTTTCACTGTTCCCGAGGGACTTAGAAGAATTTTGTGATATTTTTTATTAAAATGGTGTATAAGGGTATATATATAAATATATTTTATGCACTGTATATGAGCTGGCGATTTCTAAATCTGTGGTTCCGAGAGGGGGTAACCAGGCTCACTAATAAAGGTCAAGCCACTTGGCTGCCAGAATGCCCTGCTTCAGCACAGACCAGAAAGGCATTGTGATAAGCGTATCCCCGGTATAGTCAGGGGTTAAAGGGAGTCGTCCCCGTCCCCCCAGTATACGCCCAGAACCATGGACCCGGTACTTGTGGTTCGGACTGTCTCCAACCAGCCATAATGTTGTGAGAGTGAAATTATGTCTAAGTCCAGCTTTGGTACATTAGAAGCAACTCTGAAACTTAACCTAAGCGTTTTTCGAAGCTACTTTTTGGATTACTTCTTATAGGAAGGTCTAGGAGCTCTGAAAATGAACGTGCGCGTCTTTCACTCTTCCCGAGGGACTTAGAAGAATTTTGTGATATTTTTTATTAAAATGGTGTATAAGGGTATATATATAAATATATTTTATGCACTGTATATGAGCTGGCGATTTCTAAGTCTGTGGTTCCGAGAGGGGGTAACCAGGCTCACTAATAAAGGTCAAGCCACTTGGCTGCCAGAATGCCCTGCTTCAGCACAGACCAGAAAGGCATTGTGATAAGCGTATCCCTGGTATAGTCAGGGGTTAATGGGAGTCGTCCCCGTCCCCCCAGTATACGCCCAGAACCATGGACCCGGTACTTGTGGTTCGGACTGTCTCCAACCAGTCATAATGTTGTGAGAGTGAAATTATGTCTAAGCCCAGCTTTGGTACATTAGAAGCAACTCTGAAACTTAACCTAAGCATTTTTCGAAGCTACTTTTTGGCTAACTTCTTATAGGAAGGTCTAGGAGCTCTCAAAATGAACGTGCGCGTCTTTCACTCTTCCCGAGGGACTTAGAAGAATTTTGTGATATTTTTTATTAAAATGGTGTATAAGGGTATATATATAAATATATTTTATGCACTGTATATGAGCTGGCGATTTCTAAGTCTGTGGTTCCGAGAGGGGGTAACCAGGCTCACTAATAAAGGTCAAGCCACTTGGCTGCCAGAATGCCCTGCTTCAGCACAGACCAGAAAGGCATTGTGATAAGCGTATCCCCGGTATAGTCAGGGGTTAATGGGAGTCGTCCCCGTCCCCCCAGTATACGCCCAGAACCATGGACCCGGTACTTGTGGTTCGGACTGTCTCCAACCAGTCATAATGTTGTGAGAGTGAAATTATGTATAAGTCCAGCTTTGGTACATTAGAAGCAACTCTGAAACTTAACCTAAGCATTTTTCGAAGCTACTTTTTGGCTAACTTCTTATAGGAATGTCTAGGAGGTCTGAAAATGAACGTGCGCGTCTTTCACTCTTCCCGAGGGACTTAGAAGAATTTTGTGATATTTTTTATTAAAATGGTGTATAAGGGTATATATATAAATTTATTATATAAATATATTTTATGCACTGTACAGTATATGAGCTGGCGATTTCTAAGTCTGTGGTTCCGAGAGGGGGTAACCAGGCTCACTAATAAAGGTCAAGACACTTGGCTGCCAGAATGCCATGCTTCAGCACAGACCAGAAAGGCATTGTGATAAGCGTATCCCCGGTATAGTCAGAGGTTAATGGTAGTCATCCCCGTCCCCCCAGTATACGCCCAGAACCATGGACCCGGTACTTGTGGTTCGGACTGTCTCCAACCAGCCATAATGTTGTGAGAGTGAAATTATGTCTAAGTCCAGCTTTGGTACATTAGAAGCAACTCTGAAACTTAGCCTAAGCGTTTTTCGAAGCTACTTTTTGGCTAACTTTTTATAGGAAGGTCTAGGAGCTTTCAAAATGAACGTGCGCGTCTTTCACTCTTCCCGAGGGACTTAGAATTTTTTTGTGATATTTTTTATTAAAATGGTGTATAAGGGTATATATATAAATATATTTTATGCACTGTATATGAGCTTGCGATTTCTAAGTCTGTGGTTCCGAGAGGGGATAACCAGGCTCACTAATAAAGGTCAAGCCACTTGGCTGCCAGAATGCCCTGCTTCAGCACAGACCAGAAAGGCATTGTGATAAGCGTATCCCCGGTATAGTCAGGGGTTAATGGGAGTCGTCCCCGTCCCCCCAGTATACGCCCAGAACCATGGACCCGGTACTTGTGGTTCGGACTGTCTCCAACCAGCCATAATGTTGTGAGAGTGAAATTATGTCTAAGTCCAGCTTTGGTACATTAGAAGCAACTCTGAAACTTAGCCTAAGCGTTTTTCGAAGCTACTTTTTGGCTAACTTCTTATTGGAAGGTCTAGGAGCTCTCAAAATGAACGTGCGCGTCTTTCACTCTTCCCGAGGGACTTAGAAGAATTTTGTGATATTTTTTATTAAAATGGTGTATAAGGGTATATATACTGTATAAATATATTTTATGCACTGTATATGAGCTGGCGATTTCTAAATCTGTGGTTCCGAGAGGGGGTAACCAGGCTCACTAATAAAGGTCAAGCCACTTGGCTGCCAGAATGCCCTGCTTCAGCACAGACCAGAAAGGCATTGTGATAAGCGTATCCCCGGTATAGTCAGGGGTTAAAGGGAGTCGTCCCCGTCCCCCCAGTATACGCCCAGAACCATGGACCCGGTACTTGTGGTTCGGACTGTCTCCAACCAGCCATAATGTTGTGAGAGTGAAATTATGTCTAAGTCCAGCTTTGGTACATTAGAAGCATCTCTGAAACTTAACCTAAGCGTTTTTCGAAGCTACTTTTTGGCTTACTTCTTATAGGAAGGTCTAGGAGCTCTGAAAATGAACGTGCGCATCTTTCACTCTTCCCGAGGGACTTAGAAGAATTTTGTGATATTTTTTATTAAAATGGTGTACTGTATAAGGGTATATATATAAATATATTTTATGCACTGTATATGAGCTGGCGATTTCTAAGTCTGTGGTTCCGAGAGGGGGTAACCAGGCTCACTAATAAAGGTCAAGCCACTTGGCTGCCAGAATGCCCTGCTTCAGCACAGACCAGAAAGGCATTGTGATAAGCGTATCCCCGGTATAGTCAGGGGTTAATGGGAGTCGTCCCCGTCCCCCCAGTATACGCCCAGAACCATGGACCCGGTACATGTGGTTCGGACTGTCTCCAACCAGTCATAATGTTGTGAGAGTGAAATTATGTCTAAGTCCAGCTTTGGTACATTAGAAGCAACTCTGAAACTTAACCTAAGCATTTTTCGAAGCTACTTTTTGGCTAACTTCTTATAGGAAGGTCTAGGAGCTCTCAAAATGAACGTGCGCGTCTTTCACTCTTCCCGAGGGACTTAGAAGAATTTTGTGATATTTTTTATTAAAATGGTGTATAAGGGTATATATATAAATATATTTTATGCACTGTATATGAGCTGGCGATTTCTAAGTTTGTGGTTCCGAGAGGGGGTAACCAGGCTCACTAATAAAGGTCAAGCCACTTTGTTGCCAGAATGCCCTGCTTCAGCACAGACAAGAAAGGCATTGTGATAAGCGTATCCCCGGTAAAGTCAGGGGTTAATGGGAGTCGTCCCCGTCCCCCCAGTATACGCCCAGAACCATGGACCCGGTACTTGTGGTTCGGACTGTCTCCAACCAGCCATAATGTTGTGAGAGTGAAATTATGTCTAAGTCCAGCTTTGGTACATTAGAAGCAACTCTGAAACTTAACCTAAGCGTTTTTCGAAGCTACTTTTTGGCTAACTTCTTATAGGAAGGACTAGGAGCTCTGAAAATGAACGTGCGCGTCTTTCACTCTTCCCGAGGGACTTAGAAGAATTTTGTGATATTTTTTATTAAAATGGTGTACTGTATAAGGGTATATATAAATATATTTTATGCACTGTATATGAGCTGGCGATTTCTATGTCTTTGGTTCCGAGAGGGGGTAACCAGGCTCACTAATAAAGGTCAAGCCACTTGGCTGCCAGAATGCCCTGCTTCAGCACAGACCAGAAAGGCATTGTGATAAGCGTATCCCCGGTATAGTCAGGGGTTAATGGGAGTCGTCCCCGTCCCCCCAGTATACGCCCAGAACCATGAACCCGGTACTTGTGGTTCGGACTGTCTCCAACCAGCCATAATATTGTGAGAGTGAAATTATGTCTAAGTCCAGTTTTGGTACATTAGAAGCAACTCTGAAACTTAACCTAAGCGTTTTTCGAAGTTACTTTTTGGCTAACTTCTTATAGGAAGGTCTAGGAGCTCTGAAAATGAACGTGCGCGTCTTTCACTCTTCCCGAGGGACTTAGAAGAATTTTGTGATATTTTTTATTAAAATGGTGTATAAGGGTATATATATAAATATATTTTATGCACTGTATATGAGCTGGCGATTTCTAAGTCTGTGGTTCCGAGAGGGGGTAACCAGGCTCACTAATATAGGTCAAGCCACTTGGCTGCCAGAATGCCCTGCTTCAGCACAGACCAGAAAGGCATTGTGATAAGCGTATCCCCGGTATAGTCAGGGGTTAATGGGAGTCGTCCCCGTCCCCCCAGTATACGCCCAGAACCATGGACCCGGTACTTGTGGTTCGGACTGTCTCCAACCAGTCATAATGTTGTGAGAGTGAAATTATGTCTAAGTCCAGCTTTGGTACATTAGAAGCAACTCTGAAACGTAACCTAAGCATTTTTCGAAGCTACTTTTTGGCTAACTTCTTATAGGAAGGTCTAGGAGCTCTCAAAATGAACGTGCGCGTCTTTCACTCTTCCCGAGGGACTTAGAAGAATTTTGTGATATTTTTTATTAAAATGGTGTATAAGGGTATATATAAATGTATTATATAAATATATTTTATGCACTGTACAGTATATGAGCAGGCGATTTCTAAGTCTGTGGTTCCGAGAGGGGGTAACCAGGCTCACTAATAAAGGTCAAGACACTTGGCTGCCAGAATGCCCTGCTTCAGCACAAACCAGAAAGGCATTGTGATAAGCGTATCCCCGGTATAGTCAGAGGTTAATGGGAGTCATCCCCGTCCCCCCAGTATACGCCCAGAACCATGGACCCGGTACTTGTGGTTCGGACTGTCTCCAACCAGCCATAATGTTGTGAGAGTGAAATTATGTCTAAGTCCAGCTTTGGTACATTAGAAGCAACTCTGAAACTTAGCCTAAGCGTTTTTCGAAGCTACTTTTTGGCTAACTTCTTATTGGAAGGTCTAGGAGCTCTCAAAATGAACGTGCGCGTCTTTCACTCTTCCCGAGGGACTTAGAAGAATTTTGTGATATTTTTTATTAAAATGGTGTATAAGGGTATATATATAAATATATTTTATGCACTGTATATGAGCTGGCGATTTCTAAATCTGTGGTTCCGAGAGGGGGTAACCAGGCTCACTAATAAAGGTCAAGCCACTTGGCTGCCAGAACGCCCTGCTTCAGCACAGACCAGAAAGGCATTGTGATAAGCGTATCCCCGGTATAGTCAGGGGTTAATGGGAGTCGTCCCCGTCCCCCCAGTATACGCCCAGAACCATGGACCCGGTACTTGTGGTTCGGACTGTCTCCAACCAGCCATAATGTTGTGAGAGTGAAATTATGTCTAAGTCCAGCTCTGGTACATTAGAAGCAACTCTGAAACTTAACCTAAGCGTTTTTCGAAGCTACTTTTTGGCTTACTTCTTATAGGAAGGTCTAGGAGCTCTGAAAATGAACGTGCGCGTCTTTCACTCTTCCCGAGGGACTTAGAAGTATTTTGTGATATTTTTTATTAAAATGGTGTATAAGGGTATATATATAAATATATTTTATGCACTGTATATGAGCTGGCGATTTCTAAGTCTGTGGTTCCGAGAGGGGGTAACCAGGCTCACTAATAAAGGTCAAGCCACTTGGCTGCCAGAATGCCCTGCTTCAGCACAGACCAGAAAGGCATTGTGATAAGCGTATCCCCGGTATAGTCAGGGGTTAATGGGAGTCGTCCCCGTCCCCCAAGTATACGCCCAGAACCATGGACCCGGTACTTGTGGTTCGGACTGTCTCCAACCAGTCATAATGTTGTGAGAGTGAAATTATGTCTAAGTCCAGCTTTGGTACATTAGAAGCAACTCTGAAACTTAACCTAAGCATTTTTCGAAGCTACTTTTTGGCTAACTTCTTATAGGAAGGTCTAGGAGCTCTGAAAATGAACGTGCGCGTCTTTCACTCTTCCCGAGGGACTTAGAAGAATTTTGTGATATTTTTTATTAAAATGGTGTACTGTATAAGGGTATATATAAATATATTTTATGCACTGTATATGAGCTGGCGATTTCTATGTCTTTTGTTCCGAGAGGGGGTAACCAGGCTCACTAATAAAGGTCAAGCCACTTGGCTGCCAGAATGCCCTGCTTCAGCACAGACCAGAAAGGCATTGTGATAAGCGTATCCCCGGTATAGTCAGGGGTTAATGGGAGTCGTCCCCGTCCCCCCAGTATACGCCCAGAACCATGGACCCGGTACTTGTGGTTCGGACTGTCTCCAACCAGCCATAATGTTGTGAGAGTGAAATTATGTCTAAGTCCAGCTTTGGTACATTAGAAGCAACTCTGAAACTTAGCCTAAGCGTTTTTCGAAGCTACTTTTTGGCTAACTTCTTATTGGAAGGTCTAGGAGCTCTCAAAATGAACGTGCGCGTCTTTCACTCTTCCCGAGGGACTTAGAAGAATTTTGTGATATTTTTTATTAAAATGGTGTATAAGGGTATATATACTGTATAAATATATTTTATGCACTGTATATGAGCTGGCGATTTCTAAATCTGTGGTTCCGAGAGGGGGTAACCAGGCTCACTAATAAAGGTCAAGCCACTTGGCTGCCAGAATGCCCTGCTTCAGCACAGACCAGAAAGGCATTGTGATAAGCGTATCCCCGGTATAGTCAGGGGTTAAAGGGAGTCGTCCCCGTCCCCCCAGTATACGCCCAGAACCATGGACCCGGTACTTGTGGTTCGGACTGTCTCCAACCAGCCATAATGTTGTGAGAGTGAAATTATGTCTAAGTCCAGCTTTGGTACATTAGAAGCAACTCTGAAACTTAACCTAAGCGTTTTTCGAAGCTACTTTTTGGCTTACTTCTTATAGGAAGGTCTAGGAGCTCTGAAAATGAACGTGCGCATCTTTCACTCTTCCCGAGGGACTTAGAAGAATTTTGTGATATTTTTTATTAAAATGGTGTACTGTATAAGGGTATATATATAAATATATTTTATGCACTGTATATGAGCTGGCGATTTCTAAGTCTGTGGTTCCGAGAGGGGGTAACCAGGCTCACTAATAAAGGTCAAGCCACTTGGCTGCCAGAATGCCCTGCTTCAGCACAGACCAGAAAGGCATTGTGATAAGCGTATCCCCGGTATAGTCAGGGGTTAATGGGAGTCGTCCCCGTCCCCCCAGTATACGCCCAGAACCATGAACCCGGTACTTGTGGTTCGGACTGTCTCCAACCAGCCATAATATTGTGAGAGTGAAATTATGTCTAAGTCCAGTTTTGGTACATTAGAAGCAACTCTGAAACTTAACCTAAGCGTTTTTCGAAGTTACTTTTTGGCTAACTTCTTATAGGAAGGTCTAGGAGCTCTGAAAATGAACGTGCGCGTCTTTCACTCTTCCCGAGGGACTTAGAAGAATTTTGTGATATTTTTTATTAAAATGGTGTATAAGGGTATATATATAAATATATTTTATGCACTGTATATGAGCTGGCGATTTCTAAGTCTGTGGTTCCGAGAGGGGGTAACCAGGCTCACTAATATAGGTCAAGCCACTTGGCTGCCAGAATGCCCTGCTTCAGCACAGACCAGAAAGGCATTGTGATAAGCGTATCCCCGGTATAGTCAGGGGTTAATGGGAGTCGTCCCCGTCCCCCCAGTATACGCCCAGAACCATGGACCCGGTACTTGTGGTTCGGACTGTCTCCAACCAGTCATAATGTTGTGAGAGTGAAATTATGTCTAAGTCCAGCTTTGGTACATTAGAAGCAACTCTGAAACGTAACCTAAGCATTTTTCGAAGCTACTTTTTGGCTAACTTCTTATAGGAAGGTCTAGGAGCTCTCAAAATGAACGTGCGCGTCTTTCACTCTTCCCGAGGGACTTAGAAGAATTTTGTGATATTTTTTATTAAAATGGTGTATAAGGGTATATATAAATGTATTATATAAATATATTTTATGCACTGTACAGTATATGAGCAGGCGATTTCTAAGTCTGTGGTTCCGAGAGGGGGTAACCAGGCTCACTAATAAAGGTCAAGACACTTGGCTGCCAGAATGCCCTGCTTCAGCACAGACCAGAAAGGCATTGTGATAAGCGTATCCCCGGTATAGTCAGAGGTTAATGGGAGTCATCCCCGTCCCCCCAGTATACGCCCAGAACCATGGACCCGGTACTTGTGGTTCGGACTGTCTCCAACCAGCCATAATGTTGTGAGAGTGAAATTATGTCTAAGTCCAGCTTTGGTACATTAGAAGCAACTCTGAAACTTAGCCTAAGCGTTTTTCGAAGCTACTTTTTGGCTAACTTCTTATTGGAAGGTCTAGGAGCTCTCAAAATGAACGTGCGCGTCTTTCACTCTTCCCGAGGGACAGAAGAATTTTGTGATATTTTTTATTAAAATGGTGTTTAAGGGTATATATATAAATATATTTTATGCACTGTATATGAGCTGGCGATTTCTAAATCTGTGGTTCCGAGAGGGGGTAACCAGGCTCACTAATAAAGGTCAAGCCACTTGGCTGCCAGAATGCCCTGCTTCAGCACAGACCAGAAAGGCATTGTGATAAGCGTATCCCCGGTATAGTCAGGGGTTAATGGGAGTCGTCCCCGTCCCCCCAGTATACGCCCAGAACCATGGACCCGGTACTTGTGGTTCGGACTGTCTCCAACCAGCCATAATGTTGTGAGAGTGAAATTATGTCTAAGTCCAGCTCTGGTACATTAGAAGCAACTCTGAAACTTAACCTAAGCGTTTTTCGAAGCTACTTTTTGGCTTACTTCTTATAGGAAGGTCTAGGAGCTCTGAAAATGAACGTGCGCGTCTTTCACTCTTCCCGAGGGACTTAGAAGAATTTTGTGATATTTTTTATTAAAATGGTGTATAAGGGTATATATATAAATATATTTTATGCACTGTATATGAGCTGGCGATTTCTAAGTCTGTGGTTCCGAGAGGGGGTAACCAGGCTCACTAATAAAGGTCAAGCCACTTGGCTGCCAGAATGCCCTGCTTCAGCACAGACCAGAAAGGCATTGTGATAAGCGTATCCCCGGTATAGTCAGGGGTTAATGGGAGTCGTCCCCGTCCCCCAAGTATACGCCCAGAACCATGGACCCGGTACTTGTGGTTCGGACTGTCTCCAACCAGTCATAATGTTGTGAGAGTGAAATTATGTCTAAGTCCAGCTTTGGTACATTAGAAGCAACTCTGAAACTTAACCTAAGCATTTTTCGAAGCTACTTTTTGGCTAACTTCTTATAGGAAGGTCTAGGAGCTCTGAAAATGAACGTGCGCGTCTTTCACTCTTCCCGAGGGACTTAGAAGAATTTTGTGATATTTTTTATTAAAATGGTGTACTGTATAAGGGTATATATAAATATATTTTATGCACTGTATATGAGCTGGCGATTTCTATGTCTTTGGTTCCGAGAGGGGGTAACCAGGCTCACTAATAAAGGTCAAGCCACTTGGCTGCCAGAATGCCCTGCTTCAGCACAGACCAGAAAGGCATTGTGATAAGCGTATCCCCGGTATAGTCAGGGGTTAATGGGAGTCGTCCCCGTCCCCCCAGTATACGCCCAGAACCATGGACCCGGTACTTGTGGTTCGGACTGTCTCCAACCAGCCATAATATTGTGAGAGTGAAATTATGTCTAAGTCCAGTTTTGGTACATTAGAAGCAACTCTGAAACTTAACCTAAGCGTTTTTCGAAGTTACTTTTTGGCTAACTTCTTATAGGAAGGTCTAGGAGCTCTGAAAATGAACGTGCGCGTCTTTCACTCTTCCCGAGGGACTTAGAAGAATTTTGTGATATTTTTTATTAAAATGGTGTATAAGGGTATATATATAAATATATTTTATGCACTGTATATGAGCTGGCGATTTCTAAGTCTGTGGTTCCGAGAGGGGGTAACCAGGCTCACTAATAAAAGTCAAGCCACTTGGCTGCCAGAATGCCCTGCTTCAGCACAGACCAGAAAGGCATTGTGATAAGCGTATCCCCGGTATAGTCAGGGGTTAATGGGAGTCGTCCCCGTCCCCCCAGTATACGCCCAGAACCATGGACCCGGTACTTGTGGTTCGGACTGTCTCCAACCAGTCATAATGTTGTGAGAGTGAAATTATGTCTAAGTCCAGCTTTGGTACATTAGAAGCAACTCTGAAACTTAACCTAAGCATTTTTCGAAGCTACTTTTTGGCTAACTTCTTATAGGAAGGTCTAAGAGCTCTCAAAATGAACGTGCGCGTCTTTCACTCTTCCCGAGGGACTTAGAAGAATTTTGTGATATTTTTTATTAAAATGGTGTATAAGGGTATATATATAAATTTATTATATAAATATATTTTATGCACTGTACAGTATATGAGCTGGCGATTTCTAAGTCTGTGGTTCCGAGAGGGGGTAACCAGGCTCACTAATAAAGGTCAAGCCACTTGGCTGCCAGAATGCCCTGCTTCAGCACAGACCAGAAAGGCATTGTGATAAGCGTATCCCCGGTATAGTCAGGGGTTAATGGGAGTCGTCCCCGTCCCCCCAGTATACGCCCAGAACCATGGACCCGGTACTTGTGGTTCGGACTGTCTCCAACCAGCCATAATGTTGTGAGAGTGAAATTATGTCTAAGTCCAGCTTTGGTACATTAGAAGCAACTCTGAAACTTAGCCTAAGCGTTTTTCGAAGCTACTTTTTGGCTAACTTCTTATTGGAAGGTCTAGGAGCTCTCAAAATGAACGTGCGCGTCTTTCACTCTTCCCGAGGGACTTAGAAGAATTTTGTGATATTTTTTATTAAAATGGTGTATAAGGGTATATATATAAATATATTTTATGCACTGTATATGAGCTGGCGATTTCTAAATCTGTGGTTCCGAGAGGGGGTAACCAGGCTCACTAATAAAGGTCAAGCCACTTGGCTGCCAGAATGCCCTGCTTCAGCACAGACCAGAAAGGCATTGTGATAAGCGTATCCCCGGTATAGTCAGGGGTTAATGGGAGTCGTCCCCGTCCCCCCAGTATACGCCCAGAACCATGGACCCGGTACTTGTGGTTCGGACTGTCTCCAACCAGCCATAATGTTGTGAGAGTGAAATTATGTCTAAGTCCAGCTTTGGTACATTAGAAGCAACTCTGAAACTTAGCCTAAGCGTTTTTCGAAGCTACTTTTTGGCTAACTTCTTATTGGAAGGTCTAGGAGCTCTCAAAATGAACGTGCGCGTCTTTCACTCTTCCCGAGGGACTTAGAAGAATTTTGTGATATTTTTTATTAAAATGGTGTATAAGGGTATATATATAAATATATTTTATGCACTGTATATGAGCTGGCGATTTCTAAGTCTGTGGTTCCGAGAGGGGGTAACCAGGCTCACTAATAAAGGTCAAGCCACTTGGCTGCCAGAATGCCCTGCTTCAGCACAGACCAGAAAGGCATTGTGATAAGCGTATCCCCGGTATAGTCAGGGGTTAATGGGAGTCGTCCCCGTCCCCCCAGTATACGCCCAGAACCATGGACCCGGTACTTGTGGTTCGGACTGTCTCCAACCAGTCATAATGTTGTGAGAGTGAAATTATGTATAAGTCCAGCTTTGGTACATTAGAAGCAACTCTGAAACTTAACCTAAGCATTTTTCGAAGCTACTTTTTGGCTAACTTCTTATAGGAAGGTCTAGGAGCTCTCAAAATGAACGTGCGCGTCTTTCACTCTTCCCGAGGGACTTAGAAGAATTTTGTGATATTTTTTATTAAAATGGTGTATAAGGGTATATATATAAATATATTTTATGCACTGTATATGAGCTGGCGATTTCTAAGTCTGTGGTTCCGAGAGGGGGTAACCAGGCTCACTAATAAAGGTCAAGCCACTTGGCTGCCAGAATGCCCTGCTTCAGCACAGACCAGAAAGGCATTGTGATAAGCGTATCCCCGGTATAGTCAGGGGTTAATGGGAGTCGTCCCCGTCCCCCAAGTATACGCCCAGAACCATGGACCCGGTACTTGTGGTTCGGACTGTCTCCAACCAGTCATAATGTTGTGAGAGTGAAATTATGTCTAAGCCCAGCTTTGGTACATTAGAAGCAACTCTGAAACTTAACCTAAGCATTTTTCGAAGCTACTTTTTGGCTAACTTCTTATAGGAAGGTCTAGGAGCTCTCAAAATGAACGTGCGCGTCTTTCACTCTTCCCGAGGGACTTAGAAGAATTTTGTGATATTTTTTATTAAAATGGTGTATAAGGGTATATATATAAATATATTTTATGCACTGTATATGAGCTTGCGATTTCTAAGTCTGTGGTTCCGAGAGGGGGTAACCAGGCTCACTAATAAAGGTCAAGCCACTTGGCTGCCAGAATGCCCTGCTTCAGCACAGACCAGAAAGGCATTGTGATAAGCGTATCCCTGGTATAGTCAGAGGTTAATGGGAGTCGTCCCCGTCCCCCCCAGTATACGCCCAGAACCATGGACCCGGTACTTGTGGTTCGGACTGTCTCCAACCAGCCATAATGTTGTGAGAGTGAAATTATGTCTAAGTCCAGCTTTGGTACATTAGAAGCAACTCTGAAACTTAGCCTAAGCGTTTTTCGAAGCTACTTTTTGGCTAACTTCTTATTGGAAGGTCTAGAAGCTCTCAAAATGAACGTGCGCGTCTTTCACTCTTCCCGAGGGACTTAGAAGAATTTTGTGATATTTTTTATTAAAATGGTGTATAAGGGTATATATATAAATATATTTTATGCACTGTATATGAGCTGGCGATTTCTAAGTCTGTGGTTCCGAGAGGGGGTAACCAGGCTCACTAATAAAGGTCAAGCCACTTGGCTGCCAGAATGCCCTGCTTCAGCACAGACCAGAAAGGCATTGTGATAAGCGTATCCCCGGTATAGTCAGGGGTTAATGGGAGTCGTCCCCGTCCCCCAAGTATACGCCCAGAACCATGGACCCGGTACTTGTGGTTCGGACTGTCTCCAACCAGTCATAATGTTGTGAGAGTGAAATTATGTCTAAGCCCAGCTTTGGTACATTAGAAGCAACTCTGAAACTTAACCTAAGCATTTTTCGAAGCTACTTTTTGGCTAACTTCTTATAGGAAGGTCTAGGAGCTCTCAAAATGAACGTGCGCGTCTTTCACTCTTCCCGAGGGACTTAGAAGAATTTTGTGATATTTTTTATTAAAATGGTGTATAAGGGTATATATATAAATATATTTTATGCACTGTATATGAGCTGGCGATTTCTAAGTCTGTGGTTCCGAGAGGGGGTAACCAGGCTCACTAATAAAGGTCAAGCCACTTGGCTGCCAGAATGCCCTGCTTCAGCACAGACCAGAAAGGCATTGTGATAAGCGTATCCCCGGTATAGTCAGGGGTTAATGGGAGTCGTCCCCGTCCCCCAAGTATACGCCCAGAACCATGGACCCGGTACTTGTGGTTCGGACTGTCTCCAACCAGTCATAATGTTGTGAGAGTGAAATTATGTCTAAGCCCAGCTTTGGTACATTAGAAGCAACTCTGAAACTTAACCTAAGCATTTTTCGAAGCTACTTTTTGGCTAACTTCTTATAGGAAGGTCTAGGAGCTCTCAAAATGAACGTGCGCGTCTTTCACTCTTCCCGAGGGACTTAGAAGAATTTTGTGATATTTTTTATTAAAATGGTGTATAAGGGTATATATATAAATATATTTTATGCACTGTATATGAGCTTGCGATTTCTAAGTCTGTGGTTCCGAGAGGGGGTAACCAGGCTCACTAATAAAGGTCAAGCCACTTGGCTGCCAGAATGCCCTGCTTCAGCACAGACCAGAAAGGCATTGTGATAAGCGTATCCCTGGTATAGTCAGAGGTTAATGGGAGTCGTCCCCGTCCCCCCCAGTATACGCCCAGAACCATGGACCCGGTACTTGTGGTTCGGACTGTCTCCAACCAGCCATAATGTTGTGAGAGTGAAATTATGTCTAAGTCCAGCTTTGGTACATTAGAAGCAACTCTGAAACTTAGCCTAAGCGTTTTTCGAAGCTACTTTTTGGCTAACTTCTTATTGGAAGGTCTAGAAGCTCTCAAAATGAACGTGCGCGTCTTTCACTCTTCCCGAGGGACTTAGAAGAATTTTGTGATATTTTTTATTAAAATGGTGTATAAGGGTATATATATAAATATATTTTATGCACTGTATATGAGCTGGCGATTTCTAAATCTGTGGTTCCGAGAGGGGGTAACCAGGCTCACTAATAAAGGTCAAGCCACTTGGCTGCCAGAATGCCCTGCTTCAGCACAGACCAGAAAGGCATTGTGATAAGCGTATCCCTGGTATAGTCAGGGGTTAATGGGAGTCGTCCCCGTCCCCCCCAGTATACGCCCAGAACCATGGACCCGGTACTTGTGGTTCGGACTGTCTCCAACCAGCCATAATGTTGTGAGAGTGAAATTATGTCTAAGTCCAGCTTTGGTACATTAGAGGCAACTCTGAAACTTAACCTAAGCGTTTTTCGAAGCTACTTTTTGGCTAACTTCTTAAAGGAAGGACTAGGAGCTCTGAAAATGAACGTGCGCGTCTTTCACTCTTCCCGAGGGACTTAGAAGAATTTTGTGATATTTTTTATTAAAATGGTGTATAAGGGTATATATATAAATATATTTTATGCACTGTATATGAGCTGGCGATTTCTAAGTCTGTGGTTCCGAGAGGGGGTAACCAGGCTCACTAATAAAGGTCAAGCCACTTGGCTGCCAGAATGCCCTGCTTCAGCACAGACCAGAAAGGCATTGTGATAAGCGTATCCCCGGTATAGTCAGGGGTTAATGGGAGTCGTCCCCGTCCCCCCAGTATACGCCCAGAACCATGGACCCGGTACTTGTGGTTCGGACTGTCTCCAACCAGTCATAATGTTGTGAGAGTGAAATTATGTCTAAGCCCAGCTTTGGTACATTAGAAGCAACTCTGAAACTTAACCTAAGCATTTTTCGAAGCTACTTTTTGGCTAACTTCTTATAGGAAGGTCTAGGAGCTCTCAAAATGAACGTGCGCGTCTTTCACTCTTCCCGAGGGACTTAGAAGAATTTTGTGATATTTTTTATTAAAATGGTGTATAAGGGTATATATATAAATATATTTTATGCACTGTATATGAGCTGGCGATTTCTAAGTCTGTGGTTCCGAGAGGGGGTAACCAGGCTCACTAATAAAGGTCAAGCCACTTGGCTGCCAGAATGCCCTGCTTCAGCACAGACCAGAAAGGCATTGTGATAAGCGTATCCCCGGTATAGTCAGGGGTTAATGGGAGTCGTCCCCGTCCCCCCAGTATACGCCCAGAACCATGGACCCGGTACTTGTGGTTCGGACTGTCTCCAACCAGTCATAATGTTGTGAGAGTGAAATTATGTATAAGTCCAGCTTTGGTACATTAGAAGCAACTCTGAAACTTAACCTAAGCATTTTTCGAAGCTACTATTTGGCTAACTTCTTATAGGAAGGTCTAGGAGCTCTCAAAATGAACGTGCGCGTCTTTCACTCTTCCCGAGGGACTTAGAAGAATTTTGTGATATTTTTTATTAAAATGGTGTATAAGGGTATATATATAAATATATTTTATGCACTGTATATGAGCTGGCGATTTCTAAGTTTGTGGTTCCGAGAGGGGGTAACCAGGCTCACTAATAAAGGTCAAGCCACTTGGTTGCCAGAATGCCCTGCTTCAGCACAGACAAGAAAGGCATTGTGATAAGCGTATCCCCGGTATAGTCAGGGGTTAATGGGAGTCGTCCCCGTCCCCCCAGTATACGCCCAGAACCATCGACCCGGTACTTGTGGTTCGGACTGTCTCCAACCAGCCATAATGTTGTGAGAGTGAAATTATGTCTAAGTCCAGCTTTGGTACATTAGAAGCAACTCTGAAACTTAACCTAAGCGTTTTTCGAAGCTACTTTTTGGCTAACTTCTTATAGGAAGGTCTAGGAGCTCTGAAAATGAATGTGCGCGTCTTTCACTCTTCCCGAGGGACTTAGAAGAATTTTGTGATTTTTTTTATTAAAATGGTGTATAAGGGTATATATATAAATTTATTATATAAATATATTTTATGCACTGTACAGTATATGAGCTGGCGATTTCTAAGTCTGTGGTTCCGAGAGGTGGTAACCAGGCTCACTAATAAAGGTCAAGACACTTGGCTGCCAGAATGCCCTGCTTCAACACAGACCAGAAAGGCATTGTGATAAGCGTATCCCCGGTATAGTCAGAGGTTAATGGGAGTGATCCCCGTCCCCCCAGTATACGCCCAGAACCATGGACCCGGTACTTGTGGTTCGGACTGTCTCCAACCAGCCATAATGTTGTGAGAGTGAAATTATGTCTAAGTCCAGCTTTGGTACATTAGAAGCAACTCTGAAACTTAGCCTAAGCGTTTTTCGAAGCTACTTTTTGGCTAACTTCTTATAGGAAGGTCTAGGAGCTTTCAAAATGAACGTGCGCGTCTTTCACTCTTCCCGAGGGACTTAGAATAATTTTGTGATATTTTTTATTAAAATGGTGTATAAGGGTATATATATAAATATATTTTATGCACTGTATATGAGCTTGCGATTTCTAAGTCTGTGGTTCCGAGAGGGGGTAACCAGGCTCACTAATAAAGGTCAAGCCACTTGGCTACCAGAATGCCCTGCTTCAGCACAGACCAGAAAGGCATTGTGATAAGCGTATCCCTGGTATAGTCAGAGGTTAATGGGAGTCGTCCCCGTCCCCCCCAGTATACGCCCAGAACCATGGACCCGGTACTTGTGGTTCGGACTGTCTCCAACCAGCCATAATGTTGTGAGAGTGAAATTATGTCTAAGTCCAGCTTTGGTACATTAGAAGCAACTCTGAAACTTAGCCTAAGCGTTTTTCGAAGCTACTTTTTGGCTAACTTCTTATTGGAAGGTCTAGAAGCTCTCAAAATGAACGTGCGCGTCTTTCACTCTTCCCGAGGGACTTAGAAGAATTTTGTGATATTTTTTATTAAAATGGTGTATAAGGGTATATATATAAATATATTTTATGCACTGTATATGAGCTGGCGATTTCTAAGTCTGTGGTTCCGAGAGGGGGTAACCAGGCTCACTAATAAAGGTCAAGCCACTTGGCTGCCAGAATGCCCTGCTTCAGCACAGACCAGAAAGGCATTGTGATAAGCGTATCCCCGGTATAGTCAGGGGTTAATGGGAGTCGTCCCCGTCCCCCCAGTATACGCCCAGAACCATGGACCCGGTACTTGTGGTTCGGACTGTCTCCAACCAGTCATAATGTTGTGAGAGTGAAATTATGTCTAAGCCCAGCTTTGGTACATTAGAAGCAACTCTGAAACTTAGCCTAAGCGTTTTTCGAAGCTACTTTTTGGCTAACTTCTTATAGGAAGGTCTAGGAGCTTTCAAAATGAACGTGCGCGTCTTTCACTCTTCCCGAGGGACTTAGAATAATTTTGTGATATTTTTTATTAAAATGGTGTATAAGGGTATATATATAAATATATTTTATGCACTGTATATGAGCTTGCGATTTCTAAGTCTGTGGTTCCGAGAGGGGGTAACCAGGCTCACTAATAAAGGTCAAGCCACTTGGCTACCAGAATGCCCTGCTTCAGCACAGACCAGAAAGGCATTGTGATAAGCGTATCCCTGGTATAGTCAGAGGTTAATGGGAGTCGTCCCCGTCCCCCCCAGTATACGCCCAGAACCATGGACCCGGTACTTGTGGTTCGGACTGTCTCCAACCAGCCATAATGTTGTGAGAGTGAAATTATGTCTAAGTCCAGCTTTGGTACATTAGAAGCAACTCTGAAACTTAGCCTAAGCGTTTTTCGAAGCTACTTTTTGGCTAACTTCTTATTGGAAGGTCTAGAAGCTCTCAAAATGAACGTGCGCGTCTTTCACTCTTCCCGAGGGACTTAGAAGAATTTTGTGATATTTTTTATTAAAATGGTGTATAAGGGTATATATATAAATATATTTTATGCACTGTATATGAGCTGGCGATTTCTAAGTCTGTGGTTCCGAGAGGGGGTAACCAGGCTCACTAATAAAGGTCAAGCCACTTGGCTGCCAGAATGCCCTGCTTCAGCACAGACCAGAAAGGCATTGTGATAAGCGTATCCCCGGTATAGTCAGGGGTTAATGGGAGTCGTCCCCGTCCCCCCAGTATACGCCCAGAACCATGGACCCGGTACTTGTGGTTCGGACTGTCTCCAACCAGTCATAATGTTGTGAGAGTGAAATTATGTATAAGTCCAGCTTTGGTACATTAGAAGCAACTCTGAAACTTAACCTAAGCATTTTTCGAAGCTACTATTTGGCTAACTTCTTATAGGAAGGTCTAGGAGCTCTCAAAATGAACGTGCGCGTCTTTCACTCTTCCCGAGGGACTTAGAAGAATTTTGTGATATTTTTTATTAAAATGGTGTATAAGGGTATATATATAAATATATTTTATGCACTGTATATGAGCTGGCGATTTCTAAGTTTGTGGTTCCGAGAGGGGGTAACCAGGCTCACTAATAAAGGTCAAGCCACTTGGTTGCCAGAATGCCCTGCTTCAGCACAGACAAGAAAGGCATTGTGATAAGCGTATCCCCGGTATAGTCAGGGGTTAATGGGAGTCGTCCCCGTCCCCCCAGTATACGCCCAGAACCATCGACCCGGTACTTGTGGTTCGGACTGTCTCCAACCAGCCATAATGTTGTGAGAGTGAAATTATGTCTAAGTCCAGCTTTGGTACATTAGAAGCAACTCTGAAACTTAACCTAAGCGTTTTTCGAAGCTACTTTTTGGCTAACTTCTTATAGGAAGGTCTAGGAGCTCTGAAAATGAATGTGCGCGTCTTTCACTCTTCCCGAGGGACTTAGAAGAATTTTGTGATTTTTTTTATTAAAATGGTGTATAAGGGTATATATATAAATTTATTATATAAATATATTTTATGCACTGTACAGTATATGAGCTGGCGATTTCTAAGTCTGTGGTTCCGAGAGGTGGTAACCAGGCTCACTAATAAAGGTCAAGACACTTGGCTGCCAGAATGCCCTGCTTCAACACAGACCAGAAAGGCATTGTGATAAGCGTATCCCCGGTATAGTCAGAGGTTAATGGGAGTGATCCCCGTCCCCCCAGTATACGCCCAGAACCATGGACCCGGTACTTGTGGTTCGGACTGTCTCCAACCAGCCATAATGTTGTGAGAGTGAAATTATGTCTAAGTCCAGCTTTGGTACATTAGAAGCAACTCTGAAACTTAGCCTAAGCGTTTTTCGAAGCTACTTTTTGGCTAACTTCTTATAGGAAGGTCTAGGAGCTTTCAAAATGAAAGTGCGCGTCTTTCACTCTTCCCGAGGGACTTAGAATAATTTTGTGATATTTTTTATTAAAATGGTGTATAAGGGTATATATATAAATATATTTTATGCACTGTATATGAGCTTGCGATTTCTAAGTCTGTGGTTCCGAGAGGGGGTAACCAGGCTCACTAATAAAGGTCAAGCCACTTGGCTACCAGAATGCCCTGCTTCAGCACAGACCAGAAAGGCATTGTGATAAGCGTATCCCTGGTATAGTCAGAGGTTAATGGGAGTCGTCCACGTCCCCCCCAGTATACGCCCAGAACCATGGACCCGGTACTTGTGGTTCGGACTGTCTCCAACCAGCCATAATGTTGTGAGAGTGAAATTATGTCTAAGTCCAGCTTTGGTACATTAGAAGCAACTCTGAAACTTAGCCTAAGCGTTTTTCGAAGCTACTTTTTGGCTAACTTCTTATTGGAAGGTCTAGAAGCTCTCAAAATGAACGTGCGCGTCTTTCACTCTTCCCGAGGGACTTAGAAGAATTTTGTGATATTTTTTATTAAAATGGTGTATAAGGGTATATATATAAATATATTTTATGCACTGTATATGAGCTGGCGATTTCTAAATCTGTGGTTCCGAGAGGGGGTAACCAGGCTCACTAATAAAGGTCAAGCCACTTGGCTGCCAGAATGCCCTGCTTCAGCACAGACCAGAAAGGCATTGTGATAAGCGTATCCCTGGTATAGTCAGGGGTTAATGGGAGTCGTCCCCGTCCCCCCCAGTATACGCCCAGAACCATGGACCCGGTACTTGTGGTTCGGACTGTCTCCAACCAGCCATAATGTTGTGAGAGTGAAATTATGTCTAAGTCCAGCTTTGGTACATTAGAGGCAACTCTGAAACTTAACCTAAGCGTTTTTCGAAGCTACTTTTTGGCTAACTTCTTAAAGGAAGGACTAGGAGCTCTGAAAATGAACGTGCGCGTCTTTCATTCTTCCCGAGGGACTTAGAAGAATTTTGTGATATTTTTTATTAAAATGGTGTATAAGGGTATATATATAAATATATTATATAAATATATTTTATGCACTGTATATGAGCTGGCGATTTCTAAGTCTGTGGTTCCGAGAGGGGGTAACCAGGCTCACTAATAAAGGTCAAGCCACTTGGCTGCCAGAATGCCCTGCTTCAGCACAGACCAGAAAGGCATTGTGATAAGCGTATCCCCGGTATAGTCAGGGGTTAATGGGAGTCGTCCCCGTCCCCCCAGTATACGCCCAGAACCATGGACCCGGTACTTGTGGTTCGGACTGTCTCCAACCAGTCATAATGTTGTGAGAGTGAAATTATGTCTAAGCCCAGCTTTGGTACATTAGAAGCAACTCTGAAACTTAACCTAAGCATTTTTCGAAGCTACTTTTTGGCTAACTTCTTATAGGAAGGTCTAGGAGCTCTCAAAATGAACGTGCGCGTCTTTCACTCTTCCCGAGGGACTTAGAAGAATTTTGTGATATTTTTTATTAAAATGGTGTATAAGGGTATATATATAAATATATTTTATGCACTGTATATGAGCTGGCGATTTCTAAGTCTGTGGTTCCGAGAGGGGGTAACCAGGCTCACTAATAAAGGTCAAGCCACTTGGCTGCCAGAATGCCCTGCTTCAGCACAGACCAGAAAGGCATTGTGATAAGCGTATCCCCGGTATAGTCAGGGGTTAATGGGAGTCGTCCCCGTCCCCCCAGTATACGCCCAGAACCATGGACCCGGTACTTGTGGTTCGGACTGTCTCCAACCAGTCATAATGTTGTGAGAGTGAAATTATGTATAAGTCCAGCTTTGGTACATTAGAAGCAACTCTGAAACTTAACCTAAGCATTTTTCGAAGCTACTATTTGGCTAACTTCTTATAGGAAGGTCTAGGAGCTCTCAAAATGAACGTGCGCGTCTTTCACTCTTCCCGAGGGACTTAGAAGAATTTTGTGATTTTTTTTATTAAAATGGTGTATAAGGGTATATATATAAATTTATTATATAAATATATTTTATGCACTGTACAGTATATGAGCTGGCGATTTCTAAGTCTGTGGTTCCGAGAGGTGGTAACCAGGCTCACTAATAAAGGTCAAGACACTTGGCTGCCAGAATGCCCTGCTTCAACACAGACCAGAAAGGCATTGTGATAAGCGTATCCCCGGTATAGTCAGAGGTTAATGGGAGTGATCCCCGTCCCCCCAGTATACGCCCAGAACCATGGACCCGGTACTTGTGGTTCGGACTGTCTCCAACCAGCCATAATGTTGTGAGAGTGAAATTATGTCTAAGTCCAGCTTTGGTACATTAGAAGCAACTCTGAAACTTAGCCTAAGCGTTTTTCGAAGCTACTTTTTGGCTAACTTCTTATAGGAAGGTCTAGGAGCTTTCAAAATGAACGTGCGCGTCTTTCACTCTTCCCGAGGGACTTAGAATAATTTTGTGATATTTTTTATTAAAATGGTGTATAAGGGTATATATATAAATATATTTTATGCACTGTATATGAGCTTGCGATTTCTAAGTCTGTGGTTCCGAGAGGGGGTAACCAGGCTCACTAATAAAGGTCAAGCCACTTGGCTACCAGAATGCCCTGCTTCAGCACAGACCAGAAAGGCATTGTGATAAGCGTATCCCTGGTATAGTCAGAGGTTAATGGGAGTCGTCCCCGTCCCCCCCAGTATACGCCCAGAACCATGGACCCGGTACTTGTGGTTCGGACTGTCTCCAACCAGCCATAATGTTGTGAGAGTGAAATTATGTCTAAGTCCAGCTTTGGTACATTAGAAGCAACTCTGAAACTTAGCCTAAGCGTTTTTCGAAGCTACTTTTTGGCTAACTTCTTATTGGAAGGTCTAGAAGCTCTCAAAATGAACGTGCGCGTCTTTCACTCTTCCCGAGGGACTTAGAAGAATTTTGTGATATTTTTTATTAAAATGGTGTATAAGGGTATATATATAAATATATTTTATGCACTGTATATGAGCTGGCGATTTCTAAATCTGTGGTTCCGAGAGGGGGTAACCAGGCTCACTAATAAAGGTCAAGCCACTTGGCTGCCAGAATGCCCTGCTTCAGCACAGACCAGAAAGGCATTGTGATAAGCGTATCCCTGGTATAGTCAGGGGTTAATGGGAGTCGTCCCCGTCCCCCCCAGTATACGCCCAGAACCATGGACCCGGTACTTGTGGTTCGGACTGTCTCCAACCAGCCATAATGTTGTGAGAGTGAAATTATGTCTAAGTCCAGCTTTGGTACATTAGAGGCAACTCTGAAACTTAACCTAAGCGTTTTTCGAAGCTACTTTTTGGCTAACTTCTTAAAGGAAGGACTAGGAGCTCTGAAAATGAACGTGCGCGTCTTTCACTCTTCCCGAGGGACTTAGAAGAATTTTGTGATATTTTTTATTAAAATGGTGTATAAGGGTATATATATAAATATATTATATAAATATATTTTATGCACTGTATATGAGCTGGCGATTTCTAAGTCTGTGGTTCCGAGAGGGGGTAACCAGGCTCACTAATAAAGGTCAAGCCACTTGGCTGCCAGAATGCCCTGCTTCAGCACAGACCAGAAAGGCATTGTGATAAGCGTATCCCCGGTATAGTCAGGGGTTAATGGGAGTCGTCCCCGTCCCCCCAGTATACGCCCAGAACCATGGACCCGGTACTTGTGGTTCGGACTGTCTCCAACCAGTCATAATGTTGTGAGAGTGAAATTATGTCTAAGCCCAGCTTTGGTACATTAGAAGCAACTCTGAAACTTAACCTAAGCATTTTTCGAAGCTACTTTTTGGCTAACTTCTTATAGGAAGGTCTAGGAGCTCTCAAAATGAACGTGCGCGTCTTTCACTCTTCCCGAGGGACTTAGAAGAATTTTGTGATATTTTTTATTAAAATGGTGTATAAGGGTATATATATAAATATATTTTATGCACTGTATATGAGCTGGCGATTTCTAAGTCTGTGGTTCCGAGAGGGGGTAACCAGGCTCACTAATAAAGGTCAAGCCACTTGGCTGCCAGAATGCCCTGCTTCAGCACAGACCAGAAAGGCATTGTGATAAGCGTATCCCCGGTATAGTCAGGGGTTAATGGGAGTCGTCCCCGTCCCCCCAGTATACGCCCAGAACCATGGACCCGGTACTTGTGGTTCGGACTGTCTCCAACCAGTCATAATGTTGTGAGAGTGAAATTATGTATAAGTCCAGCTTTGGTACATTAGAAGCAACTCTGAAACTTAACCTAAGCATTTTTCGAAGCTACTATTTGGCTAACTTCTTATAGGAAGGTCTAGGAGCTCTCAAAATGAACGTGCGCGTCTTTCACTCTTCCCGAGGGACTTAGAAGAATTTTGTGATATTTTTTATTAAAATGGTGTATAAGGGTATATATATAAATATATTTTATGCACTGTATATGAGCTGGCGATTTCTAAGTTTGTGGTTCCGAGAGGGGGTAACCAGGCTCACTAATAAAGGTCAAGCCACTTGGTTGCCAGAATGCCCTGCTTCAGCACAGACAAGAAAGGCATTGTGATAAGCGTATCCCCGGTATAGTCAGGGGTTAATGGGAGTCGTCCCCGTCCCCCCAGTATACGCCCAGAACCATCGACCCGGTACTTGTGGTTCGGACTGTCTCCAACCAGCCATAATGTTGTGAGAGTGAAATTATGTCTAAGTCCAGCTTTGGTACATTAGAAGCAACTCTGAAACTTAACCTAAGCGTTTTTCGAAGCTACTTTTTGGCTAACTTCTTATAGGAAGGTCTAGGAGCTCTGAAAATGAATGTGCGCGTCTTTCACTCTTCCCGAGGGACTTAGAAGAATTTTGTGATTTTTTTTATTAAAATGGTGTATAAGGGTATATATATAAATTTATTATATAAATATATTTTATGCACTGTACAGTATATGAGCTGGCGATTTCTAAGTCTGTGGTTCCGAGAGGTGGTAACCAGGCTCACTAATAAAGGTCAAGACACTTGGCTGCCAGAATGCCCTGCTTCAACACAGACCAGAAAGGCATTGTGATAAGCGTATCCCCGGTATAGTCAGAGGTTAATGGGAGTGATCCCCGTCCCCCCAGTATACGCCCAGAACCATGGACCCGGTACTTGTGGTTCGGACTGTCTCCAACCAGCCATAATGTTGTGAGAGTGAAATTATGTCTAAGTCCAGCTTTGGTACATTAGAAGCAACTCTGAAACTTAGCCTAAGCGTTTTTCGAAGCTACTTTTTGGCTAACTTCTTATAGGAAGGTCTAGGAGCTTTCAAAATGAACGTGCGCGTCTTTCACTCTTCCCGAGGGACTTAGAATAATTTTGTGATATTTTTTATTAAAATGGTGTATAAGGGTATATATATAAATATATTTTATGCACTGTATATGAGCTTGCGATTTCTAAGTCTGTGGTTCCGAGAGGGGGTAACCAGGCTCACTAATAAAGGTCAAGCCACTTGGCTGCCAGAATGCCCTGCTTCAGCACAGACCAGAAAGGCATTGTGATAAGCGTATCCCTGGTATAGTCAGAGGTTAATGGGAGTCGTCCCCGTCCCCCCCAGTATACGCCCAGAACCATGGACCCGGTACTTGTGGTTCGGACTGTCTCCAACCAGCCATAATGTTGTGAGAGTGAAATTATGTCTAAGTCCAGCTTTGGTACATTAGAAGCAACTCTGAAACTTAGCCTAAGCGTTTTTCGAAGCTACTTTTTGGCTAACTTCTTATTGGAAGGTCTAGGAGCTCTCAAAATGAACGTGCGCGTCTTTCACTCTTCCCGAGGGACTTAGAAGAATTTTGTGATATTTTTTATTAAAATGGTGTATAAGGGTATATATATAAATATATTTTATGCACTGTATATGAGCTGGCGATTTCTAAATCTGTGGTTCCGAGAGGGGGTAACCAGGCTCACTAATAAAGGTCAAGCCACTTGGCTGCCAGAATGCCCTGCTTCAGCACAGACCAGAAAGGCATTGTGATAAGCGTATCCCTGGTATAGTCAGGGGTTAATGGGAGTCGTCCCCGTCCCCCCCAGTATACGCCCAGAACCATGGACCCGGTACTTGTGGTTTGGACTGTCTCCAACCAGCCATAATGTTGTGAGAGTGAAATTATGTCTAAGTCCAGCTTTGGTACATTAGAGGCAACTCTGAAACTTAACCTAAGCGTTTTTCGAAGCTACTTTTTGGCTAACTTCTTAAAGGAAGGACTAGGAGGTCTGAAAATGAACGTGCGCGTCTTTCACTCTTCCCGAGGGACTTAGAAGAATTTTGTGATATTTTTTATTAAAATGGTGTATAAGGGTATATATATAAATATATTTTATGCACTGTATATGAGCTGGCGATTTCTAAGTTTGTGGTTCCGAGAGGGGGTAACCAGGCTCACTAATAAAGGTCAAGCCACTTGGTTGCCAGAATGCCCTGCTTCAGCACAGACAAGAAAGGCATTGTGATAAGCGTATCCCCGGTATAGTCAGAGGTTAATGGGAGTCGTCCCCGTCCCCCCCAGTATACGCCCAGAACCATGGACCCGGTACTTGTGGTTCGGACTGTCTCCAACCAGCCATAATGTTGTGAGAGTGAAATTATGTCTAAGTCCAGCTTTGGTACATTAGAAGCAACTCTGAAACTTAGCCTAAGCGTTTTTCGAAGCTACGTTTTGGCTAACTTCTTATTGGAAGGTCTAGGAGCTCTGAAAATGAACGTGCGCGTCTTTCACTCTTCCCGAGGGACTTAGAAGAATTTTGTGATATTTTTTATTAAAATGGTGTATAAGGGTATATATATAAATATATTTTATGCACTGTATATGAGCTGGCGATTTCTAAATCTGTGGTTCCGAGAGGGGGTAACCAGGCTCACTAATAAAGGTCAAGCCACTTGGCTGCCAGAATGCCCTGCTTCAGCACAGACCAGAAAGGCATTGTGATAAGCGTATCCCCGGTATAGTCAGGGGTTAATGGGAGTCGTCCCCGTCCCCCCCAGTATACGCCCAGAACCATGGACCCGGTACTTGTGGTTCGGACTGTCTCCAACCAGCCATAATGTTGTGAGAGTGAAATTATGTCTAAGTCCAGCTTTGGTACATTAGAGGCTACTCTGAAACTTAACCTAAGCGTTTTTCGAAGCTACTTTTTGGCTAACTTCTTATAGGAAGGTCTAGGAGCTCTGAAAATGAACGTGCGCGTCTTTCACTCTTCCCGAGGGACTTAGAAGAATTTTGTGATTTTTTTTATTAAAATGGTGTATAAGGGTATATATATAAATTTATTATATAAATATATTTTATGCACTGTACGGTATATGAGCTGGCGATTTCTAAGTCTGTGGTTCCGAGAGGGGGTAACCAGGCTCACTAATAAAGGTCAAGACACTTGGCTGCCAGAATGCCCTGCTTCAGCACAGACCAGAAAGGCATTGTGATAAGCGTATCCCCGGTATAGTCAGGGGTTAATGGGAGTCGTCCCTGTCCCCCCAGTATACGCCCAGAACCATGGACCCGGTACTTGTGATTCGGACTGTCTCCAACCAGTCATAATGTTGTGAGAGTGAAATTATGTCTACTTTAAGTCCAGCTTTGGTACATTAGAAGCAACTCTGAAACTTAGCCTAAGCGTTTTTCGAAGCTACTTTTTGGCTAACTTCTTATAGGAAGGTCTAGGAGCTTTCAAAATGAACGTGCGCGTCTTTCACTCTTCCCGAGGGACTTAGAATAATTTTGTGATATTTTTTATTAAAATGGTGTATAAGGGTATATATATAAATATATTTTATGCACTGTATATGAGCTTGCGATTTCTAAGTCTGTGGTTCCGAGAGGGGGTAACCAGGCTCACTAATAAAGGTCAAGCCACTTGGCTGCCAGAATGCCCTGCTTCAGCACAGACCAGAAAGGCATTGTGATAAGCGTATCCCTGGTATAGTTAGAGGTTAATGGGAGTCGTCCCCGTCCCCCCCAGTATACGCCCAGAACCATGGACCCGGTACTTGTGGTTCGGACTGTCTCCAACCAGCCATAATGTTGTGAGAGTGAAATTATGTCTAAGTCCAGCTTTGGTACATTAGAAACAACTCTGAAACTTAGCCTAAGCGTTTTTCGAAGCTACTTTTTGGCTAACTTCTTATTGGAAGGTCTAGGAGCTCTCAAAATGAACGTGCGCGTCTTTCACTCTTCCCGAGGAACTTAGAAGAATTTTGTGATATTTTTTATTAAAATGGTGTATAAGGGTATATATATAAATATATTTTATGCACTGTATATGAGCTGGCGATTTCTAAATCTGTGGTTCCGAGAGGGGGTAACCAGGCTCACTAATAAAGGTCAAGCCACTTGGCTGCCAGAATGCCCTGCTTCAGCACAGACCAGAAAGGCATTGTGATAAGCGTATCCCTGGTATAGTCAGAGGTTAATGGGAGTCGTCCCCGTCCCCCCCAGTATACGCCCAGAACCATGGACCCGGTACTTGTGGTTCGGACTGTCTCCAACCAGCCATAATGTTGTGAGAGTGAAATTATGTCTAAGTCCAGCTTTGGTACATTAGAAGCAACTCTGAAACTTAGCCTAAGCGTTTTTCGAAGCTACTTTTTGGCTAACTTCTTATTGGAAGGTCTAGGAGCTCTCAAAATGAACGTGCGCGTCTTTCACTCTTCCCGAGGAACTTAGAAGAATTTTGTGATATTTTTTATTAAAATGGTGTATAAGGGTATATATATAAATATATTTTATGCACTGTATATGAGCTGGCGATTTCTAAATCTGTGGTTCCGAGAGGGGGTAACCAGGCTCACTAATAAAGGTCAAGCCACTTGGCTGCCAGAATGCCCTGCTTCAGCACAGACCAGAAAGGCATTGTGATAAGCGTATCCCTGGTATAGTCAGAGGTTAATGGGAGTCGTCCCCGTCCCCCCCAGTATACGCCCAGAACCATGGACCCGGTACTTGTGGTTCGGACTGTCTCCAACCAGCCATAATGTTGTGAGAGTGAAATTATGTCTAAGTCCAGCTTTGGTACATTAGAGGCAACTCTGAAACTTAACCTAAGCGTTTTTCGAAGCTACTTTTTGGCTAACTTCTTATAGGAAGGTCTAGGAGCTCTGAAAATGAACGTGCGCGTCTTTCACTCTTCCCGAGGGACTTAGAATAATTTTGTGATTTTTTTTATTAAAATGGTGTATAAGGGTATATATATAAATTTATTATATAAATATATTTTATGCACTGTACGGTATATGAGCTGGCGATTTCTAAGTCTGTGGTTCCGAGAGGGGGTAACCAGGCTCACTAATAAAGGTCAAGACACTTGGCTGCCAGAATGCCCTGCTTCAGCACAGACCAGAAAGGCATTGTGATAAGCGTATCCCCGGTATAGTCAGGGGTTAATGGGAGTCGTCCCTGTCCCCCCAGTATACGCCCAGAACCATGGACCCGGTACTTGTGATTCGGACTGTCTCCAACCAGTCATAATGTTGTGAGAGTGAAATTATGTCTACTTTAAGTCCAGCTTTGGTACATTAGAAGCAACTCTGAAACTTAGCCTAAGCGTTTTTCGAAGCTACTTTTTGGCTAACTTCTTATAGGAAGGTCTAGGAGCTTTCAAAATGAACGTGCGCGTCTTTCACTCTTCCCGAGGGACTTAGAATAATTTTGTGATATTTTTTATTAAAATGGTGTATAAGGGTATATATATAAATATATTTTATGCACTGTATATGAGCTTGCGATTTCTAAGTCTGTGGTTCCGAGAGGGGGTAACCAGGCTCACTAATAAAGGTCAAGCCACTTGGCTGCCAGAATGCCCTGCTTCAGCACAGACCAGAAAGGCATTGTGATAAGCGTATCCCTGGTATAGTTAGAGGTTAATGGGAGTCGTCCCCGTCCCCCCCAGTATACGCCCAGAACCATGGACCCGGTACTTGTGGTTCGGACTGTCTCCAACCAGCCATAATGTTGTGAGAGTGAAATTATGTCTAAGTCCAGCTTTGGTACATTAGAAGCAACTCTGAAACTTAGCCTAAGCGTTTTTCGAAGCTACTTTTTGGCTAACTTCTTATTGGAAGGTCTAGGAGCTCTCAAAATGAACGTGCGCGTCTTTCACTCTTCCCGAGGAACTTAGAAGAATTTTGTGATATTTTTTATTAAAATGGTGTATAAGGGTATATATATAAATATATTTTATGCACTGTATATGAGCTGGCGATTTCTAAATCTGTGGTTCCGAGAGGGGGTAACCAGGCTCACTAATAAAGGTCAAGCCACTTGGCTGCCAGAATGCCCTGCTTCAGCACAGACCAGAAAGGCATTGTGATAAGCGTATCCCTGGTATAGTCAGAGGTTAATGGGAGTCGTCCCCGTCCCCCCCAGTATACGCCCAGAACCATGGACCCGGTACTTGTGGTTCGGACTGTCTCCAACCAGCCATAATGTTGTGAGAGTGAAATTATGTCTAAGTCCAGCTTTGGTACATTAGAAGCAACTCTGAAACTTAGCCTAAGCGTTTTTCGAAGCTACTTTTTGGCTAACTTCTTATTGGAAGGTCTAGGAGCTCTCAAAATGAACGTGCGCGTCTTTCACTCTTCCCGAGGAACTTAGAAGAATTTTGTGATATTTTTTATTAAAATGGTGTATAAGGGTATATATATAAATATATTTTATGCACTGTATATGAGCTGGCGATTTCTAAATCTGTGGTTCCGAGAGGGGGTAACCAGGCTCACTAATAAAGGTCAAGACACTTGGCTGCCAGAATGCCCTGCTTCAGCACAGACCAGAAAGGCATTGTGATAAGCGTATCCCCGGTATAGTCAGGGGTTAATGGGAGTCGTCCCTGTCCCCCCAGTATACGCCCAGAACCATGGACCCGGTACTTGTGATTCGGACTGTCTCCAACCAGTCATAATGTTGTGAGAGTGAAATTATGTATAAGTCCAGCTTTGGTACATTAGAAGCAACTCTGAAACTTAACCTAAGCATTTTTCGAAGCTACTATTTGGCTAACTTCTTATAGGAAGGTCTAGGAGCTCTCAAAATGAACGTGCGCGTCTTTCACTCTTCCCGAGGACTTAGAAGAATTTTGTGATATTTTTTATTAAAATGGTGTATAAGGGTATATATATAAATATATTTTATGCACTGTATATGAGCTGGCGATTTCTAAGTCTGTGGTTCCGAGAGGGGGTAACCAGGCTCACTAATAAAGGTCAAGCCACTTGGCTGCCAGAATGCCCTGCTTCAGCACAGACCAGAAAGGCATTGTGATAAGCGTATCCCCGGTATAGTCAGGGGTTAATGGGAGTCGTCCCCGTCCCCCCAGTATACGCCCAGAACCATGGACCCGGTACTTGTGGTTCGGACTGTCTCCAACCAGTCATAATGTTGTGAGAGTGAAATTATGTATAAGTCCAGCTTTGGTACATTAGAAGCAACTCTGAAACTTAACCTAAGCATTTTTCGAAGCTACTATTTGGCTAACTTCTTATAGGAAGGTCTAGGAGCTCTCAAAATGAACGAGCGCGTCTTTCACTCTTCCCGAGGACTTAGAAGAATTTTGTGATATTTTTTATTAAAATGGTGTATAAGGGTATATATATAAATATATTTTATGCACTGTATATGAGCTGGCGATTTCTAAGTCTGTGGTTCCGAGAGGTGGTAACCAGGCTCACTAATAAAGGTCAAGACACTTGGCTGCCAGAATGCCCTGCTTCAACACAGACCAGAAAGGCATTGTGATAAGCGTATCCCCGGTATAGTCAGAGGTTAATGGGAGTCATCCCCGTCCCCCCAGTATACGCCCAGAACCATGGACCCGGTACTTGTGGTTCGGACTGTCTCCAACCAGCCATAATGTTGTGAGAGTGAAATTATGTCTAAGTCCAGCTTTGGTACATTAGAAGCAACTCTGAAACTTAGCCTAAGCGTTTTTCGAAGCTACTTTTTGGCTAACTTCTTATAGGAAGGTCTAGGAGCTTTCAAAATGAACGTGCGCGTCTTTCACTCTTCCCGAGGGACTTAGAATAATTTTGTGATATTTTTTATTAAAATGGTGTATAAGGGTATATATATAAATATATTTTATGCACTGTATATGAGCTTGCGATTTCTAAGTCTGTGGTTCCGAGAGGGGGTAACCAGGCTCACTAATAAAGGTCAAGCCACTTGGCTGCCAGAATGCCCTGCTTCAGCACAGACCAGAAAGGCATTGTGATAAGCGTATCCCCGGTATAGTCAGGGGTTAATGGGAGTCGTCCCCGTCCCCCCCAGTATACGCCCAGAACCATGGACCCGGTACTTGTGGTTCGGACTGTCTCCAACCAGCCATAATGTTGTGAGAGTGAAATTATGTCTAAGTCCAGCTTTGGTACATTAGAGGCAACTCTGAAACTTAACCTAAGCGTTTTTCGAAGCTACTTTTTGGCTAACTTCTTATAGGAAGGTCTAGGAGCTCTGAAAATGAACGTGCGCGTCTTTCTCTCTTCCCGAGGGACTTAGAAGAATTTTGTGATTTTTTTTATTAAAATGGTGTATAAGGGTATATATATAAATTTATTATTTAAATATATTTTATGCACTGTACGGTATATGAGCTGGCGATTTCTAAGTCTGTGGTTCCGAGAGGGGGTAACCAGGCTCACTAATAAAGGTCAAGACACTTGGCTGCCAGAATGCCCTGCTTCAGCACAGACCAGAAAGGCATTGTGATAAGCGTATCCCCGGTATAGTCAGGGGTTAATGGGAGTCGTCCCTGTCCCCCCAGTATACGCCCAGAACCATGGACCCGGTACTTGTGATTCGGACTGTCTCCAACCAGTCATAATGTTGTGAGAGTGAAATTATGTATAAGTCCAGCTTTGGTACATTAGAAGCAACTCTGAAACTTAACCTAAGCATTTTTCGAAGCTACTATTTGGCTAACTTCTTATAGGAAGGTCTAGGAGCTCTCAAAATGAACGTGCGCGTCTTTCACTCTTCCCGAGGACTTAGAAGAATTTTGTGATATTTTTTATTAAAATGGTGTATAAGGGTATATATATAAATATATTTTATGCACTGTATATGAGCTGGCGATTTCTAAGTCTGTGGTTCCGAGAGGGGGTAACCAGGCTCACTAATAAAGGTCAAGCCACTTGGCTGCCAGAATGCCCTGCTTCAGCACAGACCAGAAAGGCATTGTGATAAGCGTATCCCCGGTATAGTCAGGGGTTAATGGGAGTCGTCCCCGTCCCCCCAGTATACGCCCAGAACCATGGACCCGGTACTTGTGGTTCGGACTGTCTCCAACCAGTCATAATGTTGTGAGAGTGAAATTATGTATAAGTCCAGCTTTGGTACATTAGAAGCAACTCTGAAACTTAACCTAAGCATTTTTCGAAGCTACTATTTGGCTAACTTCTTATAGGAAGGTCTAGGAGCTCTCAAAATGAACGAGCGCGTCTTTCACTCTTCCCGAGGACTTAGAAGAATTTTGTGATATTTTTTATTAAAATGGTGTATAAGGGTATATATATAAATATATTTTATGCACTGTATATGAGCTGGCGATTTCTAAGTCTGTGGTTCCGAGAGGTGGTAACCAGGCTCACTAATAAAGGTCAAGACACTTGGCTGCCAGAATGCCCTGCTTCAACACAGACCAGAAAGGCATTGTGATAAGCGTATCCCCGGTATAGTCAGAGGTTAATGGGAGTCATCCCCGTCCCCCCAGTATACGCCCAGAACCATGGACCCGGTACTTGTGGTTCGGACTGTCTCCAACCAGCCATAATGTTGTGAGAGTGAAATTATGTCTAAGTCCAGCTTTGGTACATTAGAAGCAACTCTGAAACTTAGCCTAAGCGTTTTTCGAAGCTACTTTTTGGCTAACTTCTTATAGGAAGGTCTAGGAGCTTTCAAAATGAACGTGCGCGTCTTTCACTGTTCCCGAGGGACTTAGAATAATTTTGTGATATTTTTTATTAAAATGGTGTATAAGGGTATATATATAAATATATTTTATGCACTGTATATGAGCTTGCGATTTCTAAGTCTGTGGTTCCGAGAGGGGGTAACCAGGCTCACTAATAAAGGTCAAGCCACTTGGCTGCCAGAATGCCCTGCTTCAGCACAGACCAGAAAGGCATTGTGATAAGCGTATCCCCGGTATAGTCAGGGGTTAATGGGAGTCGTCCGCGTCCCCCCCAGTATACGCCCAGAACCATGGACCCGGTACTTGTGGTTCGGACTGTCTCCAACCAGCCATAATGTTGTGAGAGTGAAATTATGTCTAAGTCCAGCTTTGGTACATTAGAGGCAACTCTGAAACTTAACCTAAGCGTTTTTCGAAGCTACTTTTTGGCTAACTTCTTATAGGAAGGTCTAGGAGCTCTGAAAATGAACGCGCGCGTCTTTCACTCTTCCCGAGGGACTTAGAAGAATTTTGTGATTTTTTTTATTAAAATGGTGTATAAGGGTATATATATAAATTTATTATTTAAATATATTTTATGCACTGTACGGTATATGAGCTGGCGATTTCTAAGTCTGTGGTTCCGAGAGGGGGTAACCAGGCTCACTAATAAAGGTCAAGACACTTGGCTGCCAGAATGCCCTGCTTCAGCACAGACCAGAAAGGCATTGTGATAAGCGTATCCCCGGTATAGTCAGGGGTTAATGGGAGTCGTCCCTGTCCCCCCAGTATACGCCCAGAACCATGGACCCGGTACTTGTGATTCGGACTGTCTCCAACCAGTCATAATGTTGTGAGAGTGAAATTATGTATAAGTCCAGCTTTGGTACATTAGAAGCAACTCTGAAACTTAACCTAAGCATTTTTCGAAGCTACTATTTGGCTAACTTCTTATAGGAAGGTCTAGGAGCTCTCAAAATGAACGTGCGCGTCTTTCACTCTTCCCGAGGACTTAGAAGAATTTAGTGATATTTTTTATTAAAATGGTGTATAAGGGTATATATATAAATATATTTTATGCACTGTATATGAGCTGGCGATTTCTAAGTCTGTGGTTCCGAGAGGGGGTAACCATGCTCACTAATAAAGGTCAAGCCACTTGGCTGCCAGAATGCCCTGCTTCAGCACAGACCAGAAAGGCATTGTGATAAGCGTATCCCCGGTATAGTCAGGGGTTAATGGGAGTCGTCCCCGTCCCCCCAGTATACGCCCAGAACCATGGACCCGGTACTTGTGGTTCGGACTGTCTCCAACCAGTCATAATGTTGTGAGAGTGAAATTATGTATAAGTCCAGCTTTGGTACATTAGAAGCAACTCTGAAACTTAACCTAAGCATTTTTCGAAGCTACTATTTGGCTAACTTCTTATAGGAAGGTCTAGGAGCTCTCAAAATGAACGAGCGCGTCTTTCACTCTTCCCGAGGACTTAGAAGAATTTTGTGATATTTTTTATTAAAATGGTGTATAAGGGTATATATATAAATATATTTTATGCACTGTATATGAGCTGGCGATTTCTAAGTCTGTGGTTCCGAGAGGTGGTAACCAGGCTCACTAATAAAGGTCAAGACACTTGGCTGCCAGAATGCCCTGCTTCAACACAGACCAGAAAGGCATTGTGATAAGCGTATCCGCGGTATAGTCAGAGGTTAATGGGAGTCATCCCCGTCCCCCCAGTATACGCCCAGAACCATGGACCCGGTACTTGTGGTTCGGACTGTCTCCAACCAGCCATAATGTTGTGAGTGAAATTATGTCTAAGTCCAGCTTTGGTACATTAGAAGCAACTCTGAAACTTAGCCTAAGCGTTTTTCGAAGCTACTTTTTGGCTAACTTCTTATAGGAAGGTCTAGGAGCTTTCAAAATGAACGTGCGCGTCTTTCACTCTTCCCGAGGGACTTAGAATAATTTTGTGATATTTTTTATTAAAATGGTGTATAAGGGTATATATATAAATATATTTTATGCACTGTATATGAGCTTGCGATTTCTAAGTCTGTGGTTCCGAGAGGGGGTAACCAGGCTCACTAATAAAGGTCAAGCCACTTGGCTGCCAGAATGCCCTGCTTCAGCACAGACCAGAAAGGCATTGTGATAAGCGTATCCCTGGTATAGTCAGAGGTTAATGGGAGTCGTCCCCGTCCCCCCCAGTATACGCCCAGAACCATGGACCCGGTACTTGTGGTTCGGACTGTCTCCAACCAGCCATAATGTTGTGAGAGTGAAATTATGTCTAAGTCCAGCTTTGGTACATTAGAGGCAACTCTGAAACTTAACCTAAGCGTTTTTCGAAGCTACTTTTTGGCTAACTTCTTATAGGAAGGTCTAGGAGCTTTCAAAATGAACGTGCGCGTCTTTCACTCTTCCCGAGGGACTTAGAATAATTTTGTGATATTTTTTATTAAAATGGTGTATAAGGGTATATATATTAATATATTTTATGCACTGTATATGAGCTTGCGATTTCTAAGTCTGTGGTTCCGAGAGGGGGTAACCAGGCTCACTAATAAAGGTCAAGCCACTTGGCTGCCAGAATGCCCTGCTTCAGCACAGACCAGAAAGGCATTGTGATAAGCGTATCCCCGGTATAGTCAGGGGTTAATGGGAGTCGTCCCCGTCCCCCCCAGTATACGCCCAGAACCATGGACCCGGTACTTGTGGTTCGGACTGTCTCCAACCAGCCATAATGTTGTGAGAGTGAAATTATGTCTAAGTCCAGCTTTGGTACATTAGAGGCAACTCTGAAACTTAACCTAAGCGTTTTTCGAAGCTACGTTTTGGCTAACTTCTTATTGGAAGGTCTAGGAGCTCTCAAAATGAACGTGCGCGTCTTTCACTCTTCCCGAGGGACTTAGAAGAATTTTGTGATATTTTTTATTAAAATGGTGTATAAGGGTATATATATAAATATATTTTATGCACTGTATATGAGCTGGCGATTTCTAAATCTGTGGTTCCGAGAGGGGGTAACCAGGCTCACTAATAAAGGTCAAGCCACTTGGCTGCCAGAATGCCCTGCTTCAGCACAGACCAGAAAGGCATTGTGATAAGCGTATCCCCGGTATAGTCAGGGGTTAATGGGAGTCGTCCCCGTCCCCCCCAGTATACGCCCAGAACCATGGACCCGGTACTTGTGGTTCGGACTGTCTCCAACCAGCCATAATGTTGTGAGAGTGAAATTATGTCTAAGTCCAGCTTTGGTACATTAGAGGCAACTCTGAAACTTAACCTAAGCGTTTTTCGAAGCTACTTTTTGGCTAACTTCTTATAGGAAGGTCTAGGAGCTCTGAAAATGAACGTGCGCGTCTTTCACTCTTCCCGAGGGACTTAGAAGAATTTTGTGATTTTTTTTATTAAAATGGTGTATAAGGGTATATATATAAATTTATTATATAAATATATTTTATGCACTGTACGGTATATGAGCTGGCGATTTCTAAGTCTGTGGTTCCGAGAGGGGGTAACCAGGCTCACTAATAAAGGTCAAGACACTTGGCTGCCAGAATGCCCTGCTTCAGCACAGACCAGAAAGGCATTGTGATAAGCGTATCCCCGGTATAGTCAGGGGTTAATGGGAGTCGTCCCTGTCCCCCCAGTATACGCCCAGAACCATGAACCCGGTACTTGTGATTCGGACTGTCTCCAACCAGTCATAATGTTGTGAGAGTGAAATTATGTATAAGTCCAGCTTTGGTACATTAGAAGCAACTCTGAAACTTAACCTAAGCATTTTTCGAAGCTACTATTTGGCTAACTTCTTATAGGAAGGTCTAGGAGCTCTCAAAATGAACGTGCGCGTCTTTCACTCTTCCCGAGGACTTAGAAGAATTTTGTGATATTTTTTATTAAAATGGTGTATAAGGGTATATATATAAATATATTTTATGCACTGTATATGAGCTGGCGATTTCTAAGTCTGTGGTTCCGAGAGGGGGTAACCAGGCTCACTAATAAAGGTCAAGCCACTTGGCTGCCAGAATGCCCTGCTTCAGCACAGACCAGAAAGGCATTGTGATAAGCGTATCCCCGGTATAGTCAGGGGTTAATGGGAGTCGTCCCCGTCCCCCCAGTATACGCCCAGAACCATGGACCCGGTACTTGTGGTTCGGACTGTCTCCAACCAGTCATAATGTTGTGAGAGTGAAATTATGTATAAGTCCAGCTTTGGTACATTAGAAGCAACTCTGAAACTTAACCTAAGCATTTTTCGAAGCTACTATTTGGCTAACTTCTTATAGGAAGGTCTAGGAGCTCTCAAAATGAACGAGCGCGTCTTTCACTCTTCCCGAGGACTTAGAAGAATTTTGTGATATTTTTTATTAAAATGGTGTATAAGGGTATATATATAAATATATTTTATGCACTGTATATGAGCTGGCGATTTCTAAGTCTGTGGTTCCGAGAGGTGGTAACCAGGCTCACTAATAAAGGTCAAGACACTTGGCTGCCAGAATGCCCTGCTTCAACACAGACCAGAAAGGCATTGTGATAAGCGTATCCCCGGTATAGTCAGAGGTTAATGGGAGTCATCCCCGTCCCCCCAGTATACGCCCAGAACCATGGACCCGGTACTTGTGGTTCGGACTGTCTCCAACCAGCCATAATGTTGTGAGAGTGAAATTATGTCTAAGTCCAGCTTTGGTACATTAGAAGCAACTCTGAAACTTAGCCTAAGCGTTTTTCGAAGCTACTTTTTGGCTAACTTCTTATAGGAAGGTCTAGGAGCTTTCAAAATGAACGTGCGCGTCTTTCACTCTTCCCGAGGGACTTAGAATAATTTTGTGATATTTTTTATTAAAATGGTGTATAAGGGTATATATATAAATATATTTTATGCACTGTATATGAGCTTGCGATTTCTAAGTCTGTGGTTCCGAGAGGGGGTAACCAGGCTCACTAATAAAGGTCAAGCCACTTGGCTGCCAGAATGCCCTGCTTCAGCACAGACCAGAAAGGCATTGTGATAAGCGTATCCCCGGTATAGTCAGGGGTTAATGGGAGTCGTCCCCGTCCCCCCCAGTATACGCCCAGAACCATGGACCCGGTACTTGTGGTTCGGACTGTCTCCAACCAGCCATAATGTTGTGAGAGTGAAATTATGTCTAAGTCCAGCTTTGGTACATTAGAGGCAACTCTGAAACTTAACCTAAGCGTTTTTCGAAGCTACTTTTTGGCTAACTTCTTATAGGAAGGTCTAGGAGCTCTGAAAATGAACGCGCGCGTCTTTCACTCTTCCCGAGGGACTTAGAAGAATTTTGTGATTTTTTTTATTAAAATGGTGTATAAGGGTATATATATAAATTTATTATTTAAATATATTTTATGCACTGTACGGTATATGAGCTGGCGATTTCTAAGTCTGTGGTTCCGAGAGGGGGTAACCAGGCTCACTAATAAAGGTCAAGACACTTGGCTGCCAGAATGCCCTGCTTCAGCACAGACCAGAAAGGCATTGTGATAAGCGTATCCCCGGTATAGTCAGGGGTTAATGGGAGTCGTCCCTGTCCCCCCAGTATACGCCCAGAACCATGGACCCGGTACTTGTGATTCGGACTGTCTCCAACCAGTCATAATGTTGTGAGAGTGAAATTATGTATAAGTCCAGCTTTGGTACATTAGAAGCAACTCTGAAACTTAACCTAAGCATTTTTCGAAGCTACTATTTGGCTAACTTCTTATAGGAAGGTCTAGGAGCTCTCAAAATGAACGTGCGCGTCTTTCACTCTTCCCGAGGACTTAGAAGAATTTAGTGATATTTTTTATTAAAATGGTGTATAAGGGTATATATATAAATATATTTTATGCACTGTATATGAGCTGGCGATTTCTAAGTCTGTGGTTCCGAGAGGGGGTAACCATGCTCACTAATAAAGGTCAAGCCACTTGGCTGCCAGAATGCCCTGCTTCAGCACAGACCAGAAAGGCATTGTGATAAGCGTATCCCCGGTATAGTCAGGGGTTAATGGGAGTCGTCCCCGTCCCCCCAGTATACGCCCAGAACCATGGACCCGGTACTTGTGGTTCGGACTGTCTCCAACCAGTCATAATGTTGTGAGAGTGAAATTATGTATAAGTCCAGCTTTGGTACATTAGAAGCAACTCTGAAACTTAACCTAAGCATTTTTCGAAGCTACTATTTGGCTAACTTCTTATAGGAAGGTCTAGGAGCTCTCAAAATGAACGAGCGCGTCTTTCACTCTTCCCGAGGACTTAGAAGAATTTTGTGATATTTTTTATTAAAATGGTGTATAAGGGTATATATATAAATATATTTTATGCACTGTATATGAGCTGGCGATTTCTAAGTCTGTGGTTCCGAGAGGTGGTAACCAGGCTCACTAATAAAGGTCAAGACACTTGGCTGCCAGAATGCCCTGCTTCAACACAGACCAGAAAGGCATTGTGATAAGCGTATCCGCGGTATAGTCAGAGGTTAATGGGAGTCATCCCCGTCCCCCCAGTATACGCCCAGAACCATGGACCCGGTACTTGTGGTTCGGACTGTCTCCAACCAGCCATAATGTTGTGAGTGAAATTATGTCTAAGTCCAGCTTTGGTACATTAGAAGCAACTCTGAAACTTAGCCTAAGCGTTTTTCGAAGCTACTTTTTGGCTAACTTCTTATAGGAAGGTCTAGGAGCTTTCAAAATGAACGTGCGCGTCTTTCACTCTTCCCGAGGGACTTAGAATAATTTTGTGATATTTTTTATTAAAATGGTGTATAAGGGTATATATATAAATATATTTTATGCACTGTATATGAGCTTGCGATTTCTAAGTCTGTGGTTCCGAGAGGGGGTAACCAGGCTCACTAATAAAGGTCAAGCCACTTGGCTGCCAGAATGCCCTGCTTCAGCACAGACCAGAAAGGCATTGTGATAAGCGTATCCCTGGTATAGTCAGAGGTTAATGGGAGTCGTCCCCGTCCCCCCCAGTATACGCCCAGAACCATGGACCCGGTACTTGTGGTTCGGACTGTCTCCAACCAGCCATAATGTTGTGAGAGTGAAATTATGTCTAAGTCCAGCTTTGGTACATTAGAGGCAACTCTGAAACTTAACCTAAGCGTTTTTCGAAGCTACTTTTTGGCTAACTTCTTATAGGAAGGACTAGGAGCTCTGAAAATGAACGTGCGCGTCTTTCACTCTTCCCGAGGGACTTAGAAGAATTTTGTGATATTTTTTATTAAAATGGTGTATAAGGGTATATATATAAATATATTTTATGCACTGTATATGAGCTGGCGATTTCTAAGTCTGTGGTTCCGAGAGGGGGTAACCAGGCTCACTAATAAAGGTCAAGCCACTTGGCTGCCAGAATGCCCTGCTTCAGCACAGACCAGAAAGGCATTGTGATAAGCGTATCCCCGGTATAGTCAGGGGTTAATGGGAGTCGTCCCCGTCCCCCCAGTATACGCCCAGAACCATGGACCCGGTACTTGTGGTTCGGACTGTCTCCAACCAGTCATAATGTTGTGAGAGTGAAATTATGTCTAAGTCCAGCTTTGGTACATTAGAGGCAACTCTGAAACTTAACCTAAGCGTTTTTCGAAGCTACTTTTTGGCTAACTTCTTATAGGAAGGACTAGGAGCTCTGAAAATGAACGTGCGCGTCTTTCACTCTTCCCGAGGGACTTAGAAGAATTTTGTGATATTTTTTATTAAAATGGTGTATAAGGGTATATATATAAATATATTTTATGCACTGTATATGAGCTGGCGATTTCTAAGTCTGTGGTTCCGAGAGGGGGTAACCAGGCTCACTAATAAAGGTCAAGCCACTTGGCTGCCAGAATGCCCTGCTTCAGCACAGACCAGAAAGGCATTGTGATAAGCGTATCCCCGGTATAGTCAGGGGTTAATGGGAGTCGTCCCCGTCCCCCCAGTATACGCCCAGAACCATGGACCCGGTACTTGTGGTTCGGACTGTCTCCAACCAGTCATAATGTTGTGACAGTGAAATTATGTATAAGTCCAGCTTTGGTACATTAGAAGCAACTCTGAAACTTAACCTAAGCATTTTTCGAAGCTACTTTTTGGCTAACTTCTTATAGGAATGTCTAGGAGGTCTGAAAATGAACGTGCGCGTCTTTCACTCTTCCCGAGGGACTTAGAAGAATTTTGTGATATTTTTTATTAAAATGGTGTATAAGGGTATATATATAAATATATTTTATGCACTGTATATGAGCTGGCGATTTCTAAGTTTGTGGTTCCGAGAGGGGGTAACCAGGCTCACTAATAAAGGTCAAGCCACTTGGTTGCCAGAATGCCCTGCTTCAGCACAGACAAGAAAGGCATTGTGATAAGCGTATCCCCGGTATAGTCAGGGGTTAATGGGAGTCGTCCCCGTCCCCCCAGTATACGCCCAGAACCATGGACCCGGTACTTGTGGTTCGGACTGTCTCCAACCAGCCATAATGTTGTGAGAGTGAAATTATGTCTAAGTCCAGCTTTGGTACATTAGAAGCAACTCTGAAACTTAGCCTAAGCGTTTTTCGAAGCTACGTTTTGGCTAACTTCTTATTGGAAGGTCTAGGAGCTCTCAAAATGAACGTGCGCGTCTTTCACTCTTCCCGAGGGACATAGAAGAATTTTGTGATATTTTTATTAAAATGGTGTATAAGGGTATATATATAAATATATTTTATGCACTGTATATGAGCTGGCGATTTCTAAATCTGTGGTTCCGAGAGGGGGTAACCAGGCTCACTAATAAAGGTCAAGCCACTTGGCTGCCAGAATGCCCTGCTTCAGCACAGACCAGAAAGGCATTGTGATAAGCGTATCCCTGGTATAGTCAGGGGTTAATGGGAGTCGTCCCCGTCCCCCCAAGTATACGCCCAGAACCATGGACCCGGTACTTGTGATTCGGACTGTCTCCAACCAGCCATAATGTTGTGAGAGTGAAATTATGTCTAAGTCCAGCTTTGGTACATTAGAAGCAACTCTGAAACTTAGCCTAAGCGTTTTTCGAAGCTACTTTTTGGCTAACTTCTTATAGGAAGGTCTAGGAGCTCTCAAAATGAACGTGCGCGTCTTTCACTCTTCCCGAGGGACTTAGAAGAATTTTGTGATATTTTTTAATTAAAATGGTGTATAAGGGTATATATATAAATATATTTTATGCATTGTATATGAGCTGGCGATTTCTAAATCTGTGGTTCCGAGAGGGGGTAACCAGGCTCACTAATAAAGGTCAAGCCACTTGGCTGCCAGAATGCCCTGCTTCAGCACAGACCAGAAAGGCATTGTGATAAGCGTATCCCTGGTATAGTCAGGGGTTAATGGGAGTCGTCCCCGTCCCCCCAAGTATACGCCCAGAACCATGGACCCGGTACTTGTGGTTCGGACTGTCTCCAACCAGCCAAAATGTTGTGAGAGTGAAATTATGTCTATGTCCAGCTTTGGTACATTAGAAGCAACTCTGAAACTTAACCTAAGCGTTTTTCGAAGCTACTTTTTGGCTAACTTCTTATAGGAAGGACTAGGAGCTTTGAAAATGAACGTGCGCGTCTTTCACTGTTCCCGAGGGACTTAGAAGAATTTTGTGATATTTTTTATTAAAATGGTGTATAAGGGTATATATATAAATATATTTTATGCACTGTATATGAGCTGGCGATTTCTAAGTTTGTGGTTCCGAGAGGGGGTAACCAGGCTCACTAATAAAGGTCAAGCCACTTGGCTGCCAGAATGCCCTGCTTCAGCACAGACCAGAAAGGCATTGTGATAAGCGTATCCCCGGTATAGTCAGGGGTTAATGGGAGTCGTCCCCGTCCCCCCAGTATACGCCCAGAACCATGGACCCGGTACTTGTGGTTCGGACTGTCTCCAACCAGTCATAATGTTGTGAGAGTGAAATTATGTATAAGTCCAGCTTTGGTACATTAGAAGCAACTCTGAAACTTAACCTAAGCATTTTTCGAAGCTACTTTTTGGCTAACTTCTTATAGGAATGTCTAGGAGGTCTGAAAATGAACGTGCGCGTCTTTCACTCTTCCCGAGGGACTTAGAAGAATTTTGTGATATTTTTATTAAAATGGTGTATAAGGGTATATATATAAATATATTTTATGCACTGTATATGAGCTGGCGATTTCTAAATCTGTGGTTCCGAGAGGGGGTAACCAGGCTCACTAATAAAGGTCAAGCCACTTGGCTGCCAGAATGCCCTGCTTCAGCACAGACCAGAAAGGCATTGTGATAAGCGTATCCCCGGTATAGTCAGGGGTTAATGGGAGTCGTCCCCGTCCCCCCCAGTATACGCCCAGAACCATGGACCCGGTACTTGTGGTTCGGACTGTCTCCAACCAGTCATAATGTTGTGAGAGTGAAATTATGTATAAGTCCAGCTTTGGTACATTAGAAGCAACTCTGAAACTTAACCTAAGCATTTTTCGAAGCTACTATTTGGCTAACTTCTTATAGGAAGGTCTAGGAGCTCTCAAAATGAACGAGCGCGTCTTTCACTCTTCCCGAGGACTTAGAAGAATTTTGTGATATTTTTTATTAAAATGGTGTATAAGGGTATATATATAAATATATTTTATGCACTGTATATGAGCTGGCGATTTCTAAGTCTGTGGTTCCGAGAGGTGGTAACCAGGCTCACTAATAAAGGTCAAGACACTTGGCTGCCAGAATGCCCTGCTTCAACACAGACCAGAAAGGCATTGTGATAAGCGTATCCGCGGTATAGTCAGAGGTTAATGGGAGTCATCCCCGTCCCCCCAGTATACGCCCAGAACCATGGACCCGGTACTTGTGGTTCGGACTGTCTCCAACCAGCCATAATGTTGTGAGTGAAATTATGTCTAAGTCCAGCTTTGGTACATTAGAAGCAACTCTGAAACTTAGCCTAAGCGTTTTTCGAAGCTACTTTTTGGCTAACTTCTTATAGGAAGGTCTAGGAGCTTTCAAAATGAACGTGCGCGTCTTTCACTCTTCCCGAGGGACTTAGAATAATTTTGTGATATTTTTTATTAAAATGGTGTATAAGGGTATATATATAAATATATTTTATGCACTGTATATGAGCTTGCGATTTCTAAGTCTGTGGTTCCGAGAGGGGGTAACCAGGCTCACTAATAAAGGTCAAGCCACTTGGCTGCCAGAATGCCCTGCTTCAGCACAGACCAGAAAGGCATTGTGATAAGCGTATCCCTGGTATAGTCAGAGGTTAATGGGAGTCGTCCCCGTCCCCCCCAGTATACGCCCAGAACCATGGACCCGGTACTTGTGGTTCGGACTGTCTCCAACCAGCCATAATGTTGTGAGAGTGAAATTATGTCTAAGTCCAGCTTTGGTACATTAGAGGCAACTCTGAAACTTAACCTAAGCGTTTTTCGAAGCTACTTTTTGGCTAACTTCTTATAGGAAGGACTAGGAGCTCTGAAAATGAACGTGCGCGTCTTTCACTCTTCCCGAGGGACTTAGAAGAATTTTGTGATATTTTTTATTAAAATGGTGTATAAGGGTATATATATAAATATATTTTATGCACTGTATATGAGCTGGCGATTTCTAAGTCTGTGGTTCCGAGAGGGGGTAACCAGGCTCACTAATAAAGGTCAAGCCACTTGGCTGCCAGAATGCCCTGCTTCAGCACAGACCAGAAAGGCATTGTGATAAGCGTATCCCCGGTATAGTCAGGGGTTAATGGGAGTCGTCCCCGTCCCCCCAGTATACGCCCAGAACCATGGACCCGGTACTTGTGGTTCGGACTGTCTCCAACCAGTCATAATGTTGTGAGAGTGAAATTATGTCTAAGTCCAGCTTTGGTACATTAGAGGCAACTCTGAAACTTAACCTAAGCGTTTTTCGAAGCTACTTTTTGGCTAACTTCTTATAGGAAGGACTAGGAGCTCTGAAAATGAACGTGCGCGTCTTTCACTCTTCCCGAGGGACTTAGAAGAATTTTGTGATATTTTTTATTAAAATGGTGTATAAGGGTATATATATAAATATATTTTATGCACTGTATATGAGCTGGCGATTTCTAAGTCTGTGGTTCCGAGAGGGGGTAACCAGGCTCACTAATAAAGGTCAAGCCACTTGGCTGCCAGAATGCCCTGCTTCAGCACAGACCAGAAAGGCATTGTGATAAGCGTATCCCCGGTATAGTCAGGGGTTAATGGGAGTCGTCCCCGTCCCCCCAGTATACGCCCAGAACCATGGACCCGGTACTTGTGGTTCGGACTGTCTCCAACCAGTCATAATGTTGTGAGAGTGAAATTATGTATAAGTCCAGCTTTGGTACATTAGAAGCAACTCTGAAACTTAACCTAAGCATTTTTCGAAGCTACTTTTTGGCTAACTTCTTATAGGAATGTCTAGGAGGTCTGAAAATGAACGTGCGCGTCTTTCACTCTTCCCGAGGGACTTAGAAGAATTTTGTGATATTTTTTATTAAAATGGTGTACAGTATAAGGGTATATATATAAATATATTTTATGCACTGTATATGAGCTGGCGATTTCTAAGTTTGTGGTTCCGAGAGGGGGTAACCAGGCTCACTAATAAAGGTCAAGCCAATTGGTTGCCAGAATGCCCTGCTTCAGCACAGACAAGAAAGGCATTGTGATAAGCGTATCCCCGGTATAGTCAGGGGTTAATGGGAGTCGTCCCCGTCCCCCCAGTATACGCCCAGAACCATGGACCCGGTACTTGTGGTTCGGACTGTCTCCAACCAGCCATAATGTTGTGAGAGTGAAATTATGTCTAAGTCCAGCTTTGGTACATTAGAAGCAACTCTGAAACTTAGCCTAAGCGTTTTTCGAAGCTACGTTTTGGCTAACTTCTTATTGGAAGGTCTAGGAGCTCTCAAAATGAACGTGCGCGTCTTTCACTCTTCCCGAGGGACATAGAAGAATTTTGTGATATTTTTATTAAAATGGTGTATAAGGGTATATATATAAATATATTTTATGCACTGTATATGAGCTGGCGATTTCTAAATCTGTGGTTCCGAGAGGGGGTAACCAGGCTCACTAATAAAGGTCAAGCCACTTGGCTGCCAGAATGCCCTGCTTCAGCACAGACCAGAAAGGCATTGTGATAAGCGTATCCCTGGTATAGTCAGGGGTTAATGGGAGTCGTCCCCGTCCCCCCAAGTATACGCCCAGAACCATGGACCCGGTACTTGTGATTCGGACTGTCTCCAACCAGCCATAATGTTGTGAGAGTGAAATTATGTCTAAGTCCAGCTTTGGTACATTAGAAGCAACTCTGAAACTTAGCCTAAGCGTTTTTCGAAGCTACTTTTTGGCTAACTTCTTATAGGAAGGTCTAGGAGCTCTCAAAATGAACGTGCGCGTCTTTCACTCTTCCCGAGGGACTTAGAAGAATTTTGTGATATTTTTTAATTAAAATGGTGTATAAGGGTATATATATAAATATATTTTATGCATTGTATATGAGCTGGCGATTTCTAAATCTGTGGTTCCGAGAGGGGGTAACCAGGCTCACTAATAAAGGTCAAGCCACTTGGCTGCCAGAATGCCCTGCTTCAGCACAGACCAGAAAGGCATTGTGATAAGCGTATCCCTGGTATAGTCAGGGGTTAATGGGAGTCGTCCCCGTCCCCCCAAGTATACGCCCAGAACCATGGACCCGGTACTTGTGGTTCGGACTGTCTCCAACCAGCCAAAATGTTGTGAGAGTGAAATTATGTCTATGTCCAGCTTTGGTACATTAGAAGCAACTCTGAAACTTAACCTAAGCGTTTTTCGAAGCTACTTTTTGGCTAACTTCTTATAGGAAGGACTAGGAGCTTTGAAAATGAACGTGCGCGTCTTTCACTGTTCCCGAGGGACTTAGAAGAATTTTGTGATATTTTTTATTAAAATGGTGTATAAGGGTATATATATAAATATATTATATAAATATATTTTATGCACTGTATATGAGCTGGCAATTTCTAAGTCTGTGGTTCCGAGAGGGGGTAAACAGGCTCACTAATAAATGTCAAGCCACTTGGCTGCCAGAATGCCCTGCTTCAGCACAGACCAGAAAGGCATTGTGATAAGCGTATCCCCGGTATAGTCAGGGGTTAATGGGAGTCGTCCCCGTCCCCCCAGTATACGCCCAGAACCATGGACCCGGTACTTGTGGTTCGGACTGTCTCCAACCAGCCATAATGTTGTGAGAGTGAAATTATGTCTAAGTCCAGCTTTGGTACTTTAGAAGCAACTCTGAAACTTAACCTAAGCGTTTTTCGAAGATACTTTTTGGCTAACTTCTTATAGGAAGGTCTAGGAGCCCTGAAAATGAACGTGCGCGTCTTTCACTCTTTCCGAGGGACTTAGAAGAATTGTGTGATATTTTTTATTAAAATGGTGTATAAGGGTATATACTGTATATAAATATATTTTATGCACTGTATATGAGCTGGCGATTTCTAAGTCTGTGGTTCCGAGAGGGGGTAACCAGGCTCACTAATAAAGGTAAAGCCACTTGGCTGCCAGAATGCCCTGCTTCAGCACAGACCAGAAAGGCATTGTGATAAGCGTATCCCCGGTATAGTCAGGGGTTAATGGGAGTCGTCCCCGTCCCCCCAGTATACGCCCAGAACCATGGACCCGGTACTTGTGGTTCGGACTGTCTCCAACCAGTCATAATGTTGTGAGAGTGAAATTATGTCTAAGCCCAGCTTTGGTACATTAGAAGCAACTCTGAAACTTAACCTAAGCATTTTTCGAAGCTACTTTTTGGCTAACTTCTTATAGGAAGGTCTAGGAGCTCTCAAAATGAACGTGCGCGTCTTTCACTCTTCCCGAGGGACTTAGAAGAATTTTGTGATATTTTTTATTAAAATGGTGTATAAGGGTATATATATAAATATATTTTATGCACTGTATATGAGCTGGCGATTTCTAAGTTTGTGGTTCCGAGAGGGGGTAACCAGGCTCACTAATAAAGGTCAAGCCACTTGGCTGCCAGAATGCCCTGCTTCAGCACAGACCAGAAAGGCATTGTGATAAGCGTATCCCCGGTATAGTCAGGGGTTAATGGGAGTCGTCCCCGTCCCCCCAGTATACGCCCAGAACCATGGACCCGGTACTTGTGGTTCGGACTGTCTCCAACCAGTCATAATGTTGTGAGAGTGAAATTATGTATAAGTCCAGCTTTGGTACATTAGAAGCAACTCTGAAACTTAACCTAAGCATTTTTCGAAGCTACTTTTTGGCTAACTTCTTATAGGAATGTCTAGGAGGTCTGAAAATGAACGTGCGCGTCTTTCACTCTTCCCGAGGGACTTAGAAGAATTTTGTGATATTTTTTATTAAAATGGTGTATAAGGGTATATATATAAATATATTTTATGCACTGTATATGAGCTGGCGATTTCTAAGTTTGTGGTTCCGAGAGGGGGTAACCAGGCTCACTAATAAAGGTCAAGCCACTTGGTTGCCAGAATGCCCTGCTTCAGCACAGACAAGAAAGGCATTGTGATAAGCGTATCCCCGGTATAGTCAGGGGTTAATGGGAGTCGTCCCCGTCCCCCCAGTATACGCCCAGAACCATGGACCCGGTACTTGTGGTTCGGACTGTCTCCAACCAGCCATAATGTTCTGAGAGTGAAATTATGTCTAAGTCCAGCTTTGGTACATTAGAAGCAACTCTGAAACTTAGCCTAAGCGTTTTTCGAAGCTACGTTTTGGCTAACTTCTTATTGGAAGGTCTAGGAGCTCTCAAAATGAACGTGCGCGTCTTTCACTCTTCCCGAGGGACTTAGAAGAATTTTGTGATATTTTTATTAAAATGGTGTATAAGGGTATATATATAAATATATTTTATGCACTGTATATGAGCTGGCGATTTCTAAATCTGTGGTTCCGAGAGGGGGTAACCAGGCTCACTAATAAAGGTCAAGCCACTTGGCTGCCAGAATGCCCTGCTTCAGCACAGACCAGAAAGGCATTGTGATAAGCGTATCCCCGGTATAGTCAGGGGTTAATGGGAGTCGTCCCCGTCCCCCCCAGTATACGCCCAGAACCATGGACCCGGTACTTGTGGTTCGGACTGTCTCCAACCAGCCATAATGTTGTGAGAGTGAAATTATGTCTAAGTCCAGCTTTGGTACATTAGAGGCAACTCTGAAACTTAACCTAAGCGTTTTTCGAAGCTACTTTTTGGCTAACTTCTTATAGGAAGGTCTAGGAGCTCTGAAAATGAACGTGCGCGTCTTTCACTCTTCCCGAGGGACTTAGAAGAATTTTGTGATTTTTTTTATTAAAATGGTGTATAAGGGTATATATATAAATTTATTATATAAATATATTTTATGCACTGTACGGTATATGAGCTGGCGATTTCTAAGTCTGTGGTTCCGAGAGGGGGTAACCAGGCTCACTAATAAAGGTCAAGACACTTGGCTGCCAGAATGCCCTGCTTCAGCACAGACCAGAAAGGCATTGTGATAAGCGTATCCCCGGTATAGTCAGGGGTTAATGGGAGTCGTCCCTGTCCCCCCAGTATACGCCCAGAACCATGGACCCGGTACTTGTGATTCGGACTGTCTCCAACAAGCCATAATGTTGTGAGAGTGAAATTATGTCTAAGTCCAGCTTTGGTACATTAGAAGCAACTCTGAAACTTAACCTAAGCGTTTTTCGAAGCTACTTTTTGGCTAACTTCTTATAGGAAGGTCTAGGAGCTCTCAAAATGAACGTGCGCGTCTTTCACTCTTCCCGAGGGACTTAGAAGAATTTTGTGATATTTTTTAATTAAAATGGTGTATAAGGGTATATATATAAATATATTTTATGCATTGTATATGAGCTGGCGATTTCTAAATCTGTGGTTCCGAGAGGGGGTAACCAGGCTCACTAATAAAGGTCAAGCCACTTGGCTGCCAGAATGCCCTGCTTCAGCACAGACCAGAAAGGCATTGTGATAAGCGTATCCCTGGTATAGTCAGGGGTTAATGGGAGTCGTCCCCGTCCCCCCAAGTATACGCCCAGAACCATGGACCCGGTACTTGTGGTTCGGACTGTCTCAAACCAGCCAAAATGTTGTGAGAGTGAAATTATGTCTATGTCCAGATTTGGTACATTAGAAGCAACTCTGAAACTTAACCTAAGCGTTTTTCGAAGCTACTTTTTGGCTAACTTCTTATAGGAAGGACTAGGAGCTTTGAAAATGAACGTGCGCGTCTTTCACTGTTCCCGAGGGACTTAGAAGAATTTTGTGATATTTTTTATTAAAATGGTGTATAAGGGTATATATATAAATATATTATATAAATATATTTTATGCACTGTATATGAGCTGGCAATTTCTAAGTCTGTGGTTCCGAGAGGGGGTAAACAGGCTCACTAATAAATGTCAAGCCACTTGGCTGCCAGAATGCCCTGCTTCAGCACAGACCAGAAAGGCATTGTGATAAGCGTATCCCCGGTATAGTCAGGGGTTAATGGGAGTCGTCCCCGTCCCCCCAGTATACGCCCAGAACCATGGACCCGGTACTTGTGGTTCGGACTGTCTCCAACCAGCCATAATGTTGTGAGAGTGAAATTATGTCTAAGTCCAGCTTTGGTACTTTAGAAGCAACTCTGAAACTTAACCTAAGCGTTTTTCGAAGATACTTTTTGGCTAACTTCTTATAGGAAGGTCTAGGAGCCCTGAAAATGAACGTGCGCGTCTTTCACTCTTTCCGAGGGACTTAGAAGAATTGTGTGATATTTTTTATTAAAATGGTGTATAAGGGTATATACTGTATATAAATATATTTTATGCACTGTATATGAGCTGGCGATTTCTAAGTCTGTGGTTCCGAGAGGGGGTAACCAGGCTCACTAATAAAGGTAAAGCCACTTGGCTGCCAGAATGCCCTGCTTCAGCACAGACCAGAAAGGCATTGTGATAAGCGTATCCCCGGTATAGTCAGGGGTTAATGGGAGTCGTCCCCGTCCCCCCAGTATACGCCCAGAACCATGGACCCGGTACTTGTGGTTCGGACTGTCTCCAACCAGCCATAATGTTGTGAGAGTGAAATTATGTCTATGTCCAGCTTTGGTACATTAGAAGCAACTCTGAAACTTAACCTAAGCGTTTTTCGAAGCTACTTTTTGGCTAACTTCTTATAGGAAGGTCTAGGAGCTCTCAAAATGAACGTGCGCGTCTTTCACTCTTCCCGAGGGACTTAGAAGAATTTTGTGATATTTTTTATTAAAATGGTGTATAAGGGTATATATATAAATATATTTTATGCACTGTATATGAGCTGGCGATTTCTAAGTTTGTGGTTCCGAGAGGGGGTAACCAGGCTCACTAATAAAGGTCAAGCCACTTGGTTGCCAGAATGCCTTGCTTCAGCACAGACCAGAAAGGCATTGTGATAAGCGTATCCCCGGTATAGTCAGGGGTTAATGGGAGTCGTCCCCGTCCCCCCAGTATACGCCCAGAACCATCGACCCGGTACTTGTGGTTCGGACTGTCTCCAACCAGCCATAATGTTGTGAGAGTGAAATTATGTCTAAGTCCAGCTTTGGTACATTAGAAGCAACTCTGAAACTTAACCTAAGCGTTTTTCGAAGCTACTTTTTGGCTAACTTCTTATAGGAAGGTCTAGGAGCTCTGAAAATGAACGTGCGCGTCTTTCACTCTTCCCGAGGGACTTAGAAGAATTTTGTGATATTTTTTATTAAAATGGTGTATAAGGGTATATATATAAATTTATTATATAAATATATTTTATGCACTGTACAGTATATGAGCTGGCGATTTCTAAGTCTGTGGTTCCGAGAGGGGGTAACCAGGCTCACTAATAAAGGTCAAGACACTTGGCTGCCAGAATGCCCTGCTTCAGCACAGACCAGAAAGGCATTGTGATAAGCGTAACCCCGGTATAGTCAGGGGTTAATGGGAGTCGTCCCTGTCCCCCCAGTATACGCCCAGAACCATGGACCCGGTACTTGTGATTCGGACTGTCTCCAACCAGCCAAAATGTTGTGAGAGTGAAATTATGTCTATGTCCAGATTTGGTACATTAGAAGCAACTCTGAAACTTAACCTAAGCGTTTTTCGAAGCTACTTTTTGGCTAACTTCTTATAGGAAGGACTAGGAGCTTTGAAAATGAACGTGCGCATCTTTCACTGTTCCCGAGGGACTTAGAAGAATTTTGTGATATTTTTTATTAAAATGGTGTATAAGGGTATATATATAAATATAATATATAAATATATTTTATGCACTGTATATGAGCTGGCAATTTCTAAGTCTGTGGTTCCGAGAGGGGGTAAACAGGCTCACTAATAAATGTCAAGCCACTTGGCTGCCAGAATGCCCTGCTTCAGCACAGACCAGAAAGGCATTGTGATAAGCGTATCCCCGGTATAGTCAGGGGTTAATGGGAGTCGTCCCCGTCCACCCAGTATACGCCCAGAACCATGGACCCGGTACTTGTGGTTCGGACTGTCTCCAACCAGCCATAATGTTGTGAGAGTGAAATTATGTCTAAGTCCAGCTTTGGTACTTTAGAAGCAACTCTGAAACTTAACCTAAGCGTTTTTCGGAGATACTTTTTGGCTAACTTCTTATAGGAAGGTCTAGGAGCCCTGAAAATGAACGTGCGCGTCTTTCACTCTTTCCGAGGGACTTAGAAGAATTGTGTGATATTTTTTATTAAAATGGTGTATAAGGGTATATATATAAATTTATTATATAAATATATTTTATGCACTGTACAGTATATGAGCTGGCGATTTCTAAGTCTGTGGTTCCGAGAGGGGGTAACCAGGCTCACTAATAAAGGTCAAGACACTTGGCTGCCAGAATGCCCTGCTTCAGCACAGACCAGAAAGGCATTGTGATAAGCGTATCCCCGGTATAGTCAGGGGTTAATGGGAGTCATCCCCGTCCCCCCAGTATACGCCCAGAACCATGGACCCGGCACTTGTGGTTCGGACTGTCTCCAACCAGCCATAATGTTGTGAGAGTGAAATTATGTCTAAGTCCAGCTTTGGTACATTAGAAGCAACTCTGAAACTTAGCCTAAGCGTTTTTCGAAGCTACTTTTTGGCTAACTTCTTATAGGAAGGTCTAGGAGCTCTCAAAATGAACGTGCGCGTCTTTCACTCTTCCCGAGGGACTTAGAAGAATTTTGTGATATTTTTTATTAAAATGGTGTATAAGGGTATATATAAAAATATATTATATAAATATATTTTATGCACTGTATATGAGCTGGCGATTTCTAAGTCTGTGGTTCCGAGAGGGGGTAACCAGGCTCACTAATAAAGGTCAAGACACTTGGCTGCCAGAATGCCCTGCTTCAGCACAGACCAGAAAGGCATTGTGATAAGCGTATCCCCGGTATAGTCAGGGGTTAATGGGAGTCGTCCCCGTCCCCCCAGTATACGCCCAGAACCATGGACCCGGTACTTGTGGTTCGGACTGTCTCCAACCAGCCATAATGTTGTGAGAGTGAAATTATGTCTAAGTCCAGCTTTGGTACATTAGAAGCAACTCTGAAACTTAACCTAAGCGTTTATCGAAGATACTTTTTGGCTAACTTCTTATAGGAAGGTCTAGGAGCCCTGAGAATGAACGTGCGCGTCTTTCACTCTTTCCGAGGGACTTAGAAGAATTTTGTGATATTTTTTTTTTAAATGGTGTATAAGGGTATATATATAAATATATTTTATGCACTGTATATGAGCTGGCGATTTCTAAGTCTGTGGTTCCGAAAGGGGGTAACCAGGCTCACTAATAAAGGTCAAGCCACTTGGCTGCCAGAATGCCCTGCTTCAGCACAACCAGAAAGGCATTGTGATAAGCGTATCCCCGGTATAGTCAGGGGTTAATGGGAGTCGTCCCCGTCCCCCCAGTATACGCCCAGAACCATGGACCCGGTACTTGTGGTTCGGACTGTCTCCAACCAGCCATAATGTTGTGAGAGTGAAATTATGTCTATGTCCAGCTTTGGTACATTAGAAGCAACTCTGAAACTTAACCTAAGCGTTTTTCGAAGCAACTTTTTGGCTAACTTCTTACAGGAAGGTCTTGGAGCTCTGAAAATGAAAGTGCGCGTCTTTCACTCTTCCCGAGGGACTTAGAAGAATTTTGTGATATTTTTTATTAAAATGGTGTATAAGGGTATATATATAAATATATTATATAAATATATTTATGCACTGTATATGAGCTGGCGATTTCTAAGTCTGTGGTTCCGAGAGGGGGTAACCAGGCTCACTAATAAAGGTCAAGCCACTTGGCTGCCAGAATGCCCTGCTTCAGCACAGACCAGAAAGGCATTGTGATAAGCGTATCCCCGGTATAGTCAGGGGTTAATGGGAGTCGTCCCCGTCCCCCCAGTATACGCCCAGAACCATGGACCCGGTACTTGTGGTTCGGACTGTCTCCAACAAGCCATAATGTTGTGAGAGTGAAATTATGTCTAAGTCCAGCTTCGGTACATTAGAAGCAACTCTGAAACTTAACCTAAGCGTTTTTCGAAGCTACTTTTTGGCTGACTTCTTATAGGAATGTCTAGGAGCTCTGAAAATGAACGTGCGCGTCTTTCACTCTACCCAAGGGACTTAGAAGAATTTTGTGATATTTTTTATTAAAATGGTGTATAAGGGTATATATATAAATATATTTTATGCACTGTATATGAGCTGGCGATTTCTAAGTCTGTGGTTCCGAGAGGGGGTAAAAAGGCTCACTAATAAAGGTCAAGCCACTTGGCTGCCAGAATGCCCTGCTTCAGCACAGACCAGAAAGCATTGTGATAAGCGTATCCCCGGTATAGTCAGGGGTTAATGGGAGTCGTCCCCGTCCCCCCAGTATACGCCCAGAACCATGGACCCGGTACTTGTGGTTCGGACTGTCTCCAACCAGCCATAATGTTGTGAGAGTGAAATTATGTCTAAGTCCAGCTTTGGTACATTAGAAGCAACTCTGAAACTTAACCTAAGCGTTTTTCGAAGCTACTTTTTGGCTAACTTCTTATAGGAAGGTCTAGGAGCTCTGAAAATGAAAGTGCGCGTCTTTCACTCTTCCCGAGGGACTTAGAAGAATTTTGTGATATTTTTTATTAAAATGGTGTATAAGGGTATATATATAAATATATTATATAAATATATTTTATGCACTGTATATGAGCTGGCGATTTCTAAGTCTGTGGTTCCGAGAGGGGGTAACCAGGCTCACTAATAAAGGTCAAGCCACTTGGCTGCCAGAATGCCCTGCTTCAGCACAGACCAGAAAGGCATTGTGATAAGCGTATCCCCGGTATAGTCAGGGGTTAATGGGAGTCGTCCCCGTCCCCCCAGTATACGCCCAGAACCATGGACCCGGTACTTGTGGTTCGGACTGTCTCCAACCAGCCATAATGTTGTGAGAGTTAAATTATGTCTAAGTCCAGCTTTGGTACATTAGAAGCAACTCTGAAACTTAACCTAAGCGTTTTTCGAAGCTACTTTTTGGCTAACTCTTATAGGAAGGTCTAGGAGCTCTGAAAATGAACGTGCGCGTCTTTCACTCTTGCCGAGGGACTTAGAAGAATTTTGTGATATTTTTTATTAAAATGGTGTATAAGGGTATATATATAAATATATTTTATGCACTGTATATGAGCTGGCGATTTCTAAGTCTGTGGTTCCGAGAGGGGGTAACCAGGCTCACTAATAAAGGTCAAGCCACTTGGCTGCCAGAATGCCCTGATTCAGCACAGACCAGAAAGGCATTGTGATAAGCGTATCCCCGGTATAGTCAGGGGTTAATGGGAGTCGTCCCCGTCCCCCCAGTATATGCCCAGATCCATGGACCCGGTATTTGTGGTTCGGACTGTCTCCAACCAGCCATAATGTTGTGAGAGTGAAATAATGTCTAAGTCCAGCTTCGGTACATTAGATGCAACTCTGAAACTTAACCTAAGCGTTTTTCGAAGCTACTTTTTTGCTAACTTCTTATAGGAATGTCTAGGAGCTCTGAAAATGAACGTGCGCGTCTTTCACTCTTCCCGAGGGACTTAGAAGAATTTTGTGATATTTTTTATTAAAATGGTGTATAAGGGTATATATATAAATATATTATATAAATATATTTGATGCACTGTATATGAGCTGGCGATTTCTAAGTCTGTGGTTCCGAGAGGGGGTAACCAGGCTCACTAATAAAGGTCAAGCCACTTGGCTGCCAGAATGCCCTGCTTCAGCACAGACCAGAAAGGCATTGTGATAAGCGTATCCCCGGTATAGTCAGGGGTTAATGGGAGTCCCCCCCGTACCCCCAGTATACGCCCAGAACCATGGACCCGGTACTTGTGGTTCGGACTGTCTCCAACCAGCCATAATGTTGTGAGAGTGAAATTATGTCTAAGTCCAGCTTTGGTACATTAGAAGCAACTCTGAAACTTAACCTAAGCGTTTTTCGAAGCTACTTTTTTGCTAACTTCTTATAGGAATGTCTAGGAGCTCTCAAAATGAACGTGCGCGTCTTTCACTCTTCCCGAGTGACTTAGAAGAATTTTGTGATATTTTTTATTAAAATGGTGTATAAGGGTATATATATAAATATATTTTATGCACTGTATATGAGCTGGCGATTTCTAAGTCTGTGGTTCCGAGAGGGGGTAACCAGGCTCACTAATAAAGGTCAAGCCACTTGGCTGCCAGAATGCCCTGATTCAGCACAGACCAGAAAGGCATTGTGATAAGCGTATCCCCGGTATAGTCAGGGGTTAATGGGAGTCGTCCCCGTCCCCCCAGTATATGCCCAGATCCATGGACCCGGTATTTGTGGTTCGGACTGTCTCCAACCAGCCATAATGTTGTGAGAGTGAAATAATGTCTTAGTCCAGCTTCGGTACATTAGATGCAACTCTGAAACTTAACCTAAGCGTTTTTCGAAGCTACTTTTTTGCTAACTTCTTATAGGAATGTCTAGGAGCTCTGAAAATGAACGTGCGCGTCTTTCACTCTTCCCGAGGGACTTAGAAGAATTTTGTGATATTTTTTATTAAAATGGTGTATAAGGGTATATATATATAAATATATTATATAAATATATTTGATGCACTGTATATGAGCTGGCGATTTCTAAGTCTGTGGTTCCGAGAGGGGGTAACCAGGCTCACTAATAAAGGTCAAGCCACTTGGCTGCCAGAATGCCCTGCTTCAGCACAGACCAGAAAGGCATTGTGATAAGCGTATCCCCGGTATAGTCAGGGGTTAATGGGAGTCCCCCCCGTACCCCCAGTATACGCCCAGAACCATGGACCCGGTACTTGTGGTTCGGACTGTCTCCAACCAGCCATAATGTTGTGAGAGTGAAATTATGTCTAAGTCCAGCTTTGTTACATTAGAAGCAACTCTGAAACTTAACCTAAGCGTTTTTCGAAGCTACTTTTTGGCTAACTCTTATAGGAAGGTCTAGGAGCTCTGAAAATGAACGTGCGCGTCTTTCACTCTTGCCGAGGGACTTAGAATAATTTTGTGATATTTTTTATTAAAATGGTGTATAAGGGTATATATATATAAATATATTATATAAATATATTTTATGCACTGTATATGAGCTGGCGATTTCTAAGTCTGTGGTTCCGAGAGGGGGTAACCAGGCTCACTAATAAAGGTCAAGCCACTTGGCTGCCAGAATGCCCTGCTTCAGCACAGACCAGAAAGGCATTGTGATAAGCGTATCCCCGGTATAGTCAGGGGTTAATGGGAGTCGTCTCCGTCCCCCCAGTATACGCCCAGAACCATGGACCCGGTACTTGTGGTTCGGACTGTCTCCAACCAGCCATAATGTTGTGAGAGTGAAATTATGTCTAAGTCCAGCTTCGGTACATTAGAAGCAACTCTGAAACTTAACCTAAGCGTTTTTCGAAGCTACTTTTTTGCTAACTTCTTATAGGAAGGTCTAGGAGCTCTGGAAATGCACGTGCGCGTCTTTCACTCTTCTCGAGGGACTTAGAAGAATTTTGTGATATTTTTTATTAAAATGGTGTATAAGGGTATATATATATAAATATATTTTATGCACTGTATATGAGCTGGCGATTTCTAAGTCTGTGGTTCCGAGAGGGGGTAACCAGGCTCACTAATAAAGGTCAAGCCACTTGGCTGCCAGAATGCCCTGATTCAGCACAGACCAGAAATGCATTGTGATAAGCGTATCCCCGGTATAGTAAGGGGTTAATGGGAGTCGTCCCCGTCCCCCCAGTATATGCCCAGATCCATGGACCCGGTATTTGTGGTTCGGACTGTCTCCAACCAGCCATAATGTTGTGAGTGTGAAATTATGTCTAAGTCCAGCTTCGGTACATTAGAAGCAACTCTGAAACTTAACCTAAGCGTTTTTCGAAGCTACTTTTTTGCTAACTTCTTATAGGAATGTCTAGGAGCTCTGAAAATGAACGTTCGCGTCTTTCACTCTTCCCGAGGGACTTAGAAGAATTTTGTGATATTTTTTATTAAAATGGTGTATAAGGGTATATATATAAATATATTATATAAATATATTTTATGCACTGTATATGAGCTGGCGATTTCTAAGTCTGTGGTTCCGAGAGGGGGTAACCAGGCTCACTAATAAAGGTCAAGCCACTTGGCTGCCAGATACCCTGCTTCAGCACAGACCAGAAAGGCCAGCACAGACCAGAAAGGCATTGTGATAAGCGTATCCCCGGTATAGTCAGGGGTTAATGGGAGTCGTCCCCGTCCCCCCAGTATACGCCCAGAACCATGGACCCGGTACTTGTGGTTCGGACTGTCTCCAACCAGCCATAATGTTGTGAGAGTGAAATTATGTGTAAGTCCAACTTTGGTACATTAGAAGCAACTCTGAAACTTAACCTAAGCGTTTTTCGAAGCTACTTTTTGGCTAACTTCTTATAGGAAGGTCTAGGAGCTCTGGAAATGAACGTGCTCGTCTTTCACTCTTCCCGAGGGACTTAGAAGAATTTTGTGATATTTTTTATTAAAATGGTGTATAAGGGTATATATATAAATATATTTTATGCACTGTATATGAGCTGGCGATTTCTAAGTCTGTGGTTCCGAGAGGGGGTACCCAGGCTCACTAATAAAGGTCAAGCCACTTGGCTGCCAGAATGCCCTGCTTCAGCACATACCAGAAAGGCATTGTGATAAGTGTATCCCCGGTATAGTCAGGGGTTAATGGTAGTCGTCCCCCCCAGTATACGCCCAGAACCATGGACCCGGTACTTGTGGTTCGGACTGTCTCCAACCAGCCATAATGTTGTGAGAGTGAAATTATGTCTAAGTCCAGCTTCGGTACATTAGAAGCAACTCTGAAACTTAACCTAAGCGTTTTTCGAAGCTACTTTTTGGCTAACTTCTTATAGGAATGTCTAGGAGGTCTGAAAATGAACGTGCGCGTCTTTCACTCTTCCCGAGGGACTTAGAAGAATTTTGTGATATTTTTTATTAAAATGGTGTATAAGGGTATATATATAAATATATTATATAAATATATTTTATGCACTGTATATGAGTTGGCGATTTCTAAGTCTGTGGTTCCGAGAGGGGGTAACCAGGCTCACTAATAAAGGTCAAGCCACTTGGCTGCCAGATTGCCCTGCTTCAGCACAGACCAGAAAGGCATTGTGATAAGCGTATCCCCGGTATAGTCAGGGGTTAATGGGAGTCGTCCCCGTCCCCCCAGTATATGCCCAGAACCATGGACCCGGTATTTGTGGTTCGGACTGTCTCCAACGATCCATAATGTTGTGAGAGTGAAATTATGTCTAAGTCCAGCTTCGGTACATTAGAAGCAACTCTGAAACTTAACCTAAGCGTTTTTCGAAGCTACTTTTTGGCTAACTTCTTAGGCCACGTCCATACTTAATACTTGCTTGCTGAGGCGCGCTGACGCGTAGCAGCGACAGCCGTCAGCGCTCCTTTTTCATGGCCTTGCCTTAGAGACAGCGAGTGTACTCGCGAGGATGGTGGGATCCGGTGCTGGAGGCGGGATTCCTGTGGTGGCTATGTCGTGTCATTGCGCATGCGTGGTGAGCACGGCAACGTAACTGCGTGTGACGTCATCCAATATGGCGATACCGGAAGTGCTAGTGAAGAAGTGGAGTACCAGAGTAGCAAACGGCATTGGGGGACGACACAGAACGTGCCAGGCAAGCTCTGTACATACTACAGTTGGTACCATAGTAGCAAACGGCGTTGGGGGACGACACAGAATGTGCTAGGCAAGTACTGTACTACCACAGTTGGTACCAGAGTTGCAAACAGCGTATTCGTGCATCATGGAAATGGCAGACGAGCTCTTCATGCTTTTATGCATGGATAATATATTTCTAAAAAATGAGCTTTTGGGTGGCAGGACAAGTGTCCACGAGATAAATCGCCAACGCGAGACCCTTGGCGAATTTGCCACCTTGTATCCGATGCTACGTTTGCACGCACGTAAATTTTATGAGTACATGAGAATGTCAACAGAAACTTTTGACTATATATTGAAAAAGATCGAGGAAAAGATTACCCCGGTCCAGACCAATTTCATCCGCATCATTGGTGCTGAAGAGAGATTGATGCTGACGTTACGGTAAGTTTTACATACATATGTACATCTCTATATATATATACATATACATTGCTATATATATATATATATATATATATATATATATATATATATATATATATATATATATATATATATATATAGCAATCTGTGTGTAGACAGTGTATATATATATGTGTACATATACACATATTTGTATCCATGTACTTTTTAAGTTTGTATGTGTTTATTTGTTATTATAGGGTATATCAAGATTAGTTCGTGTATGTATGTGTGTATGTACATATATACATATATGTGTGTGTATATATATATATATATATATATATATATATATATATATATATATATATTGTGTATATATAATGTATGTATATAAAAAAAAAATATATATATATATTCATACATATATACAGATATACCTGGCATTGCCCGTGATGTAATTGTGCCGCAGTGACTGGGTGTGTGTGAAGGTGCCGCAGTGACTGGGTGTGTGTGAAGGTGCCGCAGTGACTGGGTGTGTGTGAAGGTGAGGCAGTGACTGTGTGTGTGTGTGATGGTGCCGCAGTGACTGGCTGGGTGTGAAGGTGCCGCAGTGACTGGCTGGGTGTGAGGGGGACAGTGACTCAGATGTGTTGCTGTTAACATAATGTAATTAACCAACTATTTCTTTTTGTGTCTTGTTTTCTTATAGATTTCTTTCTAGTGGAACATCGTTTCGTGCGTTGGCCTTCTCATTCAGGATGGGAAAAAGCACAGTAGCAAAGATAGTTCATGGCACATGCGGTGCTGTTTACAGTTCCTTGCAAGTAGTGCATATGCCATTCCCAACAGTTGACACATTGGAAACAGTGGCAAGTGAATTTCAGTTTAAATGGAATTTTCCTAATTGTGTCGGATGTCTAGATGGCAAGCATATTAGAATTAAACTCCCCTCAAAATCAGGCACTATGTTCTATAACTACAAACATTTCCATTCAATAGTTTTACAAGCTGTTGCTGATGCAAAATGTCGCTTCATAGCTATTGATGTTGGAGCATATGGAAAGCAAAGTGATGGTGGGGTGTTTAGAGCCTCTTCACTATACAAGTTAATTGAAGCTAAAAAACTTGTCTTCCCAGCAGCCAAAACTTTGCCATCAAGTAGCAGTGCAAGGTTGCCTCATGTACTGTTAGGGGATGAGGCCTATCCGTTGCTAAACTACCTGATGAAGCCGTACGCAAGGAAAAACTTAACAAGACAAGAAGAAATTTACAATTACAGATTATCCAGGGCCCGACGGTGTGTCGAGTGTGCATTTGGTATTATGTCTGCAAAATGGAGAATACTTTTGAAAGCTATTGAAACGTCTGTTCCTAACGCAAAACGTATTGTCAAATGTGTTACTGTCCTACATAATGTGATTATTGATTTGGAAGGCTCAATAGAGAATGATATTTCTTTAGTGGATCAGGCACATACACTTCCTACTCCTCTCTCTAGAAATAGAGCGAATAATGTGCCTGGAAGAATGGCCAAATGCGTACGTGATTGCTTTAAAGATTACTTCAATGCAGAGGGAGCAGTGCCATGGCAAAATGACATGTAAAAGTTCATGTAAATGTGCAATAAAAAGAGGTCTTTCCAATAGATGATAAAATTACGGAGTTGAACTGTAAAAATTGTTTGATATATCTGATAAAAAATGTTTGTTAACTTTTTATTCAGAAATAAAAAATTATTATGTTTGAGGAAGACTTGCCTTGTTACTGAAACATGTTTACTTTTTTCCCTAACATGGATTTAAAAAAGGCAGTGTGTGCTGTTCACGCGCATAGTTAGTGCAATCTCTCTGCCTCCCCCACCCATGCGCTGCTGTGGTCCTTCCCCCCCACCCCTCTGCGCAGGTCCGGTCACCCCCCCCCACCCGCGCAACACACAGTGCCACACACACACACACACACAAATGTCCTCGGGCACCAACAACAACTGCAGTGAGGACCCGCCACCTCCGTCCAGTCTCCGAGCTCCCACCGGTCCAGAAGGCGCTTCTCTCCTGTCCGGCTGCTCTGACCGGTCGATCCCGGGTGGGGGGGGGGTGACACCCGTGTGGCATGGGGGACTCAGCGGGAGACAGGGAGGACCCCTCCTGTCCGTCCGTTCCGACGCTAGGCTCCGGCCGGTTGAGGCGGGAGGCGCCGGGGTTAGGGATTGGGAGGCTGAAGGCGTGAGGCAGCGGTTTACTTACCGGGGGGAGGGGGGGGTGTGTGGTTGTGTGTGTGTGTTATTAATTAACGACATACCAGTATGTCACCCGCCACTTACTAATGACCTTCCAATTTGTATATTTCACTCCTCAATAACTGAAATTAAAAAATATGACGTTAATTACCGGTACAAACTTTAATTCAAAACTGCAAATAAAACATCATAACAACAATCTTTAATAACTTTTAAATACAACATTACAACCGTCAAAATAAAACATTATTATTAGCACAAAAAAACAATATAATTTTATTGTGAAGCCTGAAATTCTTCAAGTGTCTCGTTTACCAGTTGCTGGAATTTGAGGCGGAATTTCATTTTAGAATTTGTGTCTAAAGGCGTTATGTAAGGAATAAAGCTTTTAAAAAAATCCATATCATCACTACGATTGTTCATCAAATGGTGCATAAAGCCACATTTCTGTTGTTCAAGTTCAACCATTTGACGTCTTAAGTCATTGTTCGTTCTTGCTTTCTTGGCAACGGGTTCTGGCTCCACCGCATTATCAGGTGTACTTTCCGCAGCATCTTCCACAAAAGACAACTCCAGTATTGTGTCCTCTTGGCTCTCTGTTTCTTCAAGATTGGACTGTGTTTTCGCAGGCAGCATCTGGTCCTTCAAAAACAGCATGTTCTTGAAGTAGGGCCACGTTGAGGTGACTTCAAAGGTGCTTGGCCCGGGGTCCCCCGAGCGTGGTACCTTCTCCTTTTTCAGATCCCTACGGAACGCATCACGCAGGTTCTTCCATTTATTCTTTATTATGTCTGCTAAAAAAAAAAAATTCAGTACGTTAATGTACATTTTTATTATTGACATATTCATCAATACACACGTGGGTGATTGAAAGTACACTAGGTCTGGTAAATGTGGACAGTGAATCACGGGCGTGTTGCGCAAACATACACACATGCCCATGCGGACACAAACAGGGCGTGATCCACAAACACACACACATGCGGACACAAAAAGGGCGTGTTGCACACACATACACACATGCGGACACAAAAAGGGCGTGTTGCACACACATACACACATGCCCATGCGGACACAAAAAGGGCGTGTTGCACACACATACACACATGCCCATGCGGACACAAAAAGGGCGTGTTGCACACACATACACACATGCGGACACAAAAAGGGCGTGTTGCACACACATACACACATGCGGACACAAAAAGGGCGTGTTGCACACACATACACACATGCCCATGCGGACACAAAAAGGGCGTGTTGCACACACATACACACATGCCCATGCGGACACAAAAAGGGCGTGTTGCACACACATACACACATGCGGACACAAAAAGGGCGTGTTGCACACACATACACACATGCGGACACAAAAAGGGCGTGTTGCACACACATACACACATGCGGACACAAAAAGGGCGTGTTGCACACACATACACACATGCCCATGCGGACACAAAAAGGGCGTGTTGCACACACATACACACATGCCCATGCGGACACAAAAAGGGCGTGTTGCACACACATACACACATGCCCATGCGGACACAAAAAGGGCGTGTTGCACACACATACACACATGCGGACACAAAAAGGGCGTGTTGCACACACATACACACATGCGGACACAAAAAGGGCGTGTTGCACACACATACACACATGCCCATGCGGACACAAAAAGGGCGTGTTGCACACACATACACACATGCCCATGCGGACACAAAAAGGGCGTGTTGCACACACATACACACATGCCCATGCGGACACAAAAAGGGCGTGTTGCACACACATACACACATGCGGACACAAAAAGGGCATGTTGCACACACATACACACATGCGGACACAAAAAGGGCGTGTTGCACACACATACACCAGAATTCCAGCTATAAATGGAAACTAAATGATTCCCTGTTAAATTCCCCTGAAATAGTGAGCACATTTACTCAAAAAATAGTAGAATATTTTGACCTAAACAAGGGGTCAGTCGAGTCTCCGATCACGCTGTGGGAAGCCCATAAGGCATCTATTCGAGGCTCTCTCATTTCTCTAGCATCATATAAAAAGAAAAAAAAACAAAAAGAATATAAAGAATTAATGGACAAGGTCCAGGCTCTGGAGACTGAACATAAATCCAAGCCTACTAAAAAAATATATAAGACCCTAGTTGAAACAAGGACTGAATTTAAAAGAGTCCAATTAGAGGAGGTAGAGCGGGCACTTCGATGGACGAATCAACGTTTCTACGATAAAGGAAACAAGGCAGACCGGTTATTGGCCAATAAATTAAGAGGTCAAAGGGTCAAAAACCAAATTACAGCAATCCGAACCAAATCTGGTCTCAAAACATTTAAAGAAAGTGAGATTGCCCAAGAATTCTCAGAATATTATACGAAACTCTATAATTTAAATCCCTCCCAAAATACTCAGTCCGGATTGACGACCATCTCAAAGTACTTAGAGGAATGCAACCTTCCGGCCCTTCCAGAAAAAACTATCTCACAATTAAATGAAAAAATAACGCCCAAAGAACTATTTGAAGTAATAAAACAATTAAAAATAAATAAGACTCCAGGGCCAGACGGGTTCTCAAACCAATATTACAAGAAGTTTAAGGCCGTGCTGGTTCCTCACCTAGTGGAAGTTTTCAATGCATTTATGGGGGGTGAAGATGTCCCGGCCTCTATGTCTACAGCCAACCTGGCAATAATTCACAAAGAAGGTAGAGACCCACTGCAATGTGGCAATTACAGGCCGATATCTCTCCTAAATTCTGATCTAAAAATATATAGTAAGATTTTAGCAAACAGACTAAACCTGATTCTTCCGAGCTTGATTCATAAAGACCAGGTTGGATTTATTTCGGGCAGACAAGCTTCAGATAATACTCGGAAAATAATAAACATTGTGGACCACGTGCATCTCTCAGGTACAAGAGCATTTTTGTTAAGCTTGGATGCCGAAAAAGCATTCGATAGAATTAAGTGGGACTTTTTAGACCAAACATTGATTAAATTCGGCTTCAGGGGCCCCTTCTTAGAGGGGATCAGAGCTCTGTACAAAAACCCAACAGCGGTTGTAAAACTCCCGGGAGGAGACTCAAGTCCCATAAAAATTACGAATGGTACAAGGCAGGGTTGTCCCTTATCTCCACTTCTGTTTGCATTGTCGATTGAACCACTAGCGGCCACAATTAGAAATGACGATGATATAAAAGGGATTGTTATTGGAGAGCGAGAATACAAGATATCTCTTTTTGCCGATGATATCATTTTGTCATTGTCGTCCCCAATGACGACTTTACCTAACCTCCAATCACAGCTGGAAAAATTTGGCCGGGTATCAGGGTATAAAATTAACAGCGATAAATCTGAAGCCCTGAACCTATCTCTCCTCGACCCCGAGGTAAAACTATTGCAAATTAATTTTAGTTATAAATGGAGCCCTAACAACATTAAATACCTAGGGATCAGAATCGCAAATTCTTATACTACCTTATATAAATATAATTTCCCCCCCTTATTTACAGAAATTAAAAAAAACCTCCAGTGCTGGAACAAGTACCACATTTCATGGCTCGGAAGAGTGACATCTGTTAAGATGAACATCCTTCCCAGGCTACTATACGTCTTCCAGACACTCCCGGTCTGTGTTCCGCTGGCAGACCTCAAAAGCATTCAAAATAGTATTTTCCAATTTATCTGGAAGGACAAAAAGCCGCGGGTGGCTAGATCGGTAATGTTGGCACCACGGGAGTGTGGAGGTCTGGGAGTACCAGATATAATTAATTATTATCAAGCGACCCACCTAAAACAAGCGATAGTTTGGAACAACGATCCAGTGTCTTGTGGCTGGTTGGAAATTGAGTCCTCCTGTGTCGCTCCCCTCTCACTCGGGGCAATACTTTGGTCCGGAGGGGGAGAGAAGATAATATCGGACAGAACAGGCCTGGGAGCAATGAGATGCACGTGGAAAATTTGGACAAAAACAAGAAAAAAATATAAACTGACGTCTTCACCCTCCATACTCACTCCCATTTTTGGTAACCCAGAATTCCCTCCGGGTTGTGTCCCAGGGAACCTTAAAGCATTTAGTTTGGCTAATATGAAATCAGCAAGAGATCTAATAGACAAAGGGACTATTATTCCGTTACTTGATTTACAGGAGAAATGCCTCCCCTTGAAACTCCCACTTTATGGTTATCTTCAGATCAGACACTTTCTCCTAACAATTTCCCAAACATCCAAATTTGAAGGTCCAACGTCTTTTGAAAAGATGTGTATGGTAGGCACATACCGGAAGGGTCTGATCTCAGAGATTTACGCGGGGCTAGCACGGTCCAGGAGTCCCGTCAACCACAATTATATGATGAAATGGGCTGAAGACCTCAATCTTGATATAGACAGAGATGAATGGGAGGATATTTGGGAAGCAGCAGCCAAAACTTCTATTTGCACTACTACTAAGGAAAATATATATAAAATTCTATATCAATGGTACTTAATCCCGAGTAGGCTGAGCCGGATCTTCCCTGGCTTGTCTGACCTCTGTTGGAGGGGGTGCGGCCAGAGAGGAGATATGGTGCATATATGGTGGACATGCCCAAAGATCCAGACTTTCTGGAATATGATATGCTCATTGGTTGAGGAGACGGTAGGAGTTGAGATACGGATGGACCCGCTGATATGCCTACTCGCGAAACCCATCGAAGATATCTCTGTCCCTCTTAAAAAATTGGCTTCGTTCATCCTGACTGCGGCTCGCTGCTCAATAGCAGCTAACTGGAAAAAGATTAAACCCCCTTCGAAGCAAATGGTCCTTCGCAAGGTAAGCGAGGTCAAGCTTATGGAATACCTATCGGCGCTCCTGAAACAGAATATAGTACAATATGAGAAAGTTTGGGCACAGTGGCCTTATAATTAAAGAGATTAAAAATGAGATATGGTTTCCCCGTTCCTATCCCGTCTCTCCCCTCTCCTTCTGTTTTTCTCTCTTTTCCCCCTCTTTCTCTCTGTCTATCCTGTACAGTACTAATATAAGGGGTGTGATCTAAGATCCTCCTATAACTGTTAATTCTCCCGGATGGGGATCTACATAATAGAATCTAAATGCATAGGAGGTTACAAAATACTAGGAGCAGATCGACTCTTCTTGATCAATCAACTTTGAGATGCTTCGGGTTGTTCACTTTTAAATGTATATGTTAATTAAGTTTACTGTCTATAAACAACCATGTGATGTGAATGTACCCCTGTCAGAAAACAATAAAAATGTTTGAAATAAAAAAGGGCGTGTTGCACACACATACACACATGCGGACACAAAAAGGGCGTGTTGCACACACATACACACATGCGGACACAAAATGGGCGTGTTGCACACACATACACACATGCCCATGCGGACACAAACAGGGCGTGATCCACACACACATGCCCATGCGGACACAAAAAGGGCGTGTTGCACACACATACACACATGCGGACACAAAAAGGGCGTGTTGCACACACATACACACATGCCCATGCGGACACAAACAGGGCGTGATCCACACACACACACACATGCGGACACAAAAAGGGCGTGTTGCACACACATACACACATGCCCATGTGGACCCATATTATGACAATATATTAAAATACAATATTAGAACTTAAAAGATATATAAATAGAAAATACTAACGTGTCACGCTAAAAATCAGCCCTATCTCCTTCCAGAGCTTATCATTGACATTTCTGTCATGATAACTTTTGGACCGCTGATTCAATAGTGAGTCCCTCAATTGGACTTCGGAAATCAATTGTTCAACTTGGGAAGGATCCATGGCAGCTTCAGTTATCACTGGTTCCTTTTCTTTGCTGATCCTTCAGTATACTCACGTTTCACAACACTGACAATTCAAGACCCCCCTGTGCTCTTTTCAGGTTTGGCTAAACACTCCCCTAAGCAACCCCCACCTATGCTCCACCTTTGGCAATCTACACCCCCCCCCCAACATGAGGTGGACACTTTATTAACCCCCCCTCCACAGCAACATGAGGTGGACACTTTATGAACCCCCCTCCCCACAGCAACACGAGGTGGACACTTTATTAACCCCCCCTCCACAGCAACATGAGGTGGACACTTTATGAACCCCCCTCCCCACAGCAACACGAGGTGGACACTTTATTAACCCCCCCTCCACAGCAACATGAGGTGGACACTTTATGAACCCCCCTCCCCACAGCAACACGAGGTGGACACTTTATTAACCCCCCCTCCACAGCAACATGAGGTGGACACTTTATGAACCCCCCTCCCCACAGCAACACGAGGTCGACACTTTATTAACCCCCCCTCCACAGCAACATGAGGTGGACACTTTATGAACCCCCCTCCCCACAGCAACACGAGGTGGACACTTTATTAACCCCCCCTCCACAGCAACATGAGGTGGACACTTTATGAACCCCCCTCCCCACAGCAACACGAGGTGGACACTTTATTAACCCCCCCTCCACAGCAACATGAGGTGGACACTTTATGAACCCCCCTCCCCACAGCAACACGAGGTGGACACTTTATTAACCCCCCCTCCACAGCAACATGAGGTGGACACTTTATGAACCCCCCTCCCCACAGCAACACGAGGTGGACATTTTATTAACCCCCCCTCCACAGCAACATGAGGTGGACACTTTATTAACCCCCCCCCCCTTGGGCACACACACGTAATTACCCTGCGCCAGCCTCCTGGGGCTGCTACCCTCTTTCTTGCAGCGCACAGGGTGGCAGACACCTCCATGCTGCAGGACTCCAGCACTTACCCTCCATGAAGGTATATCATGAGGAAGGGCGTCACGCAGTTATGAAGATGATATCACGGAGTATCACAGTGCTCTCCTTCCATTGGTTGCTGAGGCGTCACGTGAGCGGAGTCAGCGCGTGAATTTAAAATTTCACTGTCGGCTCTGTTCAAGCGCGCCTCAGCAAGCAACGGAAAGCATGCGCGAGCCCCTACTAAAGCCGCTTTAATTGCGGCTGTAGGGGCTCAGTGGCAAGCGAGAGCAAGCGAGAGCAAGCGGGAGCAAGCAAGCACTAACCATGCCCTGGGCCTTATAGGAATGTCTAGGAGGTCTGAAAATGAACGTGCGCGTCTTTCACTCTTCCCGAGGGACTTAGAAGAATTTTGTGATATTTTTTATTAAAATGGTGTATAAGGGTATATATATAAATATATTATATAAATATATTTTATGCACTGTATATGAGCTGGCGATTTCTAAGTCTGTGGTTCCGAGAGGGGGTAACCAGGCTCACTAATAAAGGTCAAGCCACTTGGCTGCCAGAATGCCCTGCTTCAGCACAGACCAGAAAGGCATTGTGATAAGCGTATCCCCGGTATAGTCAGGGGTTAATGGGAGTCAACCCGTCCCCCCAGTATACGCCCAGAACCATGGACCCGGTACTTGTGGTTCGGACTGTCTCCAACCAGCCATAATGTTGTGAGAGTGAAATTATGTCTAAGTCCAACTTTGGTACATTAGAAGCAACTCTGAAACTTAACCTAAGCGTTTTTCGAAGCTACTTTTTGGCTAACTCTTATAGGAAGGTCTAGGAGCTCTGAAAATGAACGTGCGCGTCTTTCACTGTTGCCGAGGGACTTAGAAGAATTTTGTGATATTTTTTATTAAAATGGTGTATAAGGGTATATATATATAAATATATTATATAAATATATTTTATGCACTGTATATGAGCTGGCGATTTCTAAGTCTGTGGTTCCGAGAGGGGGTAACCAGGCTCACTAATAAAGGTCAAGCCACTTGGCTGCCAGAATGCCCTGCTTCAGCACAGACCAGAAAGGCATTGTGATAAGCGTATCCCCGGTATAGTCAGGGGTTAATGGGAGTCGTCTCCGTCCCCCCAGTATACGCCCAGAACCATGGACCCGGTACTTGTGGTTCGGACTGTCTCCAACCAGCCATAATGTTGTGAGAGTGAAATTATGTCTAAGTCCAGCTTTGGTACATTAGAAGCAACTCTGAAACTTAACCTAAGCGTTTTTCGAAGCTACTTTCTGGCTAACTTCTTATAGGAAGGTCTAGGAGCTCTGAAAATGAACGTGCGCGTCTTTCACTCTTCCCGAGGGACTTAGAAGAATTTTTTTTTTATTAAAATGGTGTATAAGGGTATATATATAAATATATTTTATGCACTGTATATGAGCTGGCGATTTCTAAGTCTGTGGTTCCGAGAGGGGGTAACCAGGCTCACTAATAAAGGTCAAGCCACTTGGCTGCCAGATACCCTGCTTCAGCACAGACCAGAAAGGCCAGCACAGACCAGAAAGGCATTGTGATAAGCGTATCCCCGGTATAGTCAGGGGTTAATGGGAGTCGTCCCCGTCCCCCAAGTATACGCCCAGAACCATGGACCCGGTACTTGTGGTTCGGACTGTCTCCAACCAGCCATAATGTTGTGAGAGTGAAATTATGTCTAAGTCCAACTTTGGTACATTAGAAGCAACTCTGAAACTTAACCTAATCGTTTTTCGAAGCTACTTTTTGGCTAACTTCTTATAGGAAGGTCTAGGAGCTCTGGAAATGAACGTGCTCGTCTTTCACTCTTCCCGAGGGACTTAGAAGAATTTTGTGATATTTTTTATTAAAATGGTGTATAAGGGTATATATATATAAATATATTTTATGCACTGTATATGAGCTGGCGATTTCTAAGTCTGTGGTTCCGAGAGGGGGTAACCAGGCTCACTAATAAAGGTCAAGCCACTTGGCTGCCAGAATGCCCTGATTCAGCACAGACCAGAAAGGCATTGTGATAAGCGTATCCCCGGTATAGTCAGGGGTTAATGGGAGTCGTCCCCGTCCCCCCAGTATATGCCCAGTTCCATGGACCCGGTATTTGTGGTTCGGACTGTCTCCAACCAGCCATAATGTTGTGAGAGTGAAATTATGTCTAAGTCCAGCTTCGGTACATTAGAAGCAACTCTGAAACTTAACCTAAGCGTTTTTCGAAGCTACTTTTTTGCTAACTTCTTATAGGAATGTCTAGGAGCTCTGAAAATGAACGTGCGCGTCTTTCACTCTTCCCGAGGGACTTAGAAGAATTTTGTGATATTTTTTATTAAAATGGTGTATAAGGGTATATATATAAATATATTATATAAATATATTTTATGCACTGTATATGAGCTGGCGATTTCTAAGTCTGTGGTTCCGAGAGGGGGTAACCAGGCTCACTAATAAAGGTCAAGCCACTTGGCTGCCAGATACCCTGCTTCAGCACAGACCAGAAAGGCCAGCACAGACCAGAAAGGCATTGTGATAAGCGTATCCCCGGTATAGTCAGGGGTTAATGGGAGTCGTCCCCGTCCCCCCAGTATACGCCCAGAACCATGGACCCGGTACTTGTGGTTCGGACTGTCTCCAACCAGCCATAATGTTGTGAGAGTGAAATTATGTGTAAGTCCAACTTTGGTACATTAGAAGCAACTCTGAAACTTAACCTAAGCGTTTTTCGAAGCTACTTTTTGGCTAACTTCTTATAGGAAGGTCTAGGAGCTCTGGAAATGAACGTGCTCGTCTTTCACTCTTCCCGAGGGACTTAGAAGAATTTTGTGATATTTTTTATTAAAATGGTGTATAAGGGTATATATATAAATATATTTTATGCACTGTATATGAGCTGGCGATTTCTAAGTCTGTGGTTCCGAGAGGGGGTACCCAGGCTCACTAATAAAGGTCAAGCCACTTGGCTGCCAGAATGCCCTGCTTCAGCACATACCAGAAAGGCATTGTGATAAGTGTATCCCCGGTATAGTCAGGGGTTAATGGTAGTCGTCCCCGTCCCCCCCAGTATACGCCCAGAACCATGGACCCGGTACTTGTGGTTCGGACTGTCTCCAACCAGCCATAATGTTGTGAGAGTGAAATTATGTCTAAGTCCAGCTTCGGTACATTAGAAGCAACTCTGAAACTTAACCTAAGCGTTTTTCGAAGCTACTTTTTGGCTAACTTCTTATAGGAATGTCTAGGAGGTCTGAAAATGAACGTGCGCGTCTTTCACTCTTCCCGAGGGACTTAGAAGAATTTTGTGATATTTTTTATTAAAATGGTGTATAAGGGTATATATATAAATATATTATATAAATATATTTTATGCACTGTATATGAGCTGGCGATTTCTAAGTCTGTGGTTCCGAGAGGGGGTAACCAGGCTCACTAATAAAGGTCAAGCCACTTGGCTGCCAGATTGCCCTGCTTCAGCACAGACCAGAAAGGCATTGTGATAAGCGTATCCCCGGTATAGTCAGGGGTTAATGGGAGTCGTCCCCGTCCCCCCAGTATATGCCCAGAACCATGGACCCGGTATTTGTGGTTCGGACTGTCTCCAACGATCCATAATGTTGTGAGAGTGAAATTATGTCTAAGTCCAGCTTCGGTACATTAGAAGCAACTCTGAAACTTAACCTAAGCGTTTTTCGAAGCTACTTTTTGGCTAACTTCTTAGGCCACGTCCATACTTAATACTTGCTTGCTGAGGCGCGCTGACGCGTAGCAGCGACAGCCGTCAGCGCTCCTTTTTCATGGCCTTGCCTTAGAGACAGCGAGTGTACTCGCGAGGATGGTGGGATCCGGTGCTGGAGGCGGGATTCCTGTGGTGGCTATGTCGTGTCATTGCGCATGCGTGGTGAGCACGGCAACGTAACTGCGTGTGACGTCATCCAATATGGCGATACCGGAAGTGCTAGTGAAGAAGTGGAGTACCAGAGTAGCAAACGGCATTGGGGGACGACACAGAACGTGCCAGGCAAGCTCTGTACATACTACAGTTGGTACCATAGTAGCAAACGGCGTTGGGGGACGACACAGAATGTGCTAGGCAAGTACTGTACTACCACAGTTGGTACCAGAGTTGCAAACAGCGTATTCGTGCATCATGGAAATGGCAGACGAGCTCTTCATGCTTTTATGCATGGATAATATATTTCTAAAAAATTAGCTTTTGGGTGGCAGGACAAGTGTCCACGAGATAAATCGCCAACGCGAGACCCTTGGCGAATTTGCCACCTTGTATCCGATGCTACGTTTGCACGCACGTAAATTTTATGAGTACATGAGAATGTCAACAGAAACTTTTGACTATATATTGAAAAAGATCGAGGAAAAGATTACCCCGGTCCAGACCAATTTCATCCGCATCATTGGTGCTGAAGAGAGATTGATGCTGACGTTACGGTAAGTTTTACATACATATGTACATCTCTATATATATATACATATACATTGCTATATATATATATATATATATATATATATATATATATATATATATATATATATATATATATATAGCAATCTGTGTGTAGACAGTGTATATATATATGTGTACATATACACATATTTGTATCCATGTACTTTTTAAGTTTGTATGTGTTTATTTGTTATTATAGGGTATATCAAGATTAGTTCGTGTATGTATGTGTGTATGTACATATATACATATATGTGTGTGTATATATATATATATATATATATATATATATATATATTGTGTATATATAATGTATGTATATAAAAAAAAAATATATATATATATATTCATACATATATACAGATATACCTGGCATTGCCCGTGATGTAATTGTGCCGCAGTGACTGGGTGTGTGTGAAGGTGCCGCAGTGACTGGGTGTGTGTGAAGGTGCCGCAGTGACTGGGTGTGTGTGAAGGTGAGGCAGTGACTGTGTGTGTGTGTGATGGTGCCGCAGTGACTGGCTGGGTGTGAGGGGGACAGTGACTCAGATGTGTTGCTGTTAACATAATGTAATTAACCAACTATTTCTTTTTGTGTCTTGTTTTCTTATAGATTTCTTTCTAGTGGAACATCGTTTCGTGCGTTGGCCTTCTCATTCAGGATGGGAAAAAGCACAGTAGCAAAGATAGTTCATGGCACATGCGGTGCTGTTTACAGTTCCTTGCAAGTAGTGCATATGCCATTCCCAACAGTTGACACATTGGAAACAGTGGCAAGTGAATTTCAGTTTAAATGGAATTTTCCTAATTGTGTCGGATGTCTAGATGGCAAGCATATTAGAATTAAACTCCCCTCAAAATCAGGCACTATGTTCTATAACTACAAACATTTCCATTCAATAGTTTTACAAGCTGTTGCTGATGCAAAATGTCGCTTCATAGCTATTGATGTTGGAGCATATGGAAAGCAAAGTGATGGTGGGGTGTTTAGAGCCTCTTCACTATACAAGTTAATTGAAGCTAAAAAACTTGTCTTCCCAGCAGCCAAAACTTTGCCATCAAGTAGCAGTGCAAGGTTGCCTCATGTACTGTTAGGGGATGAGGCCTATCCGTTGCTAAACTACCTGATGAAGCCGTACGCAAGAAAAAACTTAACAAGACAAGAAGAAATTTACAATTACAGATTATCCAGGGCCCGACGGTGTGTCGAGTGTGCATTTGGTATTATGTCTGCAAAATGGAGAATACTTTTGAAAGCTATTGAAACGTCTGTTCCTAACGCAAAACGTATTGTCAAATGTGTTACTGTCCTACATAATGTGATTATTGATTTGGAAGGCTCAATAGAGAATGATATTTCTTTAGTGGATCAGGCACATACACTTCCTACTCCTCTCTCTAGAAATAGAGCGAATAATGTGCCTGGAAGAATGGCCAAATGCGTACGTGATTGCTTTAAAGATTACTTCAATGCAGAGGGAGCAGTGCCATGGCAAAATGACATGTAAAAGTTCATGTAAATGTGCAATAAAAAGAGGTCTTTCCAATAGATGATAAAATTACGGAGTTGAACTGTAAAAATTGTTTGATATATCTGATAAAAAATGTTTGTTAACTTTTTATTCAGAAATAAAAAATTATTATGTTTGAGGAAGACTTGCCTTGTTACTGAAACATGTTTACTTTTTTCCCTAACATGGATTTAAAAAAGGCAGTGTGTGCTGTTCACGCGCATAGTTAGTGCAATCTCTCTGCCTCCCCCACCCATGCGCTGCTGTGGTCCTTCCCCCCCACCCCTCTGCGCAGGTCCGGTCACCCCCCCCCACCCGCGCAACACACAGTGCCACACACACACACACACACACAAATGTCCTCGGGCACCAACAACAACTGCAGTGAGGACCCGCCACCTCCGTCCAGTCTCCGAGCTCCCACCGGTCCAGAAGGCGCTTCTCTCCTGTCCGGCTGCTCTGACCGGTCGATCCCGGGTGGGGGGGGGGGGTGACACCCGTGTGGCATGGGGGACTCAGCGGGAGACAGGGAGGACCCCTCCTGTCCGTCCGTTCCGACGCTAGGCTCCGGCCGGTTGAGGCGGGAGGCGCCGGGGTTAGGGATTGGGAGGCTGAAGGCGTGAGGCAGCGGTTTACTTACCGGGGGGAGGGGGGGGTGTGTGGTTGTGTGTGTGTGTTATTAATTAATGACATACCAGTATGTCACCCGCCACTTACTAATGACCTTCCAATTTGTATATTTCACTCCTCAATAACTGAAATTAAAAAATATGACGTTAATTACCGGTACAAACTTTAATTCAAAACTGCAAATAAAACATCATAACAACAATCTTTAATAACTTTTAAATACAACATTACAACCGTCAAAATAAAACATTATTATTAGCACAAAAAAACAATATAATTTTATTGTGAAGCCTGAAATTCTTCAAGTGTCTCGTTTACCAGTTGCTGGAATTTGAGGCGGAATTTCATTTTAGAATTTGTGTCTAAAGGCGTTATGTAAGGAATAAAGCTTTTAAAAAAATCCATATCATCACTACGATTGTTCATCAAATGGTGCATAAAGCCACATTTCTGTTGTTCAAGTTCAACCATTTGACGTCTTAAGTCATTGTTCGTTCTTGCTTTCTTGGCAACGGGTTCTGGCTCCACCGCATTATCAGGTGTACTTTCCGCAGCATCTTCCACAAAAGACAACTCCAGTATTGTGTCCTCTTGGCTCTCTGTTTCTTCAAGATTGGACTGTGTTTTCGCAGGCAGCATCTGGTCCTTCAAAAACAGCATGTTCTTGAAGTAGGGCCACGTTGAGGTGACTTCAAAGGTGCTTGGCCCGGGGTCCCCCGAGCGTGGTACCTTCTCCTTTTTCAGATCCCTACGGAACGCATCACGCAGGTTCTTCCATTTATTCTTTATTATGTCTGCTAAAAAAAAAAAATTCAGTACGTTAATGTACATTTTTATTATTGACATATTCATCAATACACACGTGGGTGATTGAAAGTACACTAGGTCTGGTAAATGTGGACAGTGAATCACGGGCGTGTTGCGCAAACATACACACATGCCCATGCGGACACAAACAGGGCGTGATCCACAAACACACACACATGCGGACACAAAAAGGGCGTGTTGCACACACATACACACATGCGGACACAAAAAGGGCGTGTTGCACACACATACACACATGCCCATGCGGACACAAAAAGGGCGTGTTGCACACACATACACACATGCCCATGCGGACACAAAAAGGGCGTGTTGCACACACATACACACATGCGGACACAAAAAGGGCGTGTTGCACACACATACACACATGCGGACACAAAAAGGGCGTGTTGCACACACATACACACATGCGGACACAAAAAGGGCGTGTTGCACACACATACACACATGCCCATGCGGACACAAAAAGGGCGTGTTGCACACACATACACACATGCCCATGCGGACACAAAAAGGGCGTGTTGCACACACATACACACATGCGGACACAAAAAGGGCGTGTTGCACACACATACACACATGCGGACACAAAAAGGGCGTGTTGCACACACATACACACATGCGGACACAAAAAGGGCGTGTTGCACACACATACACACATGCCCATGCGGACACAAAAAGGGCGTGTTGCACACACATACACACATGCCCATGCGGACACAAAAAGGGCGTGTTGCACACACATACACACATGCCCATGCGGACACAAAAAGGGCGTGTTGCACACACATACACACATGCGGACACAAAAAGGGCGTGTTGCACACACATACACACATGCGGACACAAAAAGGGCGTGTTGCACACACATACACACATGCCCATGCGGACACAAAAAGGGCGTGTTGCACACACATACACACATGCCCATGCGGACACAAAAAGGGCGTGTTGCACACACATACACACATGCCCATGCGGACACAAAAAGGGCGTGTTGCACACACATACACACATGCCCATGCGGACACAAAAAGGGCGTGTTGCACACACATACACACATGCGGACACAAAAAGGGCGTGTTGCACACACATACACACATGCGGACACAAAAAGGGCGTGTTGCACACACATACACACATGCGGACACAAAAAGGGCGTGTTGCACACACATACACACATGCGGACACAAAATGGGCGTGTTGCACACACATACACACATGCCCATGCGGACACAAACAGGGCGTGATCCACACACACATGCCCATGCGGACACAAAAAGGGCGTGTTGCACACACATACACACATGCGGACACAAAAAGGGCGTGTTGCACACACATACACACATGCCCATGCGGACACAAACAGGGCGTGATCCACACACACACACACATGCGGACACAAAAAGGGCGTGTTGCACACACATACACACATGCCCATGTGGACCCATATTATGACAATATATTAAAATACAATATTAGAACTTAAAAGATATATAAATAGAAAATACTAACGTGTCACGCTAAAAATCAGCCCTATCTCCTTCCAGAGCTTATCATTGACATTTCTGTCATGATAACTTTTGGACCGCTGATTCCATAGTGAGTCCCTCAATTGGACTTCGGAAATCAATTGTTCAACTTGGGAAGGATCCATGGCAGCTTCAGTTATCACTGGTTCCTTTTCTTTGCTGATCCTTCAGTATACTCACGTTTCACAACACTGACAATTCAAGACCCCCCTGTGCTCTTTTCAGGTTTGGCTAAACACTCCCCTAAGCAACCCCCACCTATGCTCCACCTTTGGCAATCTACACCCCCCCCCCCCCAACATGAGGTGGACACTTTATTAACCCCCCCTCCACAGCAACATGAGGTGGACACTTTATGAACCCCCTCCCCACAGCAACACGAGGTGGACACTTTATTAACCCCCCCTCCACAGCAACATGAGGTGGACACTTTATGAACCCCCCTCCCCACAGCAACACGAGGTGGACACTTTATTAACCCCCCCTCCACAGCAACATGAGGTGGACACTTTATGAACCCTCCTCCCCACAGCAACACGAGGTGGACACTTTATTAACCCCCCCTCCACAGCAACATGAGGTGGACACTTTATGAACCCCCCTCCCCACAGCAACACGAGGTGGACACTTTATTAACCCCCCCTCCACAGCAACATGAGGTGGACACTTTATGAACCCCCCTCCCCACAGCAACACGAGGTGGACACTTTATTAACCCCCCCTCCACAGCAACATGAGGTGGACACTTTATGAACCCCCCTCCCCACAGCAACACGAGGTGGACACTTTATTAACCCCCCCTCCACAGCAACATGAGGTGGACACTTTATGAACCCCCCTCCCCACAGCAACACGAGGTGGACACTTTATTAACCCCCCCTCCACAGCAACATGAGGTGGACACTTTATGAACCCCCCTCCCCACAGCAACACGAGGTGGACACTTTATTAACCCCCCCTCCACAGCAACATGTGGTGGACACTTTATGAACCCCCCTCCCCACAGCAACACGAGGTGGACATTTTATTAACCCCCCCTCCACAGCAACATGAGGTGGACACTTTATTAACCCCCCCCCCCCCTTGGGCACACACACGTAATTACCCTGCGCCAGCCTCCTGGGGCTGCTACCCTCTTTCTTGCAGCGCACAGGGTGGCAGACACCTCCATGCTGCAGGACTCCAGCACTTACCCTCCATGAAGGTATATCATGAGGAAGGGCGTCACGCAGTTATGAAGATGATATCACGGAGTATCACAGTGCTCTCCTTCCATTGGTTGCTGAGGCGTCACGTGAGCGGAGTCAGCGCGTGAATTTAAAATTTCACTGTCGGCTCTGTTCAAGCGCGCCTCAGCAAGCAACGGAAAGCATGCGCGAGCCCCTACTAAAGCCGCTTTAATTGCGGCTGTAGGGGCTCAGTGGCAAGCGAGAGCAAGCGAGAGCAAGCGGGAGCAAGCAAGCACTAACCATGCCCTGGGCCTTATAGGAATGTCTAGGAGGTCTGAAAATGAACGTGCGCGTCTTTCACTCTTCCCGAGGGACTTAGAAGAATTTTGTGATATTTTTTATTAAAATGGTGTATAAGGGTATATATATAAATATATTATATAAATATATTTTATGCACTGTATATGAGCTGGCGATTTCTAAGTCTGTGGTTCCGAGAGGGGGTAACCAGGCTCACTAATAAAGGTCAAGCCACTTGGCTGCCAGAATGCCCTGCTTCAGCACAGACCAGAAAGGCATTGTGATAAGCGTATCCCCGGTAAAGTCAGGGGTTAATGGGAGTCCCCCCGTCCCCCCAGTATACGCCCAGAACCATGGACCCGGTACTTGTGGTTCGGACTGTCTCCAACCAGCCATAATGTTGTGAGAGTGAAATTATGTCTAAGTCCAACTTTGGTACATTAGAAGCAACTCTGAAACTTAACCTAAGCGTTTTTCGAAGCTACTTTTTGGCTAACTCTTATAGGAAGGTCTAGGAGCTCTGAAAATGAACGTGCGCGTCTTTCACTGTTGCCGAGGGACTTAGAAGAATTTTGTGATATTTTTTATTAAAATGGTGTATAAGGGTATATATATATAAATATATTATATAAATATATTTTATGCACTGTATATGAGCTGGCGATTTCTAAGTCTGTGGTTCCGAGAGGGGGTAACCAGGCTCACTAATAAAGGTCAAGCCACTTGGCTGCCAGAATGCCCTGCTTCAGCACAGACCAGAAAGGCATTGTGATAAGCGTATCCCCGGTATAGTCAGGGGTTAATGGGAGTCGTCTCCGTCCCCCCAGTATACGCCCAGAACCATGGACCCGGTACTTGTGGTTCGGACTGTCTCCAACCAGCCATAATGTTGTGAGAGTGAAATTATGTCTAAGTCCAGCTTTGGTACATTAGAAGCAACTCTGAAACTTAACCTAAGCGTTTTTCGAAGCTACTTTCTGGCTAACTTCTTATAGGAAGGTCTAGGAGCTCTGAAAATGAACGTGCGCGTCTTTCACTCTTCCCGAGGGACTTAGAAGAATTTTTTTTTTTTATTAAAATGGTGTATAAGGGTATATATATAAATATATTTTATGCACTGTATATGAGCTGGCGATTTCTAAGTCTGTGGTTCCGAGAGGGGGTAACCAGGCTCACTAATAAAGGTCAAGCCACTTGGCTGCCAGATACCCTGCTTCAGCACAGACCAGAAAGGCCAGCACAGACCAGAAAGGCATTGTGATAAGCGTATCCCCGGTATAGTCAGGGGTTAATGGGAGTCGTCCCCGTCCCCCAAGTATACGCCCAGAACCATGGACCCGGTACTTGTGGTTCGGACTGTCTCCAACCAGCCATAATGTTGTGAGAGTGAAATTATGTCTAAGTCCAACTTTGGTACATTAGAAGCAACTCTGAAACTTAACCTAATCGTTTTTCGAAGCTACTTTTTGGCTAACTTCTTATAGGAAGGTCTAGGAGCTCTGGAAATGAACGTGCTCGTCTTTCACTCTTCCCGAGGGACTTAGAAGAATTTTGTGATATTTTTTATTAAAATGGTGTATAAGGGTATATATATATAAATATATTTTATGCACTGTATATGAGCTGGCGATTTCTAAGTCTGTGGTTCCGAGAGGGGGTAACCAGGCTCACTAATAAAGGTCAAGCCACTTGGCTGCCAGAATGCCCTGATTCAGCACAGACCAGAAAGGCATTGTGATAAGCGTATCCCCGGTATAGTCAGGGGTTAATGGGAGTCGTCCCCGTCCCCCCAGTATATGCCCAGATCCATGGACCCGGTATTTGTGGTTCGGACTGTCTCCAACCAGCCATAATGTTGTGAGAGTGAAATTATGTCTAAGTCCAGCTTCGGTACATTAGAAGCAACTCTGAAACTTAACCTAAGCGTTTTTCGAAGCTACTTTTTTGCTAACTTCTTATAGGAATGTCTAGGAGCTCTGAAAATGAACGTGCGCGTCTTTCACTCTTCCCGAGGGACTTAGAAGAATTTTGTGATATTTTTTATTAAAATGGTGTATAAGGGTATATATATAAATATATTATATAAATATATTTTATGCACTGTATATGAGCTGGCGATTTCTAAGTCTGTGGTTCCGAGAGGGGGTAACCAGGCTCACTAATAAAGGTCAAGCCACTTGGCTGCCAGATACCCTGCTTCAGCACAGACCAGAAAGGCCAGCACAGACCAGAAAGGCATTGTGATAAGCGTATCCCCGGTATAGTCAGGGGTTAATGGGAGTCGTCCCCGTCCCCCCAGTATACGCCCAGAACCATGGACCCGGTACTTGTGGTTCGGACTGTCTCCAACCAGCCATAATGTTGTGAGAGTGAAATTATGTGTAAGTCCAACTTTGGTACATTAGAAGCAACTCTGAAACTTAACCTAAGCGTTTTTCGAAGCTACTTTTTGGCTAACTTCTTATAGGAAGGTCTAGGAGCTCTGGAAATGAACGTGCTCGTCTTTCACTCTTCCCGAGGGACTTAGAAGAATTTTGTGATATTTTTTATTAAAATGGTGTATAAGGGTATATATATAAATATATTTTATGCACTGTATATGAGCTGGCGATTTCTAAGTCTGTGGTTCCGAGAGGGGGTACCCAGGCTCACTAATAAAGGTCAAGCCACTTGGCTGCCAGAATGCCCTGCTTCAGCACATACCAGAAAGGCATTGTGATAAGTGTATCCCCGGTATAGTCAGGGGTTAATGGTAGTCGTCCCCGTCCCCCCCAGTATACGCCCAGAACCATGGACCCGGTACTTGTGGTTCGGACTGTCTCCAACCAGCCATAATGTTGTGAGAGTGAAATTATGTCTAAGTCCAGCTTCGGTACATTAGAAGCAACTCTGAAACTTAACCTAAGCGTTTTTCGAAGCTACTTTTTGGCTAACTTCTTATAGGAATGTCTAGGAGGTCTGAAAATGAACGTGCGCGTCTTTCACTCTTCCCGAGGGACTTAGAAGAATTTTGTGATATTTTTTATTAAAATGGTGTATAAGGGTATATATATAAATATATTATATAAATATATTTTATGCACTGTATATGAGCTGGCGATTTCTAAGTCTGTGGTTCCGAGAGGGGGTAACCAGGCTCACTAATAAAGGTCAAGCCACTTGGCTGCCAGATTGCCCTGCTTCAGCACAGACCAGAAAGGCATTGTGATAAGCGTATCCCCGGTATAGTCAGGGGTTAATGGGAGTCGTCCCCGTCCCCCCAGTATATGCCCAGAAATATGGACCCGGTATTTGTGGTTCGGACTGTCTCCAACGATCCATAATGTTGTGAGAGTGAAATTATGTCTAAGTCCAGCTTCGGTACATTAGAAGCAACTCTGAAACTTAACCTAAGCGTTTTTCGAAGCTACTTTTTGGCTAACTTCTTAGGCCACGTCCATACTTAATACTTGCTTGCTGAGGCGCGCTGACGCGTAGCAGCGACAGCCGTCAGCGCTCCTTTTTCATGGCCTTGCCTTAGAGACAGCGAGTGTACTCGCGAGGATGGTGGGATCCGGTGCTGGAGGCGGGATTCCTGTGGTGGCTATGTCGTGTCATTGCGCATGCGTGGTGAGCACGGCAACGTAACTGCGTGTGACGTCATCCAATATGGCGATACCGGAAGTGCTAGTGAAGAAGTGGAGTACCAGAGTAGCAAACGGCATTGGGGGACGACACAGAACGTGCCAGGCAAGCTCTGTACATACTACAGTTGGTACCATAGTAGCAAACGGCGTTGGGGGACGACACAGAATGTGCTAGGCAAGTACTGTACTACCACAGTTGGTACCAGAGTTGCAAACAGCGTATTCGTGCATCATGGAAATGGCAGACGAGCTCTTCATGCTTTTATGCATGGATAATATATTTCTAAAAAATGAGCTTTTGGGTGGCAGGACAAGTGTCCACGAGATAAATCGCCAACGCGAGACCCTTGGCGAATTTGCCACCTTGTATCCGATGCTACGTTTGCACGCACGTAAATTTTATGAGTACATGAGAATGTCAACAGAAACTTTTGACTATATATTGAAAAAGATCGAGGAAAAGATTACCCCGGTCCAGACCAATTTCATCCGCATCATTGGTGCTGAAGAGAGATTGATGCTGACGTTACGGTAAGTTTTACATACATATGTACATCTCTATATATATATACATATACATTGCTATATATATATATATATATATATATATATATATATATATATATATATATATATATATATATATATATATATATATATAGCAATCTGTGTGTAGACAGTGTATATATATATGTGTACATATACACATATTTGTATCCATGTACTTTTTAAGTTTGTATGTGTTTATTTGTTATTATAGGGTATATCAAGATTAGTTCGTGTATGTATGTGTGTATGTACATATATACATATATGTGTGTGTATATATATATATATATATATATATATATATATATTGTGTATATATAATGTATGTATATAAAAAAAAAATATATATATATATTCATACATATATACAGATATACCTGGCATTGCCCGTGATGTAATTGTGCCGCAGTGACTGGGTGTGTGTGAAGGTGCCGCAGTGACTGGGTGTGTGTGAAGGTGCCGCAGTGACTGGGTGTGTGTGAAGGTGAGGCAGTGACTGTGTGTGTGTGTGATGGTGCCGCAGTGACTGGCTGGGTGTGAGGGGGACAGTGACTCAGATGTGTTGCTGTTAACATAATGTAATTAACCAACTATTTCTTTTTGTGTCTTGTTTTCTTATAGATTTCTTTCTAGTGGAACATCGTTTCGTGCGTTGGCCTTCTCATTCAGGATGGGAAAAAGCACAGTAGCAAAGATAGTTCATGGCACATGCGGTGCTGTTTACAGTTCCTTGCAAGTAGTGCATATGCCATTCCCAACAGTTGACACATTGGAAACAGTGGCAAGTGAATTTCAGTTTAAATGGAATTTTCCTAATTGTGTCGGATGTCTAGATGGCAAGCATATTAGAATTAAACTCCCCTCAAAATCAGGCACTATGTTCTATAACTACAAACATTTCCATTCAATAGTTTTACAAGCTGTTGCTGATGCAAAATGTCGCTTCATAGCTATTGATGTTGGAGCATATGGAAAGCAAAGTGATGGTGGGGTGTTTAGAGCCTCTTCACTATACAAGTTAATTGAAGCTAAAAAACTTGTCTTCCCAGCAGCCAAAACTTTGCCATCAAGTAGCAGTGCAAGGTTGCCTCATGTACTGTTAGGGGATGAGGCCTATCCGTTGCTAAACTACCTGATGAAGCCGTACGCAAGGAAAAACTTAACAAGACAAGAAGAAATTTACAATTACAGATTATCCAGGGCCCGACGGTGTGTCGAGTGTGCATTTGGTATTATGTCTGCAAAATGGAGAATACTTTTGAAAGCTATTGAAACGTCTGTTCCTAACGCAAAACGTATTGTCAAATGTGTTACTGTCCTACATAATGTGATTATTGATTTGGAAGGCTCAATAGAGAATGATATTTCTTTAGTGGATCAGGCACATACACTTCCTACTCCTCTCTCTAGAAATAGAGCGAATAATGTGCCTGGAAGAATGGCCAAATGCGTACGTGATTGCTTTAAAGATTACTTCAATGCAGAGGGAGCAGTGCCATGGCAAAATGACATGTAAAAGTTCATGTAAATGTGCAATAAAAAGAGGTCTTTCCAATAGATGATAAAATTACGGAGTTGAACTGTAAAAATTGTTTGATATATCTGATAAAAAATGTTTGTTAACTTTTTATTCAGAAATAAAAAATTATTATGTTTGAGGAAGACTTGCCTTGTTACTGAAACATGTTTACTTTTTTCCCTAACATGGATTTAAAAAAGGCAGTGTGTGCTGTTCACGCGCATAGTTAGTGCAATCTCTCTGCCTCCCCCACCCATGCGCTGCTGTGGTCCTTCCCCCCCACCCCTCTGCGCAGGTCCGGTCACCCCCCCCCACCCGCGCAACACACAGTGCCACACACACACACACACACAAATGTCCTCGGGCACCAACAACAACTGCAGTGAGGACCCGCCACCTCCGTCCAGTCTCCGAGCTCCCACCGGTCCAGAAGGCGCTTCTCTCCTGTCCGGCTGCTCTGACCGGTCGATCCCGGGTGGGGGGGGGGGTGACACCCGTGTGGCATGGGGGACTCAGCGGGAGACAGGGAGGACCCCTCCTGTCCGTCCGTTCCGACGCTAGGCTCCGGCCGGTTGAGGCGGGAGGCGCCGGGGTTAGGGATTGGGAGGCTGAAGGCGTGAGGCAGCGGTTTACTTACCGGGGGGAGGGGGGGGGGTGTGGTTGTGTGTGTGTGTTATTAATTAACGACATACCAGTATGTCACCCGCCACTTACTAATGACCTTCCAATTTGTATATTTCACTCCTCAATAACTGAAATTAAAAAATATGACGTTAATTACCGGTACAAACTTTAATTCAAAACTGCAAATAAAACATCATAACAACAATCTTTAATAACTTTTAAATACAACATTACAACCGTCAAAATAAAACATTATTATTAGCACAAAAAAACAATATAATTTTATTGTGAAGCCTGAAATTCTTCAAGTGTCTCGTTTACCAGTTGCTGGAATTTGAGGCGGAATTTCATTTTAGAATTTGTGTCTAAAGGCGTTATGTAAGGAATAAAGCTTTAAAAAAAATCCATATCATCACTACGATTGTTCATCAAATGGTGCATAAAGCCACATTTCTGTTGTTCAAGTTCAACCATTTGACGTCTTAAGTCATTGTTCGTTCTTGCTTTCTTGGCAACGGGTTCTGGCTCCACCGCATTATCAGGTGTACTTTCCGCAGCATCTTCCACAAAAGACAACTCCAGTATTGTGTCCTCTTGGCTCTCTGTTTCTTCAAGATTGGACTGTGTTTTCGCAGGCAGCATCTGGTCCTTCAAAAACAGCATGTTCTTGAAGTAGGGCCACGTTGAGGTGACTTCAAAGGTGCTTGGCCCGGGGTCCCCCGAGCGTGGTACCTTCTCCTTTTTCAGATCCCTACGGAACGCATCACGCAGGTTCTTCCATTTATTCTTTATTATGTCTGCTAAAAAAAAAAAATTCAGTACGTTAATGTACATTTTTATTATTGACATATTCATCAATACACACGTGGGTGATTGAAAGTACACTAGGTCTGGTAAATGTGGACAGTGAATCACGGGCGTGTTGCGCAAACATACACACATGCCCATGCGGACACAAACAGGGCGTGATCCACAAACACACACACATGCGGACACAAAAAGGGCGTGTTGCACACACATACACACATGCGGACACAAAAAGGGCGTGTTGCACACACATACACACATGCCCATGCGGACACAAAAAGGGCGTGTTGCACACACATACACACATGCCCATGCGGACACAAAAAGGGCATGTTGCACACACATACACACATGCGGACACAAAAAGGGCGTGTTGCACACACATACACACATGCGGACACAAAAAGGGCGTGTTGCACACACATACACACATGCGGACACAAAAAGGGCGTGTTGCACACACATACACACATGCCCATGCGGACACAAAAAGGGCGTGTTGCACACACATACACACATGCCCATGCGGACACAAAAAGGGCGTGTTGCACACACATACACACATGCGGACACAAAAAGGGCGTGTTGCACACACATACACACATGCGGACACAAAAAGGGCGTGTTGCACACACATACACACATGCGGACACAAAAAGGGCGTGTTGCACACACATACACACATGCCCATGCGGACACAAAAAGGGCGTGTTGCACACACATACACACATGCCCATGCGGACACAAAAAGGGCGTGTTGCACACACATACACACATGCGGACACAAAAAGGGCGTGTTGCACACACATACACACATGCGGACACAAAAAGGGCGTGTTGCACACACATACACACATGCGGACACAAAAAGGGCGTGTTGCACACACATACACACATGCCCATGCGGACACAAAAAGGGCGTGTTGCACACACATACACACATGCCCATGCGGACACAAAAAGGGCGTGTTGCACACACATACACACATGCCCATGCGGACACAAAAAGGGCGTGTTGCACACACATACACACATGCGGACACAAAAAGGGCGTGTTGCACACACATACACACATGCGGACACAAAAAGGGCGTGTTGCACACACATACACACATGCGGACACAAAAAGGGCGTGTTGCACACACATACACACATGCGGACACAAAATGGGCATGTTGCACACACATACACACATGCCCATGCGGACACAAACAGGGCGTGATCCACACACACATGCCCATGCGGACACAAAAAGGGCGTGTTGCACACACATACACACATGCGGACACAAAAAGGGCGTGTTGCACACACATACACACATGCCCATGCGGACACAAACAGGGCGTGATCCACACACACACACACATGCGGACACAAAAAGGGCGTGTTGCACACACATACACACATGCCCATGTGGACCCATATTATGACAATATATTAAAATACAATATTAGAACTTAAAAGATATATAAATAGAAAATACTAACGTGTCACGCTAAAAATCAGCCCTATCTCCTTCCAGAGCTTATCATTGACATTTCTGTCATGATAACTTTTGGACCGCTGATTCCATAGTGAGTCCCTCAATTGGACTTCGGAAATCAATTGTTCAACTTGGGAAGGATCCATGGCAGCTTCAGTTATCACTGGTTCCTTTTCTTTGCTGATCCTTCAGTATACTCACGTTTCACAACACTGACAATTCAAGACCCCCCTGTGCTCTTTTCAGGTTTGGCTAAACACTCCCCTAAGCAACCCCCACCTATGCTCCACCTTTGGCAATCTACACCCCCCCCCCCAACATGAGGTGGACACTTTATTAACCCCCCCTCCACAGCAACATGAGGTGGACACTTTATGAACCCCCCTCCCCACAGCAACACGAGGTGGACACTTTATTAACCCCCCCTCCACAGCAACATGAGGTGGACACTTTATGAACCCCCCTCCCCACAGCAACACGAGGTGGACACTTTATTAACCCCCCCTCCACAGCAACATGAGGTGGACACTTTATGAACCCCCCTCCCCACAGCAACACGAGGTGGACACTTTATTAACCCCCCCTCCACAGCAACATGAGGTGGACACTTTATGAACCCCCCTCCCCACAGCAACACGAGGTGGACACTTTATTAACCCCCCCTCCACAGCAACATGAGGTGGACACTTTATGAACCCCCCTCCCCACAGCAACACGAGGTGGACATTTTATTAACCCCCCCTCCACAGCAACATGAGGTGGACACTTTATTAACCCCCCCCCCCCCTTGGGCACACACACGTAATTACCCTGCGCCAGCCTCCTGGGGCTGCTACCCTCTTTCTTGCAGCGCACAGGGTGGCAGACACCTCCATGCTGCAGGACTCCAGCACTTACCCTCCATGAAGGTATATCATGAGGAAGGGCGTCACGCAGTTATGAAGATGATATCACGGAGTATCACAGTGCTCTCCTTCCATTGGTTGCTGAGGCGTCACGTGAGCGGAGTCAGCGCGTGAATTTAAAATTTCACTGTCGGCTCTGTTCAAGCGCGCCTCAGCAAGCAACGGAAAGCATGCGCGAGCCCCTACTAAAGCCGCTTTAATTGCGGCTGTAGGGGCTCAGTGGCAAGCGAGAGCAAGCGAGAGCAAGCGGGAGCAAGCAAGCATTAACCATGCCCTGGGCCTTATAGGAATGTCTAGGAGGTCTGAAAATGAACGTGCGCGTCTTTCACTCTTCCCGAGGGACTTAGAAGAATTTTGTGATATTTTTTATTAAAATGGTGTATAAGGGTATATATATAAATATATTATATAAATATATTTTATGCACTGTATATGAGCTGGCGATTTCTAAGTCTGTGGTTCCGAGAGGGGGTAACCAGGCTCACTAATAAAGGTCAAGCCACTTGGCTGCCAGAATGCCCTGCTTCAGCACAGACCAGAAAGGCATTGTGATAAGCGTATCCCCGGTATAGTCAGGGGTTAATGGGAGTCGTCTCCGTCCCCCCAGTATACGCCCAGAACCATGGACCCGGTACTTGTGGTTCGGACTGTCTCCAACCAGCCATAATGTTGTGAGAGTGAAATTATGTCTAAGTCCAGCTTTGGTACATTAGAAGCAACTCTGAAACTTAACCTAAGCGTTTTTCGAAGCTACTTTCTGGCTAACTTCTTATAGGAAGGTCTAGGAGCTCTGAAAATGAACGTGCGCGTCTTTCACTCTTCCCGAGGGACTTAGAAGAATTTTTTTTTTTTTATTAAAATGGTGTATAAGGGTATATATATAAATATATTTTATGCACTGTATATGAGCTGGCGATTTCTAAGTCTGTGGTTCCGAGAGGGGGTAACCAGGCTCACTAATAAAGGTCAAGCCACTTGGCTGCCAGATACCCTGCTTCAGCACAGACCAGAAAGGCCAGCACAGACCAGAAAGGCATTGTGATAAGCGTATCCCCGGTATAGTCAGGGGTTAATGGGAGTCGTCCCCGTCCCCCAAGTATACGCCCAGAACCATGGACCCGGTACTTGTGGTTCGGACTGTCTCCAACCAGCCATAATGTTGTGAGAGTGAAATTATGTCTAAGTCCAACTTTGGTACATTAGAAGCAACTCTGAAACTTAACCTAATCGTTTTTCGAAGCTACTTTTTGGCTAACTTCTTATAGGAAGGTCTAGGAGCTCTGGAAATGAACGTGCTCGTCTTTCACTCTTCCCGAGGGACTTAGAAGAATTTTGTGATATTTTTTATTAAAATGGTGTATAAGGGTATATATATATAAATATATTTTATGCACTGTATATGAGCTGGCGATTTCTAAGTCTGTGGTTCCGAGAGGGGGTAACCAGGCTCACTAATAAAGGTCAAGCCACTTGGCTGCCAGAATGCCCTGATTCAGCACAGACCAGAAAGGCATTGTGATAAGCGTATCCCCGGTATAGTCAGGGGTTAATGGGAGTCGTCCCCGTCCCCCCAGTATATGCCCAGATCCATGGACCCGGTATTTGTGGTTCGGACTGTCTCCAACCAGCCATAATGTTGTGAGAGTGAAATTATGTCTAAGTCCAGCTTCGGTACATTAGAAGCAACTCTGAAACTTAACCTAAGCGTTTTTCGAAGCTACTTTTTTGCTAACTTCTTATAGGAATGTCTAGGAGCTCTGAAAATGAACGTGCGCGTCTTTCACTCTTCCCGAGGGACTTAGAAGAATTTTGTGATATTTTTTATTAAAATGGTGTATAAGGGTATATATATAAATATATTATATAAATATATTTTATGCACTGTATATGAGCTGGCGATTTCTAAGTCTGTGGTTCCGAGAGGGGGTAACCAGGCTCACTAATAAAGGTCAAGCCACTTGGCTGCCAGATACCCTGCTTCAGCACAGACCAGAAAGGCCAGCACAGACCAGAAAGGCATTGTGATAAGCGTATCCCCGGTATAGTCAGGGGTTAATGGGAGTCGTCCCCGTCCCCCCAGTATACGCCCAGAACCATGGACCCGGTACTTGTGGTTCGGACTGTCTCCAACCAGCCATAATGTTGTGAGAGTGAAATTATGTGTAAGTCCAACTTTGGTACATTAGAAGCAACTCTGAAACTTAACCTAAGCGTTTTTCGAAGCTACTTTTTGGCTAACTTCTTATAGGAAGGTCTAGGAGCTCTGGAAATGAACGTGCTCGTCTTTCACTCTTCCCGAGGGACTTAGAAGAATTTTTTTTTTTTTATTAAAATGGTGTATAAGGGTATATATATAAATATATTTTATGCACTGTATATGAGCTGGCGATTTCTAAGTCTGTGGTTCCGAGAGGGGGTACCCAGGCTCACTAATAAAGGTCAAGCCACTTGGCTGCCAGAATGCCCTGCTTCAGCACATACCAGAAAGGCATTGTGATAAGTGTATCCCCGGTATAGTCAGGGGTTAATGGTAGTCGTCCCCGTCCCCCCCAGTATACGCCCAGAACCATGGACCCGGTACTTGTGGTTCGGACTGTCTCCAACCAGCCATAATGTTGTGAGAGTGAAATTATGTCTAAGTCCAGCTTCGGTACATTAGAAGCAACTCTGAAACTTAACCTAAGCGTTTTTCGAAGCTACTTTTTGGCTAACTTCTTATAGGAATGTCTAGGAGGTCTGAAAATGAACGTGCGCGTCTTTCACTCTTCCCGAGGGACTTAGAAGAATTTTGTGATATTTTTTATTAAAATGGTGTATAAGGGTATATATATAAATATATTATATAAATATATTTTATGCACTGTATATGAGCTGGCGATTTCTAAGTCTGTGGTTCCGAGAGGGGGTAACCAGGCTCACTAATAAAGGTCAAGCCACTTGGCTGCCAGATTGCCCTGCTTCAGCACAGACCAGAAAGGCATTGTGATAAGCGTATCCCCGGTATAGTCAGGGGTTAATGGGAGTCGTCCCCGTCCCCCCAGTATATGCCCAGAACCATGGACCCGGTATTTGTGGTTCGGACTGTCTCCAACGATCCATAATGTTGTGAGAGTGAAATTATGTCTAAGTCCAGCTTCGGTACATTAGAAGCAACTCTGAAACTTAACCTAAGCGTTTTTCGAAGCTACTTTTTGGCTAACTTCTTAGGCCACGTCCATACTTAATACTTGCTTGCTGAGGCGCGCTGACGCGTAGCAGCGACAGCCGTCAGCGCTCCTTTTTCATGGCCTTGCCTTAGAGACAGCGAGTGTACTCGCGAGGATGGTGGGATCCGGTGCTGGAGGCGGGATTCCTGTGGTGGCTATGTCGTGTCATTGCGCATGCGTGGTGAGCACGGCAACGTAACTGCGTGTGACGTCATCCAATATGGCGATACCGGAAGTGCTAGTGAAGAAGTGGAGTACCAGAGTAGCAAACGGCATTGGGGGACGACACAGAACGTGCCAGGCAAGCTCTGTACATACTACAGTTGGTACCATAGTAGCAAACGGCGTTGGGGGACGACACAGAATGTGCTAGGCAAGTACTGTACTACCACAGTTGGTACCAGAGTTGCAAACAGCGTATTCGTGCATCATGGAAATGGCAGACGAGCTCTTCATGCTTTTATGCATGGATAATATATTTCTAAAAAATTAGCTTTTGGGTGGCAGGACAAGTGTCCACGAGATAAATCGCCAACGCGAGACCCTTGGCGAATTTGCCACCTTGTATCCGATGCTACGTTTGCACGCACGTAAATTTTATGAGTACATGAGAATGTCAACAGAAACTTTTGACTATATATTGAAAAAGATCGAGGAAAAGATTACCCCGGTCCAGACCAATTTCATCCGCATCATTGGTGCTGAAGAGAGATTGATGCTGACGTTACGGTAAGTTTTACATACATATGTACATCTCTATATATATATACATATACATTGCTATATATATATATATATATATATATATATATATATATATATATATAGCAATCTGTGTGTAGACAGTGTATATATATATGTGTACATATACACATATTTGTATCCATGTACTTTTTAAGTTTGTATGTGTTTATTTGTTATTATAGGGTATATCAAGATTAGTTCGTGTATGTATGTGTGTATGTACATATATACATATATGTGTGTGTATATATATATATATATATATATATATATATATATATATATATATATATATATATATTGTGTATATATAATGTATGTATATAAAAAAAATATATATATATATATTCATACATATATACAGATATACCTGGCATTGCCCGTGATGTAATTGTGCCACAGTGACTGGGTGTGTGTGAAGGTGCCGCAGTGACTGGGTGTGTGTGAAGGTGCCGCAGTGACTGGGTGTGTGTGAAGGTGAGGCAGTGACTGTGTGTGTGTGTGATGGTGCCGCAGTGACTGGCTGGGTGTGAGGGGGACAGTGACTCAGATGTGTTGCTGTTAACATAATGTAATTAACCAACTATTTCTTTTTGTGTCTTGTTTTCTTATAGATTTCTTTCTAGTGGAACATCGTTTCGTGCGTTGGCCTTCTCATTCAGGATGGGAAAAAGCACAGTAGCAAAGATAGTTCATGGCACATGCGGTGCTGTTTACAGTTCCTTGCAAGTAGTGCATATGCCATTCCCAACAGTTGACACATTGGAAACAGTGGCAAGTGAATTTCAGTTTAAATGGAATTTTCCTAATTGTGTCGGATGTCTAGATGGCAAGCATATTAGAATTAAACTCCCCTCAAAATCAGGCACTATGTTCTATAACTACAAACATTTCCATTCAATAGTTTTACAAGCTGTTGCTGATGCAAAATGTCGCTTCATAGCTATTGATGTTGGAGCATATGGAAAGCAAAGTGATGGTGGGGTGTTTAGAGCCTCTTCACTATACAAGTTAATTGAAGCTAAAAAACTTGTCTTCCCAGCAGCCAAAACTTTGCCATCAAGTAGCAGTGCAAGGTTGCCTCATGTACTGTTAGGGGATGAGGCCTATCCGTTGCTAAACTACCTGATGAAGCCGTACGCAAGGAAAAACTTAACAAGACAAGAAGAAATTTACAATTACAGATTATCCAGGGCCCGACGGTGTGTCGAGTGTGCATTTGGTATTATGTCTGCAAAATGGAGAATACTTTTGAAAGCTATTGAAACGTCTGTTCCTAACGCAAAACGTATTGTCAAATGTGTTACTGTCCTACATAATGTGATTATTGATTTGGAAGGCTCAATAGAGAATGATATTTCTTTAGTGGATCAGGCACATACACTTCCTACTCCTCTCTCTAGAAATAGAGCGAATAATGTGCCTGGAAGAATGGCCAAATGCGTACGTGATTGCTTTAAAGATTACTTCAATGCAGAGGGAGCAGTGCCATGGCAAAATGACATGTAAAAGTTCATGTAAATGTGCAATAAAAAGAGGTCTTTCCAATAGATGATAAAATTACGGAGTTGAACTGTAAAAATTGTTTGATATATCTGATAAAAAATGTTTGTTAACTTTTTATTCAGAAATAAAAAATTATTATGTTTGAGGAAGACTTGCCTTGTTACTGAAACATGTTTACTTTTTTCCCTAACATGGATTTAAAAAAGGCAGTGTGTGCTGTTCACGCGCATAGTTAGTGCAATCTCTCTGCCTCCCCCACCCATGCGCTGCTGTGGTCCTTCCCCCCCACCCCTCTGCGCAGGTCCGGTCACCCCCCCCCACCCGCGCAACACACAGTGCCACACACACACACACACACAAATGTCCTCGGGCACCAACAACAACTGCAGTGAGGACCCGCCACCTCCGTCCAGTCTCCGAGCTCCCACCGGTCCAGAAGGCGCTTCTCTCCTGTCCGGCTGCTCTGACCGGTCGATCCCGGGTGGGGGGGGGGGGTGACACCCGTGTGGCATGGGGGACTCAGCGGGAGACAGGGAGGACCCCTCCTGTCCGTCCGTTCCGACGCTAGGCTCCGGCCGGTTGAGGCGGGAGGCGCCGGGGTTAGGGATTGGGAGGCTGAAGGCGTGAGGCAGCGGTTTACTTACCGGGGGGAGGGGGGGGTGTGTGGTTGTGTGTGTGTGTTATTAATTAACGACATACCAGTATGTCACCCGCCACTTACTAATGACCTTCCAATTTGTATATTTCACTCCTCAATAACTGAAATTAAAAAATATGACGTTAATTACCGGTACAAACTTTAATTCAAAACTGCAAATAAAACATCATAACAACAATCTTTAATAACTTTTAAATACAACATTACAACCGTCAAAATAAAACATTATTATTAGCACAAAAAAACAATATAATTTTATTGTGAAGCCTGAAATTCTTCAAGTGTCTCGTTTACCAGTTGCTGAATTTGAGGCGGAATTTCATTTTAGAATTTGTGTCTAAAGGCGTTATGTAAGGAATAAAGCTTTTAAAAAAATCCATATCATCACTACGATTGTTCATCAAATGGTGCATAAAGCCACATTTCTGTTGTTCAAGTTCAACCATTTGACGTCTTAAGTCATTGTTCGTTCTTGCTTTCTTGGCAACGGGTTCTGGCTCCACCGCATTATCAGGTGTACTTTCCGCAGCATCTTCCACAAAAGACAACTCCAGTATTGTGTCCTCTTGGCTCTCTGTTTCTTCAAGATTGGACTGTGTTTTCGCAGGCAGCATCTGGTCCTTCAAAAACAGCATGTTCTTGAAGTAGGGCCACGTTGAGGTGACTTCAAAGGTGCTTGGCCCGGGGTCCCCCGAGCGTGGTACCTTCTCCTTTTTCAGATCCCTACGGAACGCATCACGCAGGTTCTTCCATTTATTCTTTATTATGTCTGCTAAAAAAAAAAAATTCAGTACGTTAATGTACATTTTTATTATTGACATATTCATCAATACACACGTGGGTGATTGAAAGTACACTAGGTCTGGTAAATGTGGACAGTGAATCACGGGCGTGTTGCGCAAACATACACACATGCCCATGCGGACACAAACAGGGCGTGATCCACAAACACACACACATGCGGACACAAAAAGGGCGTGTTGCACACACATACACACATGCGGACACAAAAAGGGCGTGTTGCACACACATACACACATGCGGACACAAAAAGGGCGTGTTGCACACACATACACACATGCGGACACAAAATGGGCGTGTTGCACACACATACACACATGCCCATGCGGACACAAACAGGGCGTGATCCACACACACATGCCCATGCGGACACAAAAAGGGCGTGTTGCACACACATACACACATGCGGACACAAAAAGGGCGTGTTGCACACACATACACACATGCCCATGCGGACACAAACAGGGCGTGATCCACACACACACACACATGCGGACACAAAAAGGGCGTGTTGCACACACATACACACATGCCCATGTGGACCCATATTATGACAATATATTAAAATACAATATTAGAACTTAAAAGATATATAAATAGAAAATACTAACGTGTCACGCTAAAAATCAGCCCTATCTCCTTCCAGAGCTTATCATTGACATTTCTGTCATGATAACTTTTGGACCGCTGATTCCATAGTGAGTCCCTCAATTGGACTTCGGAAATCAATTGTTCAACTTGGGAAGGATCCATGGCAGCTTCAGTTATCACTGGTTCCTTTTCTTTGCTGATCCTTCAGTATACTCACGTTTCACAACACTGACAATTCAAGACCCCCCTGTGCTCTTTTCAGGTTTGGCTAAACACTCCCCTAAGCAACCCCCACCTATGCTCCACCTTTGGCAATCTACACCCCCCCCCCCAACATGAGGTGGACACTTTATTAACCCCCCCTCCACAGCAACATGAGGTGGACACTTTATGAACCCCCCTCCCCACAGCAACACGAGGTGGACACTTTATTAACCCCCCCTCCACAGCAACATGAGGTGGACACTTTATGAACCCCCCTCCCCACAGCAACACGAGGTGGACACTTTATTAACCCCCCCTCCACAGCAACATGAGGTGGACACTTTATGAACCCTCCTCCCCACAGCAACACGAGGTGGACACTTTATTAACCCCCCCTCCACAGCAACATGAGGTGGACACTTTATGAACCCCCCTCCCCACAGCAACACGAGGTGGACACTTTATTAACCCCCCCTCCACAGCAACATGAGGTGGACACTTTATGAACCCCCCTCCCCACAGCAACACGAGGTGGACACTTTATTAACCCCCCCTCCACAGCAACATGAGGTGGACACTTTATGAACCCCCCTCCCCACAGCAACACGAGGTGGACACTTTATTAACCCCCCCTCCACAGCAACATGAGGTGGACACTTTATGAACCCCCCTCCCCACAGCAACACGAGGTGGACACTTTATTAACCCCCCCTCCACAGCAACATGAGGTGGACACTTTATGAACCCCCCTCCCCACAGCAACACGAGGTGGACACTTTATTAACCCCCCCTCCACAGCAACATGAGGTGGACACTTTATGAACCCCCCTCCCCACAGCAACACGAGGTGGACATTTTATTAACCCCCCCTCCACAGCAACATGAGGTGGACACTTTATTAACCCCCCCCCCCCTTGGGCACACACACGTAATTACCCTGCGCCAGCCTCCTGGGGCTGCTACCCTCTTTCTTGCAGCGCACAGGGTGGCAGATACCTCCATGCTGCAGGACTCCAGCACTTACCCTCCATGAAGGTATATCATGAGGAAGGGCGTCACGCAGTTATGAAGATGATATCACGGAGTATCACAGTGCTCTCCTTCCATTGGTTGCTGAGGCGTCACGTGAGCGGAGTCAGCGCGTGAATTTAAAATTTCACTGTCGGCTCTGTTCAAGCGCGCCTCAGCAAGCAACGGAAAGCATGCGCGAGCCCCTACTAAAGCCGCTTTAATTGCGGCTGTAGGGGCTCAGTGGCAAGCGAGAGCAAGCGAGAGCAAGCGGGAGCAAGCAAGCACTAACCATGCCCTGGGCCTTATAGGAATGTCTAGGAGGTCTGAAAATGAACGTGCGCGTCTTTCACTCTTCCCGAGGGACTTAGAAGAATTTTGTGATATTTTTTATTAAAATGGTGTATAAGGGTATATATATAAATATATTATATAAATATATTTTATGCACTGTATATGAGCTGGCGATTTCTAAGTCTGTGGTTCCGAGAGGGGGTAACCAGGCTCACTAATAAAGGTCAAGCCACTTGGCTGCCAGAATGCCCTGCTTCAGCACAGACCAGAAAGGCATTGTGATAAGCGTATCCCCGGTAAAGTCAGGGGTTAATGGGAGTCCCCCCGTCCCCCCAGTATACGCCCAGAACCATGGACCCGGTACTTGTGGTTCGGACTGTCTCCAACCAGCCATAATGTTGTGAGAGTGAAATTATGTCTAAGTCCAACTTTGGTACATTAGAAGCAACTCTGAAACTTAACCTAAGCGTTTTTCGAAGCTACTTTTTGGCTAACTCTTATAGGAAGGTCTAGGAGCTCTGAAAATGAACGTGCGCGTCTTTCACTGTTGCCGAGGGACTTAGAAGAATTTTGTGATATTTTTTATTAAAATGGTGTATAAGGGTATATATATATAAATATATTATATAAATATATTTTATGCACTGTATATGAGCTGGCGATTTCTAAGTCTGTGGTTCCGAGAGGGGGTAACCAGGCTCACTAATAAAGGTCAAGCCACTTGGCTGCCAGAATGCCCTGCTTCAGCACAGACCAGAAAGGCATTGTGATAAGCGTATCCCCGGTATAGTCAGGGGTTAATGGGAGTCGTCTCCGTCCCCCCAGTATACGCCCAGAACCATAAACCCGGTACTTGTGGTTCGGACTGTCTCCAACCAGCCATAATGTTGTGAGAGTGAAATTATGTCTAAGTCTAGCTTTGGTACATTAGAAGCAACTCTGAAACTTAACCTAAGCGTTTTTCGAAGCTACTTTCTGGCTAACTTCTTATAGGAAGGTCTAGGAGCTCTGAAAATGAACGTGCGCGTCTTTCACTCTTCCCGAGGGACTTAGAAGAATTTTTTTTTTTTTATTAAAATGGTGTATAAGGGTATATATATAAATATATTTTAAGCACTGTATATGAGCTGGCGATTTCTAAGTCTGTGGTTCCGAGAGGGGGTAACCAGGCTCACTAATAAAGGTCAAGCCACTTGGCTGCCAGATACCCTGCTTCAGCACAGACCAGAAAGGCCAGCACAGACCAGAAAGGCATTGTGATAAGCGTATCCCCGGTATAGTCAGGGGTTAATGGGAGTCGTCCCCGTCCCCCAAGTATACGCCCAGAACCATGGACCCGGTACTTGTGGTTCGGACTGTCTCCAACCAGCCATAATGTTGTGAGAGTGAAATTATGTCTAAGTCCAACTTTGGTACATTAGAAGCAACTCTGAAACTTAACCTAATCGTTTTTCGAAGCTACTTTTTGGCTAACTTCTTATAGGAAGGTCTAGGAGCTCTGGAAATGAACGTGCTCGTCTTTCACTCTTCCCGAGGGACTTAGAAGAATTTTGTGATATTTTTTATTAAAATGGTGTATAAGGGTATATATAAATATATTTTATGCACTGTATATGAGCTGGCGATTTCTAAGTCTGTGGTTCCGAGAGGGGGTACCCAGGCTCACTAATAAAGGTCAAGCCACTTGGCTGCCAGAATGCCCTGCTTCAGCACAGACCAGAAAGGCATTGTGATAAGTGTATCCCCGGTATAGTCAGGGGTTAATGGTAGTCGTCCCCGTCCCCCCCAGTATACGCCCAGAACCATGGACCCGGTACTTGTGGTTCGGACTGTCTCCAACCAGCCATAATGTTGTGAGAGTGAAATTATGTCTAAGTCCAGCTTTGGTACATTAGAAGCAACTCTGAAACTTAACCTAAGCGTTTTTCGAAGCTACTTTTTGGCTAACTTCTTATAGAAAGGTCTAGGAGCTCTGAAAATGAACGTGCGCGTCTTTCACTCTTCCCGAGGGACTTAAAAGAATTTTGTGATATTTTTTATTAAAATGGTGTTAATGGGAGTCGTCCCCGTCCCCCCAGTATACGCCCAGAACCATGGACCCGGTACTTGTGGTTCGGACTGTCTCCAACCAGCCATAATGTTGTGAGAGTGAAATTATGTCTAAGTCCAGCTTTGGTACATTAGAAGCAACTCTGAAACTTAACCTAAGCGTTTTTCGAAGCTACTTTTTGGCTAACTTCTTATAGGAAGGTCTAGAAGCTCTGAAAATGAACGTGCGCGTCTTTCACTCTTCCCGAGGGACTTAGAAGAATTTTGTGATATTTTTTATTAAAATGGTGTATAAGGGTATATATATAAATATATTTTATGCACTGTATATGAGCTGGCGATTTCTAAGTCTGTGGTTCCGAGAGGGGGTAACCAGGCTCACTAATAAAGGTCAAGACACTTGGCTGCCAGATTGCCCTGCTTCAGCACAGACCAGAAAGGCATTGTGATAAGCGTATCCCCGGTATAGTCAGGGGTTAATGGGAGTCGTCCCCGTCCCCCCAGTATATGCCCAGAACCATGGACCCGGTATTTGTGGTTCGGACTGTCTCCAACCAGCCATAATGTTGTGAGAGTGAAATTATGTCTAAGTCCAGCTTCGGTACATTAGAAGCAACTCTGAAACTTAACCTAAGCGTTTTTCGAAGCTACTTTTTGGCTAACTTCTTATAGGAATGTCTAGGAGCTCTGAAAATGAACGTGCGCGTCTTTCACTCTTCCCGAGGAACTTAGAAGAATTTTGTGATATTTTTTATTAAAATGGTGTATAAGGGTATATATATAAATATATTATATAAATATATTTTATGCACTGTATATGAGCTGGCGATTTCTAAGTCTGTGGTTCCGAGAGGGGGTAACCAGGCTCACTAATAAAGGTCAAGCCACTTGGCTGCCAGAATGCCCTGCTTCAGCACAGACCAGAAAGGCATTGTGATAAGCGTATCCCCGGTATAGTCAGGGGTTAATGGGAGTCCCCCCCGTCCCCCCAGTATACGCCCAGAACCATGGACCCGGTACTTGTGGTTCGGACTGTCTCATACCAGCCATAATGTTGTGAGAGTGAAATTATGTCTAAGTCCAACTTTGGTACATTAGAAGCAACTCTGAAACTTAACCTAAGCGTTTTTCGAAGCTACTTTTTGGCTAACTCTTATAGGAAGGTCTAGGAGCTCTGAAAATGAACGTGCGCGTCTTTCACTGTTGCCGAGGGACTTAGAAGAATTTTGTGATATTTTTTATTAAAATGGTGTATAAGGGTATATATATATAAATATATTATATAAATATATTTTATGCACTCTATATGAGCTGGCGATTTCTAAGTCTGTGGTTCCGAGAGGGGGTAACCAGGCTCACTAATAAAGGTCAAGCCACTTGGCTGCCAGAATGCCCTGCTTCAGCACAGACCAGAAAGGCATTGTGATAAGCGTATCCCCGGTATAGTCAGGGGTTAATGGGAGTCGTCTCCGTCCCCCCAGTCTACGCCCAGAACCATGGACCCGGTACTTGTGGTTCGGACTGTCTCCAACCAGCCATAATGTTGTGAGAGTGAAATTATGTCTAAGTCCAGCTTTGGTACATTAGAAGCAACTCTGAAACTTAACCTAAGCGTTTTTCGAAGCTACTTTCTGGCTAACTTCTTATAGGAAGGTCTAGGAGATCTGAAAATGAACGTGCGCGTCTTTCACTCTTCCCGAGGGACTTAGAAGAAGTTTTTTTTTTATTATTAAAATGGTGTATAAGGGTATATATATAAATATATTTTATGCACTGTATATGAGCTGGCGATTTCTAAGTCTGTGGTTCCGAGAGGGGGTAACCAGGCTCACTAATAAAGGTCAAGCCACTTGGCTGCCAGATACCCTGCTTCAGCACAGACCAGAAAGGCCAGCACAGACCAGAAAGGCATTGTGATAAGCGTATCCCCGGTATAGTCAGGGGTTAATGGGAGTCGTCCCCGTCCCCCCAGTATACGGCCAGAACCATGGACCCGGTACTTGTGGTTCGGACTGTCTCCAACCAGCCATAATGTTGTGAGACTGAAATTATGTCTAAGTCCAACTTTGGTACATTAGAAGCAACTCTGAGACTTAACCTAATCGTTTTTCGAAGCTACTTTTTGGCTAACTTCTTATAGGAAGGTCTAGGAGCTCTGGAAATGAACGTGCTCGTCTTTCACTCTTCCCGAGGGACTTAGAAGAATGTTGTGATATTTTTTATTAAAATGGTGTATAAGGGTATATATATAAATATATTTTATGCACTGTATATGAGCTGGCGATTTCTAAGTCTGTGGTTCCGAGAGGGGGTACCCAGGCTCACTAATAAAGGTCAAGCCACTTGGCTGCCAGAATGCCCTGCTTCAGCACAGACCAGAAAGGCATTGTGATAAGCGTATCCCCGGTATAGTCAGGGGTTAATGGTAGTCGTCCCCGTCCCCCCCAGTATACGCCCAGAACCATGGACCCGGTACTTGTGGTTCGGACTGTTTCCAACCAGCCATAATGTTGTGAGAGTGAAATTATGTCTAAGTCCAGCTTTGGTACATTAGAAGCAACTCTGAAACTTAACCTAAGCGTTTTTCGAAGCTACTTTTTGGCTAACTTCTTATAGAAAGGTCTAGGAGCTCTGAAAATGAACGTGCGCGTCTTTCACTCTTCCCGAGGGACTTAGAAGAATTTTGTGATATTTTTTATTAAAATGGTGTATAAGGGTATATATATATATAAATTTATTATATAAATATATTTTATGCACTGTATATGAGCTGGCGATTTCTAAGTCTGTGGTTCCGAGAGGGGGTAACCAGGCTCACTAATAAAGGTCAAGCCACTTGGCTGCCAGAATGCCCTGCTTCAGCACAGACCAGAAAGGCATTGTGATAAGCGTATCCCCGGTATAGTCAGGGGTTAATGGGAGTCGTCCCCGTCCCCCCAGTATAAGCCCAGATTCATGGACCCGGTACTTGTGGTTCGGACTGTCTCCAACCAGCCATAATGTTGTGAGAGTGAAATTATGTCTAAGTCCAGCTTTGGTACATTAGAAGCATCTCTGACTCTTAACCTAAGAGTTTTTCGAAGCTACTTTTTGGCTAACTTCTTATAGGAAGGTCTAGGAGCTCTGAAAATGAACGTGCGCGTCTTTCACTCTTCCCGAGGGACTTAGAAGAATTTTGTGATATTTTTTATTAAAATGGTGTATAAGGGTATATATATATATAAATTTATTATATAAATATATTTTATGCACTGTATATGAGCTGGCGATTTCTAAGTCTGTGGTTCCGAGAGGGGGTAACCAGGCTCACTAATAAAGGTCAAGCCACTTGGCTGCCAGAATGCCCTGCTTCAGCACAGACCAGAAAGGCATTGTGATAAGCGTATCCCCGGTATAGTCAGGGGTTAATGGGAGTCGTCCCCGTCCCCCCAGTATACGCCCAGAACCATGGACCCGGTACTTGTGGTTTGGACTGTCTCCAACCAGCCATAATGTTGTGAGAGTGAAATTATGTCTAAGTCCAGCTTTGGTACATTAGAAGCAACTCTGAAACTTAACCTAAGCGTTTTTCGAAGCTACTTTCTGGCTAACTTCTTATAGGAAGGTCTAGGAGCTCTGAAAATGAATGTGCGCGTCTTTCACTCTTCCCGAGGGACTTAGAAGAATTTTGTGATATTTTTTATTAAAATGGTGTATAAGGGTATATATATAAATATATTATATAAATATATTTTATGCACTGTATATGAGCTGGCGATTTCTAAGTCTGTGGTTCCGAGAGGGGGTAACCAGGCTCACTAATAAAGGTCAAGCCACTTGGCTGCCAGAATGCCCTGCTTCAGCACAGACCAGAAAGCCATTGTGATAAGCGTATCCCCGGTATAGTCAGGGGTTAATGGGAGTCGTCCCCGTCCCCCCAGTATACGGCCAGAACCATGGACCCGGTACTTGTGGTTCGGACTGTCTCCAACCAGCCATAATGTTGTGAGACTGAAATTATGTCTAAGTCCAGCTTTGGTACATTAGAAGCAACTCTGAAACTTAACCTAAGCGTTTTTCGAAGCTACTTTTTGGCTAACTTCTTTTGGAAAGGTCTAGGAGCTCTGAAAATGAACGTGCGCGTCTTTCACTCTTCCCGAGGGACTTAGAAGAATTTTGTGATATTTTTTATTAAAATGGTGTATAAGGGTATATATATAAATATATTATATAAATATATTTTATGCACTGTATATGAGCTGGCGATTTCTAAGTCTGTGGTTCCGAGAGGGGGTAACCAGGCTCACAAATAAAGGTCAAGCCACTTGGCTGCCAGAATGCCCTGCTTCAGCACAGACCAGAAAGGCCAGCACAGACCAGAAAGGCATTGTGATAAGCGTATCCCCGGTATAGTCAGGGGTTAATGGGAGTCGTCCCCGTCCCCCCAGTATACGCCCAGAACCATGGACCCGGTACTTGTGGTTCGGACTGTCTCCAACCAGCCATAATGTTGTGAGAGTGAAATTATGTCTAAATCCAACTTTGGTACATTAGAAGCAACTCTGAAACTTAACCTAATCGTTTTTCGAAGCTACTTTTTGGCTAACTTCTTATAGGAAGGTATAGGAGCTCTGGAAATGAACGTGCTCGTCTTTCACTCTTCCCGAGGGACATAGAAGAATTTGGTGATATTTTTTATTAAAATGGTGTATAAGGGTATATATATAAATATATTTTATGCACTGTATATGAGCTGGCGATTTCTAAGTCTGTGGTTCCGAGAGGGGGTACCCAGGCTCACTAATAAAGGTCAAGCCACTTGGCTGCCAGAATGCCCTGCTTCAGCACAGACCAGAAAGGCATTGTGATAAGCGTATCCCCGGTATAGTCAGGGGTTAATGGGAGTCGTCCCCGTCCCCCCAGTATATGCCCAGAACCATGGACCCGGTATTTGTGGTTCGGACTGTCTCCAACCAGCCATAATGTTGTGAGAGTGAAATTATGTCTAAGTCCAGCTTCGGTACATTAGAAGCAACTCTGAAACTTAACCTAAGCGTTTTTCGAAGCTACTTTTTGGCTAACTTCTTATAGGAATGTCTAGGAGCTCTGAAAATGAACGTGCGCGTCTTTCACTCTTCCCGAGGAACTTAGAAGAATTTTGTGATATTTTTTATTAAAATGGTGTATAAGGGTATATATATAAATATATTATATAAATATATTTTATGCACTGTATATGAGCTGGCGATTTCTAAGTCTTTGGTTCCGAGAGGGGGTAACCAGGCTCACTAATAAAGGTCAAGCCACTTGGCTGCCAGAATGCCCTGCTTCAGCACAGACCAGAAAGGCATTGTGATAAGCGTATCCCCGGTATAGTCAGGGGTTAATGGGAGTCCCCCCCGTCCCCCCAGTATACGCCCAGAACCATGGACCCGGTACTTGTGGTTCGGACTGTCTCATACCAGCCATAATGTTGTGACAGTGAAATTATGTCTAAGTCCAACTTTGGTACATTAGAAGCAACTCTGAAACTTAACCTAAGCGTTTTTCGAAGCTACTTTTTGGCAAACTCTTATAGGAAGGTCTAGGAGCTCTGAAACTGAACGTGCGCGTCTTTCACTGTTGCCGAGGAACTTAGAAGAATTTTGTGATATTTTTTATTAAAATGGTGTATAAGGGTATATATATATAAATATATTATATAAATATATTTTATGCACTGTATATGAGCTGGCGATTTCTAAGTCTGTGGTTCCGAGAGGGGGTAACCAGGCTCACTAATAAAGGTCAAGCCACTTGGCTGCCAGAATGCCCTGCTTCAGCACAGACCAGAAAGGCATTGTGATAAGCGTATCCCCGGTATAGTCAGGGGTTAATGGGAGTCGTCTCCGTCCCCCCAGTATACGCCCAGAACCATGGACCCGGTACTTGTGGTTCGGAATGTCTCCAACCAGCCATAATGTTGTGAGAGTGAAATTATGTCTAAGTCCAGCTTTGGTACATTAGAAGCAACTCTGAAACTTAACCTAAGCGTTTTTCGAAGCTACTTTCTGGCTAACTTCTTATAGGAAGGTCTAGGAGCTCTGAAAATGAACGTGCGCGTCTTTCACTCTTCCCGAGGGACTTAGAAGAATTTTTTTTTTTTATTAAAATGGTGTATAAGGGTACTGTATATATATAAATATATTTTATGCACTGTATATGAGCTGGCGATTTCTAAGTCTGTGGTTCCGAGAGGGGGTAACCAGGCTCACTAATAAGGTCAAGCCACTTGGCTGCCAGATACCCTGCTTCAGCACAGACCAGAAAGGCCAGCACAGACCAGAAAGGCATTGTGATAAGCGTATCCCCGGTATAGTCAGGGGTTAATGGGAGTCGTCCCCGTCCCCCCAGTATACGGCCAGAACCATGGACCCGGTACTTGTGGTTCGGACTGTCTCCAACCAGCCATAATGTTGTGAGACTGAAATTATGTCTAAGTCCAACTTTGGTACATTAGAAGCAACTCTGAAACTTAACCTAATCGTTTTTCGAAGCTACTTTTTGGCTAACTTCTTATAGGAAGGTCTAGGAGCTCTGGAAATGAACGTGCTCGTCTTTCACTCTTCCCGAGGGACTTAGAAGAATGTTGTGATATTTTTTATTAAAATGGTGTATAAGGGTATATATATAAATATATTTTATGCACTGTATATGAGCTGGCGATTTCTAAGTCTGTGGTTCCGAGAGGGGGTACCCAGGCTCACTAATAAAGGTCAAGCCACTTGGCTGCCAGAATGCCCTGCTTCAGCACAGACCAGAAAGGCATTGTGATAAGCGTATCCCCGGTATAGTCAGGGGTTAATGGTAGTCGTCCCCGTCCCCCCCAGTATACGCCCAGAACCATGGACCCGGTACTTGTGGTTCGGACTGTCTCCAACCAGCCATAATGTTGTGAGAGTGAAATTATGTCTAAGTCCAGCTTTGGTACATTAGAAGCAACTCTGAAACTTAACCTAAGCGTTTTTCGAAGCTACTTTTTGGCTAACTTCTTATAGAAAGGTCTAGGAGCTCTGAAAATGAACGTGCGCGTCTTTCACTCTTCCCGAGGGACTTAGAAGAATTTTGTGATATTTTTTATTAAAATGGTGTTAATGGGAGTCGTCCCCGTCCCCCCAGTATATGCCCAGAACCATGGGTCCCGGTATTTGTGTTTCGGACTGTCTCCAACCAGCCATAATGTTGTGAGAGTGAAATTATGTCTAAGTCCAGCTTCGGTACATTAGAAGCAACTCTGAAACTTAACCTAAGCGTTTTTCGAAGCTACTTTTTGGCTAACTTCTTATAGGAAGGTCTAGGAGCTCTGAAAATGAACGTGCGCGTCTTTCACTCTTCCCGAGGGACTTAGAAGAATTTTGTGATATTTTTTATTAAAATGGTATATAAGGGTATATATATAAATATATTTTATGCACTGTATATGAGCTGGCGATTTCTAAGTCTGTGGTTCCGAGAGGGGGTAACCAGGCTCACTAATAAAGGTCAAGCCACTTGGCTGCCAGAATGCCCTGCTTCAGCACAGACCAGAAAGGCCAGCACAGACCAGAAAGGCATTGTGATAAGCGTATCCCCGGTATAGTCAGGGGTTAATGGGAGTCGTCCCCGTCCCCCCAGTATACGCCCAGAACCATGGACCCGGTACTTGTGGTTCGGACTGTCTCCAACCAGCCATAATGTTGTGAGAGTGAAATTATGTCTAAATCCAACTTTGGTACATTAGAAGCAACTCTGAAACTTAACCTAATCGTTTTTCGAAGCTACTTTTTGGCTAACTTCTTATAGGAAGGTATAGGAGCTCTGGAAATGAACGTGCTCGTCTTTCACTCTTCCCGAGGGACATAGAAGAATTTGGTGATATTTTTTATTAAAATGGTGTATAAGGGTATATATATAAATATATTTTATGCACTGTATATGAGCTGGCGATTTCTAAGTCTGTGGTTCCGAGAGGGGGTACCCAGGCTCACTAATAAAGGTCAAGCCACTTGGCTGCCAGAATGCCCTGCTTCAGCACAGACCAGAAAGGCATTGTGATAAGCGTATCCCCGGTATAGTCAGGGGTTAATGGGAGTCGTCCCCGTCCCCCCAGTATATGCCCAGAACCACGGACCCGGTATTTGTGGTTCGGACTGTCTCCAACCAGCCATAATGTTGTGAGAGTGAAATTATGTCTAAGTCCAGCTTCGGTACATTAGAAGCAACTCTGAAACTTAACCTAAGCGTTTTTCGAAGCTACTTTTTGGCTAACTTCTTATAGGAATGTCTAGGAGCTCTGAAAATGAACGTGCGCGTCTTTCACTCTTCCCGAGGAACTTAGAAGAATTTTGTGATATTTTTTATTAAAATGGTGTATAAGGGTATATATATAAATATATTATATAAATATATTTTATGCACTGTATATGAGCTGGCGATTTCTAAGTCTTTGGTTCCGAGAGGGGGTAACCAGGCTCACTAATAAAGGTCAAGCCACTTGGCTGCCAGAATGCCCTGCTTCAGCACAGACCAGAAAGGCATTGTGATAAGCGTATCCCCGGTATAGTCAGGGGTTAATGGGAGTCCCCCCCGTCCCCCCAGTATACGCCCAGAACCATGGACCCGGTACTTGTGGTTCGGACTGTCTCATACCAGCCATAATGTTGTGACAGTGAAATTATGTCTAAGTCCAACTTTGGTACATTAGAAGCAACTCTGAAACTTAACCTAAGCGTTTTTCGAAGCTACTTTTTGGCAAACTCTTATAGGAAGGTCTAGGAGCTCTGAAACTGAACGTGCGCGTCTTTCACTGTTGCCGAGGAACTTAGAAGAATTTTGTGATATTTTTTATTAAAATGGTGTATAAGGGTATATATATATAAATATATTATATAAATATATTTTATGCACTGTATATGAGCTGGCGATTTCTAAGTCTGTGGTTCCGAGAGGGGGTAACCAGGCTCACTAATAAAGGTCAAGCCACTTGGCTGCCAGAATGCCCTGCTTCAGCACAGACCAGAAAGGCATTGTGATAAGCGTATCCCCGGTATAGTCAGGGGTTAATGGGAGTCGTCTCCGTCCCCCCAGTATACGCCCAGAACCATGGACCCGGTACTTGTGGTTCGGAATGTCTCCAACCAGCCATAATGTTGTGAGAGTGAAATTATGTCTAAGTCCAGCTTTGGTACATTAGAAGCAACTCTGAAACTTAACCTAAGCGTTTTTCGAAGCTACTTTCTGGCTAACTTCTTATAGGAAGGTCTAGGAGCTCTGAAAATGAACGTGCGCGTCTTTCACTCTTCCCGAGGGAC